>NW_027272518.1:0-600000 GCF_040938485.1 Diadema antillarum
TATAAACTTTTGTGCAATCGGAATAACAAACCATAGGAATAACGAGCCTGTTGACTATCATACATGACCCGAGTATCGGCGTCGAACAAACTGTCGGCAATTCAAAATACACGATGGCTTGGCGGACTCTTTCGTCCATTCTGTAATTTCATTGCGGAAATATGAATAATCGTGTATGAAGGAAAGTCTTATGAGATGGTCCTGATCAGTGTAAACATTCTTTGAAGTTCCAGAGCTGATTCTTCGTCCTTGACTTGTCGTTATCTACCTACATGCAATCGGGATTAAGACCTCTATAACAGTGTGTAACTGACAATCATTGTTACAAGCTTTATGGCATTACTGCTTGGTATTGGATAGACAAGCAGCAAAGGGAAACAATATCAAAGCGGTATGTATCCATATCACAGCCGTTCTGGTCACAAAAATCAAAAGACAGGTTAAGTTGCAGTAGGATTCTCACAATTATTATTGTCTTGCGCCAAAATATCAGTGTTGCTGAGTCCGTTTGGCGGCTCAGGATTGTCTATTATTTTTTCTTTGTTTCCCCGTTTCCGTATTTTGCCTCCATTTTTCACCATAAAAAAAAAAACACACCTCAAAATAAGTTGTATCCAGGCTGCTTATCTTGTTCTTCACACTAGACTTAGACTACTGGGATCAGCTTGAGTTTAAATTACAGCATAGGTTCCACCGTATTATGGGGGGGGGGGGCATTTTTAATTTTGAATCTCAAGACTTTGATATATTGACCATCATATTCTACAATTGAAAGATTCTGAAAAAAGACAAAAAGGAAAAGAAAACAATGAGAAAGGTAAAACCAGAGATCCACGACAGGTAAAGAAATATCAATAATAGATTATTCAATGATTGTCCACGTACTAAACACACACACACAGAGACACACACACACATTGACTTTCATGACTAGGAAATCAAAAAATTACTACCTCCATCACCTCATCAACCAGCTGGCATCGCTCGAAGCAATGTATCATGAATAATTCATTGGATCATCGGGTTAAGCATTCTTAATATATTATGAAATTTAGTCCTCGCATTTTGCCTTTTCGAACAAATAAACTAACAAGTCCATTGTCATGGCAAATGGTTCAAATCTTTCTCCGCTCAAATTTTGGCAGGTTGCGAGGATGCTTAACGAGTTTTAAAGAGCATTTCAATGCTTTATTTCGTGGTCTGCTTCCATATCTCATTAAAAATGGATTTTGCTAAACAGCCGGTTTGTAGGCACGTCTTGATGGAGCGAAATGAGCAGCAAAAATTGTATGGTATCTTCAAGAAGACACATCGAAAGCAGATTGCGCTTAAAGATACAAGTATGCATAATAATAATGTTATCTTTATCATAATCTTGATCACTTCTTATCTTTATCTTGATCACTTCTTCCTTATCCTTATTCACCTTCAAACGCAAACTAAAACGGCTTTTACTTAGTGGACATACACTACCCGGCTCTTAGCAACATTTTTTTTTCATACCCCCAGTCCTTTGTCTTTGTCCGCAGCTGTAAGTTATTCAACGATACCGTTATAGCACTTTTTTCTGTAGACACGGCGAAATATGTACCGTCTCGTTTAAGCGATACTAAAGTAGTCATATGGTTCGATAGTTCGTTCTTAATACTGATTTTGCACTGGTACAATTTAAGTTGGTCGCGATAAACATGTCCGTTCTCCGCATAATTCCACGCCTATAAATTCGGGAACCTACACTTTTTACAAGCATCATTGCTTATAGGCCCCATAATATTTCTGACATTGATTTGTGATATCCTCAGATGATAATGACCATTTATATTTGTGTGTAATGTTTGTTTGTCTTTTTTTTAAACATAACTAAATATGGTTGTATATATTTTGTACTTTTGTTTTATTGTCAATCATTTTGTAATCCCATCACTGAGAAAGTGGAAATGTGAAATAAACTTGAAACTTCAAAATTGATAATCATTATTGTAGCCTAAATAATTACGTTAGCATACTTTTTCCCCTTCCACAGGGTGTTTTATTTATACACATATTTAGAAAGTGACATTCACAAATAATTTTTTAATACAAAACAGAATAATAATTCAGTCATCGACAAAAATTGGCCAATTGCACTTGTACATATAATAACAAAATTCCTTTACCTTATTTACAACGTATAACTTTTTTTTCATAGGCAGAAACAACCCTGAAAACACTTTTAATATAATATGATTGTAATAAAATGTTCAAACACACTTAATAAATAAAGCCCATTTTTTCACAAAATTCTTTTCTCCACAATTCATTTGACTTTGATAGACATTCTTTCCATCTCAAAATAACATTTTATCTCAGATATCATATATTCAAACTTATTCCATATGAATAAGGACATGAACAAAATATGTGACCCTGCACCTCAAAACAAACAAAAAGTCGCCAGACATGAATTCTTAGCAAAACCAGTGTGTGCGACTTTATGTTCGTTTTGAGGTGCACGGTCACATACATGCATTATGGTTTCCTCACAAACATTACAAAACGTACACTTTTTATCTGTTACAAAACCAAATTTTAAAAGAGCGTCTTTCATATAATTATTTTTATAATGTTCTATTCAGAATCTTAAATTGAAACCACCTCATATTAATATCAATAGTTGATTGAAAAGGAATTAAACAGTATAAAGACCATGTTTTATCATCAAGATCCAACATGCTACTCCACTTTACAAAACTGTTACAATGTTTTGACGTGTGTCTTCAAAACGTTTGATAAATATCAGAACAACCTTTTCTATGTTTTAATATTACATTTAAACCATGAGGAATAAAAAGTTCTGTCATCTTCGACATGCATTTTTTTTTTTTTTGCAAATGATTGAATAAAAGTACACAATCCACAGTGGTGGAAAAAGTTAGTTTGTATACCAAAAATTCAAAGTATGAAAGAAATTTCCCATCATTATCTAACAAATCATTTGTAAAACGTACACCTTTCTCACACCAAGACTTGAAATATACAGTGTTGTTATTCATTTTAATCAAAGGATTGTTCCAAAGAGGCTCTCTTGCCAAATTATCATGTGTATTAATTTGTAAAAAATCTAAAAAAGCCAGAAGTACCTCTTTCCAAAAATCATTAGGCATTACATTGGCAATGTTTTGTAGTATAATGACCCCATAAATAATTGAAACGGTACTGATTGGGGCAAGACAGAACGGAACATGTGGAACGTGTTATTTTCAGTCTGCGGATCACAAATAAACCTTCTGATCCAGGATATTTTAAGAGATTTGGCATGCCTAAAAATATCAATCATTTTTGTACCACCATGGCAATATGATTGGCACATTTAATTTCTATTCATCTTATCGGGTTTATTTTCCCTTATAAACGAATGAAAATAACGATTTATGTCTGTCAATGTTTTAAAATTTGGTTCGGGAGTGATAACAGCAAATAATTTAATTTTGACATCAATAATGGTTTATTTACAGTAACTCCTCCTGAAAGAGTAAGTGATTGTTTAGACCAGGAGGTCATTGTATTTGTAATACATTTCATTTTTTACGGTAATTTTGTTTAACCATTTCATGAAGTTTAACCGAAAATTGTGTTCCCAGGCACCTAAAGTACCTACCCTGAAAAATCCAATCAAAATTACAATCTTCCAATAATTTAATTCTACAATTCCGATTCTTTTCTATCCACGTTATTTTAGTCTTTGTGGGGTTAATTCGTATATTCGATATGTTAGCAAAATTGTCGAAAATCTCAAAAGTATCTTTTAGGTCTTGATCTTATCCGTTGAGTGTTAAAAGTGTGTCATCTGCGTATTGTAATACTTTAATTTTTTTATCAATTTGCAATCCAACTTCAGAATTCGTGTGCCTAATCATAATTCCAAGGATTTCACTGACCAATAGAAAAAGATACGGTGATAAAGGATCCCCTTGCCGACAGCCCTGTTCTATTTTGAATCTATCTGTAAAACAACCGTTCACTAAAACACTGGAAGAAGCATTGTTATAAAACAATTGAACCCATTTTTTTATAGATTGGCCGAAATTTTAAAAATCTAAAACTTTAAAAAGAAACTTATGAGACACAGAATCGAAAGCCTTTTCGAAGTCAATTAAAAGTTACAATCCGGGTATATCATGTAACTCTGTATAAAAAGAAAATATATGTGACCGTGCACCTCAAAACGAACATAAAGTCGCACACACTGGTTTTGCGTGATGACTGAAAATAAGTGAAATGGGTCAACCTAGCCGAACTTGACTTTTTCATATTTTCTGAAAGAGCGGGTCTTCTTTTACATTATCCTAAAATTTAGTATCATAAAACGGGCAGGAAAGTGTGTTTTTTAGCAGTTTATCACGAACATTTTTGGAAGAATAGTGTGATTAGGTGGGTTTTTAGAATCCCTTTTTCATTTCTGAAAAAAACCTTGTCCATACTCTTCACTTTCAACTCTAATAACTTTTGAAAGGATAGTGCTACTGCTTTGAAAGTCGACATTGATTATGGACAGAATGTGTTAATGAGGCACGCTTAATTTCAGTTTAATTTGATAATCTCTTCATTGTTGTTACTCTGGTGGTTTACTTCCTGTTTTTCGTCCCATTCATCGCTCCGCCAGCACGGTTTGGTAAAGATTAAGCGCTTGAATAGACACCGTACTTCAGAGCCTCTTTCTTAGTTCACACTTTTCCTGAGTTTGACCTTTCCTTCCCAATATTTAGATAGGTTAGGAGAGTCCATTTGATTTGAGTTTTACATCATTTTAAAGCTTATAGTCTGCTCTTTCAGAATATGGTCTGAACTAAAAATGAATGTCTGGCGACTTTTTGTTTGTTTTGAGGTGCAGGGTCACATATATATCATACAGTAAACGAATATTTTCCCCAATGTATCGACCTTCCATAAATCCGGTTTGATTTCCATGTATCAAATATGATAACAATTTCTGAAATCTGTTTGCTATACAACCAGATGCCAGTTTATATATTACATTCAATAAAGAAATTGGACACCAATTCTTTAAAAACTGTCGGGGTTGATTTGCTTTTGGAATTTATGTGACTACTATCAATTTTTGTTCAGCCGACATTTGTCTTGACAAATAAGCATAGTTTAAGGAATTTAACAACCAAAAAGATTTAATTTCCATCCAAAAAACACGATAAAACTCCACGGTAAAGCCGTCTAATCCGGGAGATTTATTACATTTCATATCTTTTAAAACAAAGTTTACCTTTTCTTCATTTAAGGGACCTTCTAATGATAACGACATTTGTTGTAATAATTTGGGGATATCAGAAGATGATAGTAATAAGTCTAAATCTACATCTGTGGTTTCTTTCTCTTCATACAAACAGGAATAAAAATGAAACACTTCCTTCTGTATATCACACTGATTCGTAATATCATTTTCACAGGAAAGCTGACGAATTTGTCTGTTAACATTGTTCTGTTTTCCAAAGTAAGAAATACTTTGAGGGCTTCTCTCTTAGTTCCATCCACTTAATCCTGCTTTTCATTGCGATTCTTTCATTTTCTTTTGGGCGTAATATTTTAAATTCGTCTTTCTGTTTATTAATTTCATCTGATATATCACTTTTATCATTACATAATATTTTTTTCTAAATCTTCTATATTTTTCTCCAATTCCCTTTCTCTGTTAATATTTTGCTTTTTAATATTAGAAGCGTAAGAAAATAGTTTCCCCACGTATTGTCGTCATAAAAGTTTCAAAAAATAACTGATCATTAACAATAAACTGACATTCAACAACTACATTGTCATTGTGATCAAACTGGACAGTTCCCATTGTATAGAATATAATTGAGTATATGAATATAAGGACGACCCAAGTTCAATTTTTGGCAAAATTCAGTTTGACATGGGAAATTGTACCTTATGCATGGACTCATCTTGTGTATAAATGATAAATCATAATTACCCCCGGAAGTGCCTGAAATAAATGAGTTAAATCTTATATGAATGTAAGAATGAAGGACTTGGGTCATTCTTACATTCCTATTATAGCGCCCTCTCTCATCCTTCTCTCATCTCTATAGCAGAATATCATGTATACGAATCAAAGAACTACCAAAGTCTATATGAATCAAAGAACGACCCAAGTCCATCACACAAAATGGCCTCTCCACAATTAATGTAAATGTTAATTGTCATAATAATATAATTATGTTTTAATTTGTATATATGATGTTGCCTTCCCATTACAGTTAGATAGAATATTACTGGACAAATAAAAAAGATAGGAAGTTTTTTTTTAAGTTTACTCGAAATGGTCTTCCATGGACTTGGGTCGTTCTTATATTCATATACTCAATTATATAAGTTATATTTTCTTTTAATTTATTGGACATACATTTCATCTTTCAATAAAACATTATTAAATTTCCAAAACCCTGGTTCCCGTTTAAACTCTTTAAAACTTAAACTTAAAGAAACTTTAGCATGATCAGTATGGTAACCTGAAGAAATATCAGTATTATAAACTAGTGGGAGCAATTCGGAGGATATTAAAAAAAAATCTAATCTACTTTGCTTAAAGGGATTTGGTTGCCGCCACGTATAACATATTTCATCCGGATTACATATTCTCCATGGATCACATAGACTTAAATCATTCTTCATTGTGTCTAATTGTTTTTTTCGGCCCTCGGCTTATTAACATGTACATAGTTATATGTATCGAGGGTTGTATCCTGAACTAAGTTCCAATCACCACAAAGGATAGTATGCGGGTTTTCAAATTCTAATATAATCTTTTGAAGATCAACAAAGCATTCAGGTTTATCAGTATTCGGACCATAATATTATAAAGATATAAATGTCAGATTATATTCATCTAATTTCAAATCTAATACCACAAAATTTCCTGTTTTATCTGTCTGAACTCTATTAACTTTTACAGGAATTGTATCTTTAAATGATATGGCAACACCTCTTGAATTCGAGGTATTACATGAAAGAAAACATTCACCTTTCCATTCCATGTTAGCATACTTATTAGCTTGATAGAGATAGCCTCACGTATAATGGAGCCAAAAAGAGCTGGGTAAATCATGCCGTTGAGAGGTTGGGATGATACCATTACATTAAGCCTATAGCGTTCTTTCTCAATCACGGCGAGATCTGTACAGTCTGGTTTGAGCGATATTCATGTGGTTCATTACCTCATTCTTTATATCCATTTTTGCACTGGTATGATTTTAGTTGGACAAGATAAACATCCGTTCTCCGTACATCTTCATGACTATGAATTCGGGAGCGAACAGTTTTACAAGTGACCTTGCTTTTATTTAGGCCCCATCATATTTCTGACATTTACTTTTGACATCCTCAGATGATAATGACCATAAATGTTTGTGTTAAGTATGTTTTTTTTCTTCTCCAATTAAAAGATATGGTTGTATATATTTTGTATTCTTGTTTTTATTGTCAATCAATCAATTATTTACTGATAATTGCCTTTTCCTTTTGTTTTCTATTCTGAAATCACGTTCGTTTAACTCTTTACGTGCCACGTTCGCATGAACGACTCGGTCGACGGCGTGCTAACTTCATTTCGCTCAAATGCACAAACCCGCCTATAAAGTGATCGATAAATCGCCATTATGCCACACACAATGAAGGCGTTAATTCTTGCGATGCCATTCACGTCACAGTCATGTAGTTTGCATTTTATGTGGTGACAGACTATCAAGCGGTGTTCCCTACTGGATATGCCAGTAAATTGTAAGTTTCTTTCAAAAAATCACACCTCTACGATAATGCATGGTCGTAATCTGGCAGGACTGCGTAGATCGATTTTGGTCGATTTTTGTATTTGGAGTTTTTAATGTGGGTTTTTTTTTCTCATGCAGCTCTTTCATATGACCAAAAAAGAAGAAGTTATGATTCGAAATAAAAAAAGATAGAAAGTGCTTTTTGCAAAATTCCCAGGGAGAAGGGGTGATTAATCTGGAAGAACTGCGTAAGTCGGGATGCGAAATGCATTTACCGATATTAATCAGCCAAAATGCATTTATTATGAAAAGGCGACTTACAACAACGCTTGGACCAAGGTGTTCCTGCATCCCGAACGGACATGGTATCCTAACACGCGCATGCAATCGCGATCGTAACGAACGCACGACGAGTGATACAGATTGAAGTGTTATATATATATGTGACCGTGCACCTCAAAACGAACATAAAGTCGCACACACTGATTTTGCGTGGGGACTGAACATAAGTGAAATGGGTCAACCTAGCCGAACTTGACTTGTTAATATTTTCTGAAAGAGCGGGTCTTCTTTTACATTATGCTTAAATTTGGTATCATAAAAAGGGCAGGAAAGTGTGTTTTTTAGCGGTTTATCTCGAACATTTTTGGTAGAATGGTGTGAATAGGTGTGTCTTTAGAATCCCTTTTTCATTTCTGAAAAACCTTGTCCACACTCTTCACTTTTAACTCTAATAACTTTTGAAAGGATAGTGCTACTGCTTTGAAAGTGGCATTAATTATGGACAGAATGTGTTGATGAGGCATGCTTGATTTCAGTTTAATCTAGTAATCCCTTCATTGTTGTTACGCTGGTGATTTACTTCCTGTTTTTTTTTTTTTTTTTTGTCCCATTCATCGCATAGCCAGCACGGTTTGGTAAAGATTAAGCGCTTGAATAGACACTGTACTTCAGAGCCTCTTTTCTCAGTTCACACTTTTCCTGAGTTTGTGCTTTCTTTCCAATATTTAGATAGGTTAGGAGAGTCCATTTAATTTGAGTTATACATCATTTTGAAGCTTAAAGTCTGTTCTTTCAGAATAAGGTCTTAACTAAAAATTCATGTCTGGCGACTTTTTGTTTGTTTTGAGGTGCAGGGTCATATATATATATAACATATTGTAAGCATGTTGTGTTGACATTTTTCTCTCTCCCCCAGCTGTCATGATATCGATAATTACGCGTGTATAAGCCTAAAATGAATCGTAATCGTGTCTTGCAGCCCTAACAATTAACATATTGTGTGATGAATGACAGCATAAATGAAAATTCAGCCAGTGAAATCTTCTGAACGCCGTCCTCATTCATAATCATCATCCTCATTATCATTACCATCATCACCATCGTTACCATCATCACCATTGTCATTTACTGTCCAGTTTTTTCTTTCAACTTTGTTGTTTGGGCGCTCCACTTTTTTTTTCTTCCCCCCCCCCCTCACGGTTTCTCTTAAAAAAGCACTTTAACCCATATGAGACCAATTATGTATACTGCACTTACGAGTCTCTTCACTTACATCGTGAAGGGTTTAGTGTGGGTGCTAGTGGGTGCTGCCCAATGTTTTGTTTTGTTTTTTGCTTCTTCTTCTTTTTTTTCTTCTTTCTTTCTTTCTTTCTTTCTTTTTTCTTTTGTAGAGCCCACCGGAGGTGAGGGAAGACTAATAGGGATCGCCTGCGGCGTCTGTCCGTCCGTCGTCCGTCCGTAACGCTATAAAAAACTTGAATAACTCTCTACTGAGGACTTTGATTTCAATCAAGCTTGGAGGGAAGAGTGAATATACAAAGCTAAACATTTTACCATCTCAAGGTCATCTCAAGGTCAAATATCACAGGCAGGGGTCAATGAACTTTATAGGGCTCAATGTTAAGTTTATACGGCGCGTTTTGATTATGGCTCATAACTTTTGATGTATATGTCCGTATGTGACCAAACTTGGATTGTAGATGTTCCTTGGGGAGTTGAAGGTCAACACAAGATCAAAGGTCAAAAACAAGGGTCAACGAATTTTTAGGGCCCAATTGCATTGGTTGTTTTTATAACTCACATTTTAGAACTACTTTGAAGCACTAATGCTGGGTTTTTGTTTCATCTGCAAATGGTAAATTATGCCCTTAATCATTTCCACTGAGCATATAGCTTTATCCAGTAGTCTTCGTGCTTATACATCAAGCATGTTTAAAAATTCCCATCTATTTCTTTACTATCCCTTGTATTTCTGGTATCGGTGTACTTCTGTATTGGGCCTATTCCCTACCATCTACAACAATCTTTCCAATACATATTCAATTTTTTCCCTTCATAAGGCTGCAAAGAAACCATGGCTGGCAATAGATAACTAAATACCTTATTCAATTTTCTTCTCCGAAAAGTTTAATGAAATTCTTAGGAAATAAAAAGATTTTCATTATGTCAATTGCTTTTTTTATGTTATTGCTCACAATTTGCAAAGTGACGGTGTGGCAACGAGATGTTATGAATGATTAAAATATTCCCTCTGCTGAAATCGTCGAAGTGTAAAAATGTTAAAATATGAGCCTCATTTTACAAATTAATTTGTTGCCTTCTCTGCTCGGCGTTCCACTCTTTTCTACCTCTCCTTCATATACTCTCTAAAAAGAAACGAGTGAAAATATTCACTCTTAAAGGAGTGAATTCAAAAAAGAGTGAATTTAGAGTGAATTTTGAGTGAAAATGTTCATTTTCACTCATTTTGGAGTGACCTCAAGGATCACTCGAAGTTTTTGGAGTGATCCCTGAGGTCACTCTACAACGAGGAAAATGAACTTTTCACTCAAAATTCACTCCAATCTCACTCTAAATTTACTCTTTTTTTAATACACTCCTTTTAGAGTGAATATTTTCACTCGATTTTTTAATGAGAGTATATTGACATCTCATCATCCCCTTCATTTTTTTTTTCGAGCTTGACCTAATATTATGGTTGTATACTCACACACACTGGATAATATCTATAGCATTCTATATTAAAATACTATATATTTATTGTGCATGAGGCTGAATGCACTTACTAGACCTAAAACAATATAACCACCGACAAATTCAGCATTTTGCCCCGAATGTCAGTTAAATATTCAATGAGGCCGCAGCCACCCCGGCGGCTGCCGCAGGCCGAATTGAAAATGAAACTGCCTGAGGGCAAATTCAGAATTTGGAGGTGCTTGGTACTTGTTATAGTGCAATAAAAAGTCATGCGTAAGTGTAGATCCTAAGTCTAGATCACTTAGTTACTTATCAGTTTCTTTCAAGATGTGTAAAATAAAGTTATCCTTATCATATGTAGACGAAATCCTAAAGATCCAAATTCAACTAGCGGTGCAATTAACAGCAGAAACTCTTACAGTTAACACGTAACGCTCTGGAACACCGAACACATAACATACATGCATACAACATGTGCATGTATACTGATGGAGTACAAGGCAGTGTAGGCCTACAATTGTTTGTTCAGAAGAAGCAAACCTTTTTGTTTTAATGGAGTTCTATGGTAAACTTATTGTGATTCCTGAAATGTATGTTTGATATATTCATACAGTGTATTATACAGATACTGTATACGCCGAAAATTTCGTGAGGTTTTTATTTTCGCGAATTCCGTGTGTTAGGTGCTATATTCGCGAAATCAAAAACACGCTAAAATATTGACTCTGATGCCGATATGAATGTGACGCACGCGTACACATTTCTCCAGTCAGTACAGGACTCCACGATTGCGAATTTAGCCACTCACGAAATTGTCGGGTACTCCCGATTCGCGAAAATTTAGACTCGCGAAATATATGGCGTATACAGTATTGACTGGTACGGTGTGGAATATTACATTCTTTGGACCGCCGGGGATTTATATTTTCCCCAAGGGATTTTCACGAAGCGCGCAGAGCTGAGGGAAAATATGATCACGAGGGAAAATAACTCCCTGGCGGTCCAAAGATTGTTACATTCCACCCCATAACCAGTCGATATCTGTTATATTAGATGGCCTTTATTACGCTAACTATACACAGCCCAGTCGCTGTATAAATCGCACAGCGTCTGGTCGGGTTATGATAACGCTTCTCTATTGTAACAATCACTTACTAGAGATCTAGATCTACAGAAAAGTAGGCCTATGCCTACAGTCGGGTACAGAATAATACATTTTTGTTGATGATCAGATACTCACCCAGTTCTGTTAATGTTGACAGTAAATCCAATGGACGCACGTCAAACCAAGTTCCAGTGTACGTAATGCTTAAAATCCACAGCGTATATAGCAGTTCAAACAATCGAAGCACAAAAAAAAACATATTTACATAAGTTGTGGAGTACTGGTAGTCTTGTTTACGATGTTCACTAAGCAGTGATGAAAGTGATACTGCACAACATTTTTCTGGTCAACATCAAGTTGTTTGAAACAAAATTTATCGTTTGAGGAGAAGACTGTGAGCTTGGTGACGGTGATTGAACTATGAACGTAGATTTCGGTGACTGCGACAGTGAAGACCTAACGACGCTAATACTAGTAGGCCTATGATACTTACGTTAGGCTCAGGTCCAAGATCAGCATTATGCCTAGATTTCCGCAGAATCGGAGACGTCACAGAGTCCGAGTGACAAGCACAAGTTTGAAACTTTTACTGAAATAACTTTCTGAAATTGGTCTTTTGATACAATCAACCAAAGAAAAACATTTCTCTCTTTCCTTATCCCTCTTTTCCATGAGCATCATATTAGATCCAATTGTTTTATTACATCAATGTTATAGTACTAAAGACAAGGATTTAAACCATACTGAATGCTGAAGAATAAGACTAAATTAAGAACATTCAGGCTACAGTAATGATTATGATCAAGAGGATATATGCATACTTAATGATCATGATAATATAATCATATAAGAAATATAATCATAATAAGAAGGAAAGAAGAAAAAGACTTAACGATGGTATAAGACACATATTTTCAAAAGAAACAAAATATATGGTGAAGCGTTTCTAGATCGAATGTTGACCAAATTAATCCATAATTTCATTGTAATACAGGCACAATTTGTGCAAAAAAACAAACAAACAAAAACGTACGGTTTTAGACATAAACGTGCGGAAGAAGACCACCATCCTCTGCCAAAATATAGAAAAAGGGGAGGGGTGTACTTCCTTTTTCATACGTCACCTTTTAAATGTACCATTATAAACATCATTTTAAAGACGGTATAAAGTAGTGGATAATGTTCAAATGTAGTGAATTTTGAGATATAGAAATGGACAATATGGTAATGTTTGCAGTCCGTTAAATGTCTCATGGACACAATGCTTTCGTTATTTTTTAATTTCTTGAAAAAAACAAACAAATGTAAATAAGAACAGGTTACTTTCATGTCCTCCCTTTCCGCAAATGTAAATATAGATTTGATTCGATTTTATTTTATTGTTCCACATTTCAAAACATCAAACATGATACGATCGATTGAACATAAGATTGAACATAGCGTCGTAATTACAAAGAATACAAGAGAAGACAATTTAACAAACATGAAATGTGGGGACCTACTAAATAGCAAAGCTTGTAATGTATAGGTCCCTGTATATATGAAAGTGTTGGTCTTCTTAAACAACCTAGTAAATAAAACTATGAAAGGAAGGAAAGGGACGTAACAGAAAAGAGAGCAAAAAGAGCAAAAGAAAGGAATAAAATATACGAAAGCATAGCGAAATACAAAGTAGCCACCTGTAACGCGCTTACAAGACTCCTTGTCACCCGAGCAACACAGTTACGTAACTGTAAGAATGCGCAAAAATGCACATGATACACCATGATTCATTAATTCAGGAATAGCCTTGACATAAATGACTCGGTGAAAAGCAAACATGGAATACATATGATAAACAACGAATCTGATAAAGATGAGGGAGTTCAAATTAAATTGCATGTTGTATTATTAGATATAAGCCTGCACAAGGGCTTTTTTTAGTCTACGTTTAAAACAATTCAATGACAACGATTCGGTAATGTCGGAGTCAAGGCTATTCCTGAATGTCGGACCTGTATGTACTATTGTTTTAAGAGCAAATGCAGTTCTCACGGGAAATAAGTGAAATGAATTTTCCTGTCTTGTAGGGTAGAAATGTATAACTTTATTTTTTACAAACATGGGAGTGAAAACATAAGGTAATTCGTCTTTAGTTAACTGGTACATAAATATCCCAAGGGAGTAAGAATATATATCAAAAATCTTTAAGAGGTTATTACTTTTGAACAGAGGGCTTGTCGGTGCTAAATGATTGGTACAATTGATAATCCTTATAGCTCGCTTTTGTATTCTAAAGATAGACTCCAAGCGTATTTTGGAACAATTCCCCCAGGCCAGTATGCTATAATGAAGATACGGCAATAACAAATTCGAATATAAGGTACGTAATATATATATATATATATATATATATATATACATATGGGGAAAACATGCTTAAGCTTCTGTATAACACCCAAATTTCTTGATAATAATGTACATAAATGATTTGTTTGTTCCTGCCAAGATAATTTACAATCAATTAAAAGACCAAGAAATTTAACTGAATTTGTCTGTTGTAAGTTTACTCCTGTGATTGAAATTGAGCCAGGTAAACAATTGATTGTATTACTAAACACCATAAAATTAGTTTTCTTTAGATTTAGGGATAATTTGTTACTTTGAATCCAATCATTGACGTGATTCAACTCAAGAGTTAAGCATATCAAGTAACTCAGTAGGATTTTTGTGCGTCAAAAAAAGACTTGAATCGTCCGCAAACAAGAGCAAAGAAAGGAATGCTGACGACCTGGGCAAATCATTAGTACAAACTAAAAAGAAGTGGTTCCAAAAGGGAGCCTTGTGGAACACCACACGTTATATTTGCTGTGCTTGAATCAGAATTATTAATGTGTACAAATTGTGATCGATTTGTGAGGTAATCTCTGAACCACTCCAAGGCGCTGCCACGAATCCCGTAATGAGACAGTTTGTACAGTAATATTTCATGATCAATTGAGTCGAACGCCTTGGAGTGGTCCAGAAAAACTCCAACAGTGTGAGATTTAGCTTCGATAGCTTGAACAACTTTATCTAAATTATTAACAACAAAACAGCGTGAGTAGTCGAATGTTTTTTGCGAAAACCAAATTGAGTGTCTACTAAGATATCATGATCATTTAAAAACTTGATAGTTCGGGAGTAGACAACTTTTTCGAGTACTTTGGAGAATGATGATAAAAGAGATATAGGTCTACAATTGCCCAGGTCGTCCTGTCTGCCTTTCTTAAAAACAGAAATAATCTTGGCAACTTTCATTTTACTAGGAAAAACACCAGTCATTAAAGACAAATTGAATACATGGGTCAAAGGTGCGGCTACTTCATAAATGATCTGTTTATTATAAAGAAGAAACATAGAAATACCATCATAGCCTGAGCTTTGTTTAGCTTTAAAATTATTTACAATATCAATAACATCCAATGCATCTACGGGCGTAAAAAAATATAGAACTAGGATTGGGATTCACAAGAAATGAATGAAATGTTTTTTTTTTTTTCCGTCAGTGGAATATTTCTGGCCAAATTTGACCCAATATTGGCAAAATACGTGTTGAATGCTTCAGCAATACCACGGGAGTCATCAATTATCGTTCCATTTTGTCTTATTTCATCAATTCCCAGTTTCTTTCCATCATTCTTTTTTAATACATCATTTATAACTTTCCAAGTAGACTTGATATCAATTTTATGGATTTGAAATTGTGCAGAAAAATAATCTTTTTTTGCTTTACGTAGCACAGAAGTCAAAGTATTTCGGTAAGCTGAGTATTTGCGTTTTGCTTCTTCTGTCCCACTAGACTTATATCTATAAAATAAATTGTTTTTACGATTTATAGATCTCAAAATTGATTTAGTGATCCAAGGACTTCTTGGGATTTTTTTATAATTCAATTTGATCGATGAAACTGGGAAATGAGCATCATATAAACGCAAAACAATTTCATTGAATATATCAAAAGCTATATCAGCGTCATTCGTATTATAAACAACAGACCAGTCGGTATGATCAAGACTCATTTTAAAACTTTCTATACGTTGTTGTGACATTACTCGAAATCCCTTTTTATTATAATTTGTTTTACCTGTTTCAAAAATATCGTGTAACGTCAAAAATATAGGGAAGTGATCCGATATATCAGAAACAATGATTCCTTGATCGGCAACGTGAGATAAATTTGTAAATATATTGTCAATTAGTGACGAAGTTGTATCAGAAACCCTTGTTGGTTTCGTGATACAAGGTATAAATGAATTGTACATCATTGTATCTAAGAATTCCTGACACTGGGGCTTTTCATTATAATAAAATAAATTAACATTAAAGTCTCCCATCAATATACAATGCTTGTTCATAAGAGAGGGAGAGTCAAGTATAGTTTGCAGTACACCGACAAAGTCGTTAAAATTACTATTTGGTGGCCTGTAAATTTCTCCAACTATAAGGTTTTTCGCATTCGGTATAACAATTTCTATAAAGACACATTCAATCATATCAGAAACTTGGCAAAACTTTTCCATAACATTAAACTTGACATCATCTTTAACAAACAAGGCCACACCACCACCATGCTTACGTGTTCTATCCTTTGAAACTAAAGGGTAACTTTCAATACATACCAGCGAATGAAGCAGATCATGCAACCAAGTTTCGCAAAGACCAATAACTGGAAAAGTAACTGATGAAAGATTTAAATGTAACCTTAATTGATCAAAATGTTTACTTAAACTTCTCACATTATGATGCATTACAGAAAAACTATTACGTGAAGACAAAGTTTCGCGGTGCACCAGTTGTTATGGTAAAACATATTCAGTGGTTATACGAGGTACATCTGCATCGCATTTGCTCATGTAAACGATGAATAACATCAGACTGAAAATACACCTCATTTGTTTTGTGAGACGTAGTATAATTACTGGCAGGAACTGCTTCAACAAAATCATCGTTTGACAGTGACTGCATTGGAAGACTATCCATTATGATGAACTATCGGGGAATCAACACAAAGGATTGAAAAAGTGTAGAGAATTCCATCTCCATGACTACCACGCAATTCACGAATAGCAAAGAACACTATCAACAAGTACTCGGTGTGCATGAGTAATATCAATGCTTGCTTACAATCAGTGTTACGTAATCGAATGCTGATGAAAGGGAAGGTAGGTTGCTCGGATGACTCGGGCTTAATGTGAATACATGAAATTTGGTTACGGCGCATGACATTTACATATCGTATAACAGGTGCGAGAAATGATACCCGGTCATTTACCAGTGAGAAGGATTCATACAGTACAAAGTAAATTGCTATCACTAAAGAATAGAGGGAGTGGAACATTTTCATATCGTCACCCTGTGTACAAGGTAAAACTCCAGGTACAAACTCAAAATTTGTACGGCACAGGGATTCATAAAATGAAATAAAGAATGCTACCGACACGATACGAACGCACAAAACCATGGCCTTAACGGGTACTGACAGAGCTTTAAAAAAAAACAACAACAACAAAGGAGGTTTGCTTGTTTGCTTGCTTGTTTGCTTTTATTTCTGTATTCAAACAGATGCAATTTGAATGCAAACTTCAAAAAGTACAAAGACAAAGAATAACAAGTTCAGTGAAATAAATCGATAACAGTACATAAATAGATACACATAGGTGATTGTATTGAGCAATGTAGATACACAGAAACATAAAACAAAATATACAGTATTTTTTCAGTAAACAACAGAGATAATTGAATGCAGGAGACCACCACCATAAGCGATTAAGCTTGAAATGCATGGAGGCCTCATAAAATGACTATCCAACGACATAACTCTCTTTGAGGAAGGTGACCAGGTGAGTGCAGTGCAGTTGCAGGTGAGAGTGCAAGATGCAGTTGAAGGAAGAAAATAGAGATTGATAATAAAATGACAATCTATACTATAAATATTTGTTAGCTCAATTGGTTTGGAGAATATGATTGTATCAAATATCGTTTAAGTGAAGCTTTCAAAGAATAAATACTTGAACAAGATTTTATATTATCCGGGAGATTATTCCAAATATCCGGACCCGAATGTCTTATAGATTTATGTGTCACTACTAATTTGGGATTCAAAAGGTTCAATCCACCTGCATCAGAATATTATGCTGTTACATTTATTTATATGCAACAAATACGACAAATATCATGTGTTATTTGCTGCTATTTTAAGAGAATGAAATAAATCAAATCAATTATCAAAATAAAAATGAAATAAATCAAATCAAATAAATAAAATCAATGTAAATTAAATTTACCTATAGCATCATACGGATGCAGTTATCCTGTTGTTCAATTCATTTGAAGTGTGACATTTATAGCTTGTATAATTCGAATCTAAAATCTAGTCTGAATTACACACAAAAGCAAAAAAAAAAAAAAAAATGGCGTCGGATTGATGTAACAAGCAGAGTGTTGCGAAGAATAGCTATGATATCACATAATAGACTCAGACTAGATATGAATTTGACAACTACCTGGTAATCAGAAACGAAAATCTCTCACCACTTATTCAATGTAATGGTCCCATGGCGCTGTTTTCTGGCCCTTATCGCGTGACTCCAAGATAAGTTGGGTTCCTACCAAGCGGATTCGTGTAGACTTTCCGTGGTCCTTTCTCAGCTTGTACCCGGCGGATTCAAGTTCGTAGCGACGGGCTTTGAGCTTTAGGGGGAGGTCTGTTTTCACGTTGAAGCATGGCCGGGTCTCAGGCGAACGATGTCTGGTCTCAAAAGCGTGAAGAACGGCGTTCCTATCAAACATCGAGACGAATCGCGCGATAATCGGATCGGGGGTCTTCGGGGTATCTCCACTGGGTCCTGTGAGATTTGGTCGGGGTTTGCGAGGCAGGCGATGTACGTTCGCGAAAAGCATCGCGGTGGTTTCTTCGTCAGAGAAGCCAAGCTGCTTGATGGCGCCACGAATATCCAGCAATGCCTGGTTGGATGTGGGATTCTGAGTTTCGGCCTTAATCCCATAAAACAGCAAATGTTGTTTCCTGTCGTATATTTCCATTGCTGTCATTGCATCAAACAGATCCTTTTCCGTTTTCTTCCTGTCTTTCTCTAGCTGAGGTAACTTCTTGTTCTCGATGTCTGTCAACCTATCTGCTGAATCCTGCGCTGACTTTTGGAGTTCGGCAAGGGTATCGTTGTTGGTTCTGATCTCTCGACGTACCTCTGCCATTCCATCATTCATTTTGTCCAACTTATCCAAGACTTGTTCCGCGAAACCGTCAAACTTGGTACGGAGTTGAGTCAGAGACTCTTCCGTAGCGTAGCTGCGTGATTTTGTGGACATGGTAAAAACAGCGTTGCGATTTTGCTGGTTAAAAGAACGGTTTCTCAGAAAATATGACCTCGAGCTTGAAGAAGTGTCAGAATTGTTACAATTGTCCATAATTCGGTCGAATATTCAACGCCATAAACAACGATGCAGGTGGATTTTACCTCGTAGTTACGGAGCTCAAATCACAGTACGTCCATCTTGTTTCGAGGTCACGTGTTGTTTTTTGATATTTGGATATTCAATTCAATTCAATTTATTCATTTCATTCTCATTTTCATTCCAACAAAACATAACACAAAGTAAATCACAAATTCAATCATAAACTTAAATAAATTACAAAGTACGGAAAATAAAGGATAGTAAGCAAACTAATAAAGATAAATTATGTATTCCTACCGGAAAATAAAAGTTATGTTCAGAGGGGGAAAAAAGGAGAACTGAGAGGTTCATCACAAGCGATGCTTGCAGATTGTCGACCACTCAAGAATTTCTTCAAAAATACGTTCTGCAATTACAAGTCCATAACACAAAAAGTGATTAAGAAAATATGAAACAAACAACAGAGACACAACAACATGACATGACTAAACTGAGGGGGATACGATTGAAAGGAATTGGACAAAAACACAATTAAAGGAAAAATTTCTACTTCATTGCCAGGTGAAAAGAATCTGAGGATTATGTGTACGTCATGTTAACATGGTTTCCCGTTCTGCCTCTCTTGCTCTTTAAGTTCATACGACCAACAAATCGTGCCTTAAACAAAGAGGATGTGTAAAAAAAAAAAAAAAAAAAAAAAAAAAAAAATCCTTGTCATTAATATTATTCATGGTCTTGTGATGTATCAGGTCTAGAATGAAAATTATCACTGTATAATCTTGTCAGGAAGCCAGCTTCGTGGTATGCCATGTCAAAAATTGCACACAACTAACCCAACGTTGTGCTGGGAACCGTCGTCACGTTCTGCCAACCTTCGTCACTTACCTACTTGACCATGCTTAAAGAACCCTTGCTTTCATTAAAACTACACATTTCCATGTCCAGTCTTTATTCAGAATACCACCTTTTCAGAGGTCTGCTGAGTAGGCTAAGGCTTCTGGACCCTTGCTCCAAGGCACATGAATGCTTTATTGATAATCTATGATGGATTGTCCTGGGCACTGCTAGTCTAAATTCATGGCAAAGGGTAATATGCATTCACATGAAAGAAACAAAAAATAAGGATAAAGACTTTCATGAATAAAGACTAGCTGTGATAGTGGAATTTCTCATGAATATGTAATAGAGCATTCCAATCCTGGCCATTGTTCAGGAAAATTGTCAGAATGTTAACCACACACTTCCATACAGACCAATTGACCCCTGTGCAAAAAAAAAAAAAAAAAAAAAAAAAAAAAAAAAAAAAAATATATATATATATATATATATATATATATATATATACTAATATGTGACCCTGCACCTCAAAACAAACAAAAAGTCGCCAAACATGAATTTTTAAAATTAAAATCTTCAAAAATGGACTTATCGGTTTTTGCAAACAAACTCTTTATATATACATACATGTATATATATAATGGTCATTGTGGCCCGTTCAGGAAACAAAGCTATGTCACTGTAGTCACTGTCTTTTCTCAGTAGAGAAAAGAGGCTACAGAGAAAAGCCCTTCGCCTCCTAAGAATTGATGACCCCACCAAAGTTGGAATTTATCCACTTGACCATCGAAGAAATGTGGCATCTCTTTGTACCTTCTACCGCCATTTCTTCTTGAGACCGTCCCTTGAGCTGTCTGGAATTCTTCCACCACTGGTCTCCAACGTTCGATTGACACGCTCTTCTGCAACTGCTCACCCCTACAGAGTTACTGTACCAAAGTCGAACACGTATCTCCATCAGTCTTCTTACATACCAAGGACGACTCGGCTGTGGAACTCACTTTTCCCATCAATATATTTCCCCTAGCTACAAATATGGACAGATTTAAGAACTGTTTTGATTCGTATTTAATTAGTTTGTTGTAAGAAATGATTTTTGTTATTTTGTATATGCATACAGTGTATAAGTTATTTTGATTATGGTTTACAATTTGGTAATCTAGGGCCACCTCTCATCAAATTATGATGGTAACATCAGGCCCAAAAAATCTAATCTAAAAAAAAAATAATAATTGGCTCGAGGTGTTTTAAGTCAGTTTAAGGACAAACCGTCTTGTTTTTTTGTTTTTGTTTTTTTTTATTCTGTCTTGTGTCAATATGTTTTAGGAACTGAACAAAGAAAATCATCAACGTACAAAAAACAAACAACAACAACAGAAAGACATAGTCAGGGACACGTAGATGAACATGAACATGAACATGCAAATATACACCGTAGATCTTCCAAAACAAATCAACACACCCACATCCACACACCCACACACCTTCATAAAATTATTAAGGACAATTTCATATAGTCGCAGATGATTGGCCCCCTTGTTTTACGCATATTGCTGAAATCACGTCTGTTGTCACAGCTGATGGAGCATGAATAGAAATTCATTACCTCGATAGGCTCATCCACGTTGGTAGACGGTACCCGACATCAGATCAGCACATCAACTCGTCACCATCGCCGCGTACAGATACTCTTTCTACCCCCGCACAGTCAGGATAAATTTATCTACACCTACTCAGAAGTTGCAGCACTATCAATTGCTCTTTCTAAGAGGCTGTCCATCCTATCACGAGAGGATGCTCAGCTTCCTGATAGCTCCGGTCTACTCCAAACCAAGCCCTGGATTTCACTTGCACATTTACCTCTTTACTGCATGTCCACTGTAAGACTGTTTACAGATCCAGTGATCGTTGAAATAAAGACATTTATCGCATAGTTTTCTCTTCATTTTATTTGCTACAAAATCAAGCAACGTTTAGACATCCCTGCTCATCAGATTTTCTACAGAAGCAACAATGGTAAGCAATTTTCTTCATGTTGTCGCCTTTCATTGCATTATCAAAGTCAGAAATCTTATTTTTCATGGTATGATATTATCGTAAAATTGGCCTATTTTACAATGGAATTTTGGCCGGAGTGTGAATCCAGCATGGCCGTTACGAACATCGATGAACAAACTGGGTGAATGGGTTAAAAAAATAAGTACTCTTTGATACTATCATTGAAATATTATCATTATTGTGTTTGTATATTTTGGATTGGATTTGCATTTTCCTTATCGCCATCACCGATCATCAGACATCTGCCTGCTCAAAGCGGGAAATTTTTAGTGCTAAATGTCATCATGAAAACCTTCAATACATTTTTGGCAAAGTGCGTCACATGGAAAAAAAGCAAGTTGTCCAGATGCAAAGCACGTTTATCTTAAATACTCGAAGAATTGTCATTGTGTGTGTTTGTGTTTATCTGTCTGTCCCACCTACCTGGTGTGTGGGTGAGTGTGTGTGTGTGTGCGTGCGTGTGCTTGTATGGTTGAATTCATTACATATGACAGCTTGGCTAATTGGATAAAGCATAATAATGCAAAAGAAGAAAAGACTTTCAAACTTTACTTGTAGTCTTGGCAATAAAACTGCTCAGTTACTGATTATTGTAGACATTTTCTGTCAAATGTGTTGGGTTTTTTTTTTCTCTCCTAGCGAACCATCCTTTTACTTGGGCTGTTCTTGACCTACACCATGATAGGTAATCACTATTTACTTTTCTCGAATTGCATGAATTTAGATACTTAAAACTGTTTGAAAAGTAATTTCATGCGTTATTTTTTCATTCTCTCTTTTCTGCGTTTCCCTCTTTCTATAGTGTGAGATCTTTGCATGGAACAAAATTCTGTAGCTCGGAATTCCCTTTGTCTTCTCCGTAGTTTGATAGGTATGCATAATTCAACAAAAGTTAGATGTGTATGTTAAATGTCAAACACGTTTCACAACGATTCGAGTTAGTTTGAAATTACCCATCTGTTCTAGTAATAAATCATAATTGTCCATAATAAACAATACATGTTGCATAAACTTGATGGATGTATAAAAGATAAAAGCTAGAAATAGCATGGATATCTGCGACGCAGTTCTGTAAACAAAGAAAAAAAGAAAACTGAGAAATGATGGGGATTTCAATTAGACGAACTCTAACAGGCGTTAAGTCTCTGCTGGCAACATTTGCAAACCAGACTAATTCGATGTCCTCTAAATATGTTTTAAATGCAAATTTTGCCGGGACGCACAACTGCGCACCAACAGATCAATGAATCGTTCTATGCCACAGTACACTGAAAGCGTCATGGCTGTTGCTTTGGCTACGGTCACTACTCTGAGCGGCGTCCGCCCGAATTGCAGCCTGCTCGGTCGCTGGGATTTAGACATCGCCCAGCGATTTTGGAGAAGTCGAGGGGCTTTAAGGCATCAATGCCTGAGCGAGTTCCCAACCGGTCGAAGGTCGATTTTAGGGCAAAACTTGACGAAATCGGGGGATCTAATTCCCGCGGAGCCCGGGCCAGGGGTGACCAAATCAATGATGTCCAACCGCCAACCCGCCCATCTCCCACACTGGTCACCGGCCTATCTTTAAGAAATCGTCCGGCAGCCGACGTTTATCATTTTATCAATCATTATTCAGTTTTAAAATCATGCAAGTGCTCAGAGGCTCCGACCATTTATCATTCTTATAGCATATTGTCATAGTCATCGACATTTTTTTATCTTAACACAGCGTGCGGTTTTCGCTCTCTCCATCCGTCTCTATTTCCCGCTCTCTCTTTCTCCCTCTCTCTCTCTCTCTTTCTTTCTTCCTTCTATCTTGCATGCAACAACTTAGTGCAGGGCTTCGTATACGTTAAGAGAGAGTTGGATTTTGTTTAGTAATTGAGTTTTATATGTATAACAGTATAATATAATCATATCACACCAATTGTCATGTGCTGTAATATAGTAGGGCCCCAAAACAATTACAATCAGTTTTTTGCATTGATAACACCCAATAAGATTAAACTGTCTAAATGCTACTTCCGGGTCTTAAAATATAACACCTTAGCTCTATGTTGCAGAAAACTTCGTTCAATTTGGTTAAGCGGTCACAGAGAAATGTGGATTGTTGTAAAACATGTCATGAGTCTGATCCTTCCAAATTTAGCACTTCGATGCTCTTGTGTGTGAATACGATAGACAGAACTTGGAGGGAAGAAATTCCTGACATCCTCTACAAAATTCTTCACTTCTCTTTGACCACTGAAGGAAATCGAATGGGGTTTTCTTTACGATGTGGGCAATGAGTTATAGTTTCATACCCTGAATTTGTATTTTACCGAAGCTTTAAAGTGACATTCGACTTGGAGACTTGGCGAGATAATTTATCTTGTCAAGTCAACATAGTAGCTCTATCATGTCGACTTATCAACTTTATATGTTGACATGGAGACAAAAATTATCATGTCAAGTCGATTTCTAAAAATTTAAATGTCGTCATAGCAACATAACATATCTTGCCAAGTCGACATCTAAAAAGTTACATGTCGTCATGGTGTGATAATGTATCTTGCCAAGTCGACATCTAAAAGTTACATGTCATCATGGTGACATAATGTATCTTGCCAAGTCGACATCTAAAAAGTTACATGTCGTCATGGTGACATAATGTATCTTGCCAAGTCGATTTCTAAAAAGTTTCATGTCATCATGGTGCATAGGCCTAAGGTATCTTGCCAAGTCGACATCTGAAAAAATTACATGTCGTCATGCCTACATAACGTATCTTGCCAAGTCGACATCTGAAAAGTTACATGTCATCATGGTGACATAAGTTATCTATCCAAGCTGATATCTAAAAAGTTACATGTCGTCATGGTGACATAAGGTTTTCTTTCTTGTTTTGCTTAAAAAGAGAAAAATTAAATGTACTGGATCAGAAATTTAAGTGTAGAAATAGGGATCTTCTCTGCTGCACATACTCACCACACATCATACTGAGTGCCCTCCCTAGGGATGCCTGAGTCATTATTTTATTTTTTTATTTATTTATTTATCTATTTTTTTGGGGGGAGGGGGGTCATCGATCTTTCTGTTCATTTGTCCTGTCTTTTGTAGTTGCGATAACTAAAGAAATGTGTTTGGATGGATCAACTTCAGACTTGGGTCCTGTATGCATTTAGGAATAACGATCTGATCAGGTTTCTGGATTGGGTGATTCCATGTCAATTCACCCAATGGGTTAAACCGCACCATTTCAGAATTTGTTCAGTTTGGTATGTAGGTTATTTGTAATGGCCCAATGCAACAGATTTTTTTTTTTTTTTGATCGCAGTCCGATGCACAGTTTTCGCGTGAGGACACACCTATTTTTGGCAATTTCAGCGAAAATGGGCATGACATCCCAGTTTTAAATGACCACAGCTCAGTATTAAACCAATGGGCCAAATTCAATAAAAATGGTATCATTGGAAAGGGAATAGAATGAACTTTCAGAAAAATATGTTATTTTTGATGTTGGGGCAATTTAACGAGTGATGACCTTTTGACGTTTGCTTCAACCTTGAATTTCACCTTGTGGATCACGCGACCTTGAGTTAATTTTTAAATATGTGGATCCCTGCCATTATTTCTACAAAATATTAAAAGACTGGAGGTGTATTTTTTTTCTAGCCCCTATCAAATACCTACAGCAGAAATTTTCAATGCAGTCTCACAATAGCTAACTGTGTATTGTGATTATGTATTCATGTGTATACTAGGTGTTAAAAAACACATTTGACACTAAGTCTTTTGTTTGTTAATAACTCAAAAGTTATAACTCGTATTGGACTGAGGTTTTCAAAGTGTAAAACTGAAGGATGTCAAATTTATTTGGAATAAGTTTTGGGAAGTTTACTTCTTTAATATTCTTGAAATAATGTTCTGAATATTTAATTAGATTTTCACTTTTTGAAAAATCAAGGCCAAAAAATCTGTGTGAGTCAGTAATTCAGAGCACAACAGTGGCCATTGTGCACTGCAGCTAAAATTCCAGAGCACCTCTTTTTAGCGCAGTCATGAATCATTAATGACACTGGATAGCAAAAGGTTGGCAGAAAATGACGGGTGCAATACACAGTGGCAATTTTTGTTATTATTGTTATTATTTTAAGACATTAATGAAGTAAATTTCCCAAAACTTATTCCAAATAAATATGACATCTTTCAATTTTACAATTTCAAAACCCCAGCTGGATACAAGTTAACACTTTTGAGTTATCTTAATTTGACATCTAGTACATCATAAATCTATAGTAAACATCTATAGACTTTATGTTGTATAAGCATGAATACATAATCAATATACACAGTTAGCTATGTGTGGGACTGCAATGAAAATTTTTTGCTGAAGGTATACCAACTTTGATAGGGGCTAGAAAACAAACAAAAAATAATACACCTCCAGTTTTTGTCGACCCCACTGGAGGTGAGGGGTGACTAAGGGATCGTCTGCGGCGTCTGTTCGTCCGTCCGTCCGTCGACTTGGCAAGATACCTTATGCACCATGATGACATGTAACTTTTTAGATGTCGACTTGGCAAGAAACATTATCACACCATGACGACATGTATCTTTTTAGATGTCGACTTGGCAAGATATATTATGTTGCCATGACGACATTTAAAGTTTTAGAAATCGACTTGACATGATAGTTTTTGTCTCCATGTCATCTTATAAAGTTGATAAGTCGACATGATAGAGCTTTTATGTTGACTTGACGAGATAAATTATCTCGCCAAGTCTCCAAGTCGAATGGCACTTTAAAGCTTCCGTAGTATTTAGATTGATTCACTGTTTGTAAAGATATCATTGTGGAGGGTCCCATTGTATCTTTTTTTTTTTGGGGGGGGGGGGGGTGGACATATGGCACTGTATACGTGTGGGGAATGCACCCTACAAGTATTGATTTTTAGCATTCCACCCTATTCGAAGCATTTCCTTACACTTTGAATATTTGTAAACTTACCTATTTCGGTTTTTGTTTAATTGTAATGTAGTTTATACATCAAAATTTAATTTCTACACATTATACGTATGTTATGTATGTGCTTGTGTATGTTATTATGTAAACGTATATCATGCATTTGCGTGAACTGTGTTTGTGTATGTGTGTTGTGTGTATATATATATTTTTCTTATTTGTAATAATGATAATAATTATGTTTCTAAATGGAACAGGCCAAGAATAAATGAATGGATGAACGAATAAATGGACGCCTGCCGGTGCCCCGCATTCGTAGCGGCGGAAATTTCCCATGGGTTATGGCTCGGTCGCACATACAATTAAGGACTGCTACGAACGCCATACGAACGATTTTTAGAACATTTCGTAAGGTCTTCTTAACCCTAACCAGGCCGGGCTTTTTGAGGTGTTCTGTGGCCCGGGGGGGGGGGGGGTTAATTCAACCCCCCCCCCCCAGATCTCGGCCGTCGATCGGGCAATCGCCATGAAAATTGGCCCATGCATTACCTGTGGCGTAATCTACCACATACAAAAAGAAATGGAAATTTTCATTATACTAATCAATTATGCCAATATATGCATAAAATCGTACATTATGCTCTAATCAGAAAATAAGCTCCTAGAATCCTATTTTTTGGTGATAATATTCTTTGTAGCATTCCTAACAACTAGTATTTTATTGTGTTATGAATTTCTTATGTATTTCTTTGTTTTTCGACCTTTTGTTTTATCATTTTTTATCACAAAATTTATGACAAAACCTTTTTCAAGCATAATATTATGCTAAAAGTAATCAATTTCAATCATATCTTCATGAATAAGGTGACAAAACTCCATTTGCATGGAATTTACACACAAAATCACATTTTTGAGCCATTTTCGGTCTGATAGGCATGTATAAAAGGTCGTGCAGCGTCGTAACGGTATTTACGATTTTTACGAAAATGGCGTCAAAAGATGCGCGAGACTTGAAAGTAAAAAGTCAGTGAACGGCGCGGTCAAAAAAATCGCGCGGCGGAATATTCGCGAAAAATGTCGAGGGGGGTTGATTCAACCCTCCCCCCCCCCGCTTTGTTAGGGTTAAGAAGGCCGTACAAGAAACCAGCGTTCGTAACCTGGTCGATGGTCTTGTCCAAGATTTTTTAACTTCGTACGAAACCCTCACTTCGTAAGGCGGCCGTACGAAGGTCGTTCGAATTACGTAAGAACTACGGAAGATTTTGTAGGGTCGAGAGACAATTCTAGAATCCTTAAATTCTTATGATGATTGTAAGAACGCCTTAAGTCGTACACAGAGGGCCCTTACGTCATTCGCATAAATGTCTTACGAACAGATATTCGTACGGCGTTCTTACGAAGAACTCTTCGAGTTTGTAAGGCGTTCGTAAGGGACTCGTATAAGGCTTAGTTACACAATTTTTGCAACTGTTAAGTTTTAGGGGGTATAAAGCCAAACGCGCGAAGTTCAAAACAGCACTCTGCATGGGAGTTTCCTTCGCGGTGCTGTTGCTACGGACCTCCTAGTGGACCTCTTCGTGAACCTCTGCGGGCAATTCCCGTGACTCACCTGGAAGAGGTTTTCAGTATATATTCTGAAGGGACTGTCATACCTTTTCGGGCAAGCCTTATTGTGACTTGCGTGGGACATTTTCTTTTCTACCCGGGAGGTCTTTGCAGATTTCCCGTACCTGACAGAACCGATATAGCACGTTGTCAAGATCAAGACTTGCCCCGGACCTGTACACCCAGAACACCGTTGGTCCAGTAGGAGGCCCGTAGCTGCCGCAAGTCACAGGCATTTAACACTCTGGAAGTACGTAGGTTGCCTGTAGATCTGTGCCTATTATGCGTCGACCAGCGTCTAATCTGCGGGCATTCTGCGAGAATAATGCAAGTGTTTCACTGACAAGGAACGGTGTCGACACCGACCCATGCCCAATGTAGCTGGTCAGTTCTGCGAGCGAGTAGAAGCTTGTTCACAATTCAGTAATAGCGGAACGAACCTGTCCTTGCATTAAATTTTGCAGTCCATGGTGGATTCTGGAACAGATACAACGTAAACTACTCTTTTCCAAAGAACACCATATTATGCAAGACTCTATCATTCAACGGTGCCCAAATACAACTCATCCCAAAGGTAATTAATCTACCGGGAACTGTCTCCTCCAAGGGTTGCCATGGAAACCCTGGAATGCGCACTGAGCCTGAAGAATGGACTTGTCGAATTCCAGGTAAACCAGATGGTGACTTATAAAGTTTACGTTGTAACCGAGTAAAATGTTTAACTGTTTTCATGTGGTCATTAAGTAGTTCAGTTCGTCGAGTTGGCTAAAATTGATTACGCTGAGACTTGTAATGTTCTCCCCGTGACTGCTTGGTAAGTAGCTGTATGCCGTCTTTGCATCTCATTTTCTGCTGTATTTCTCATGTTCTGTCTGAAAACAACCCAAGCTTCTTTTTTTTCTCATTACCTTAGAGGATTCTTACTTTCATAAAAGCAGACTTTTCAGACTTTTTCAGCAATGTTTTGCAAAAAATAAAATCATAGCATATATATCCATTTTTTCCCTTTCAAATGATATCCCACGCGTAAAAAATGAACAACGCTTCCACGAGAAAACTTTGAAAATATGCTTCCATTTTACCCAGATAGATAGATAGTAAATAAGGAGCCAGATAGCTTTCCCGACAGCAGTCCTGCCCAACTTGGCAGATAGCAATAGCCTTCATGTTTCAATGAATGAAGGGGGGGGGGGGGATAAAAAGGATTGTTACAGACGGTTAGGTTGTGAATAGGATCGTAAATTAGCACATGATCATGAGCTTGCCTGACCATGCAGCTAACTACAGAGCAAAGGGTGTTCATCAGCGGAATGTTTCGGAAGGGGGGGGGGGGGGGGTGGGGGTAACGAACTGAAAAAAAAAAAAAAAAACTTTCCGAATCCATCTCCCCCCCCCCTCAAAAAAAAATACGACTTTCTATTTAACATTTCGAGCAATCAAATTGGCATGACATATGAATAAATTTTCTCTAATGCTATTGCCATCCATTTTTTTTTTGTACATTCATCTTTTTTTTTTCTTCTTTTTTTGGATCAAAATATGTGATCGCGCCCATGACCTTTTCCATCCATGCTTAGTGCTGTGTAGAGGTAAACATTTTTGTGATATCGATTTCATGAATTCCTATTGAAGGCTTTAATTACAATCATTGAAAGAACTCAAATCAGAAAAAAAAAATGTGTGTTTTATCTTATTTGGAATGTTTTACGTTGCCATATGAATCCTTTTTTTTTTTTCATTGATAGCGTAATGACTTGCTGGGAAAAGATTAGGGTGTACATTTGTTCTATTTTGCATTTTTCTTAATCGGGTAGAGAATCCAACGCACACAAGGATAATACACAGAGGGATTGTGTGTTTGCTCACTTACCTTCAGCGTGGCTCCTTGACTACAAGTTGGTGAAGGAGAAAGGGTGTAGAGCCCACAAATGTCGAAATCGTCCACTTATGTCAAAATTACCACAAATGTCAAAATTACCACAAATGTTATAACACAACAACCACAAATGTCAAAATCTGATTAATCACAAATGTCATAGCACGTCGACCACAAATGTAATATATATATATATATATATATATATATATATATATATATATATATACTTATTTTTTTTTAACTGCCAATGTCACAATGCCTCAACCACAAATGTCAAAACTAATTGCCTGCATTAAATTAATGAAAAATAGTGAATCATACTATATGATGTGATCAAAGTTTGTCTGTTCAGGGCGGTGGGAAGAGTCTCTTCCCCGACACCCCTGGTCTGTCTGTCCGTCTGTCTGTTATAATGGGATGAAACTTTGTGGGTGGATGAAGGTTGATCTCAGATTTACCCGCAAATGTCGTAACTCATTGATTACATTATAATAGTGTTCATATACATAGCACACATTTACATGAGAGTACACCATAGTTTTCAGAGTTCTCTTAGTAACTTTTGTGGAAGCTCTTCTTTTCTTTTCCTCATGGGTCGACAGATATAAGGGCACCGCTCCCCCCCCCCCCCCCTCCCCCTATATGTTTTTGGTCGCGGTGCTCACCGGCTGATGACTTTATATACATGTATCTATTATATATATATATATATATATATATATATATATATATATTCAGGTTTTCCAGTTCAAATGTCCACCGAGTAAACCAAATGCCAATAGGTAGCTCAAATGTCCATACAGCTGAATAAATGTTCATGACAGAGTATATTATCAAATTAGGCAATTCAAATGTCCACTTAGGTGAAATGTCCGCATATATCAAATAACCAATAAATCAAATCAAAATCAAATCAAATATCAGACAAGAGACAATCATGCAGTTCAAATGTTGCATAGGAAAATATTGCAAAGAATAATGCTCTGGAAAACCAATGTCTAATGATATTTTTAAATGTATATTACCTACTAGACAGTGTTTTTTTTTAATTACAATATCATTATTTCACATATGTAATTGTATCGTTTAGGACATGTTTCCAAGTGAAATGTCCACTGGCTCAAACGCATTGTTCAAATGTTCATGTGCATTGTAAGAGAGATGAATGAACGTCCACAATACAATACAGTTAGCAATAGGCAGTTCTGTCCACATAGGCATGGAATGTCCATGTAGCATATGTCAAAATCAGACTAGGCAGTCCAAGGCAGTTTGCATAGCCAAAAGAGTATCCACATGACTGGAGCAATGTCCCATAAGGGATATCAAATGTTGCCTAGTGATTTCAAATGTCCATAGTCTTAAAAAAATGCTTATTGAACCATATAAAACCGTAACCTTACATGCATAAACGCTTTCCTCAGTAATTAGTCTTGCATGTACTTACTACATACACAAACACAGGTCCATACGGTGTAAAGATAAAACAATTTTTATCTAAACTTTTGTAAAAATGTATACAAAAATCAATAAAGCTAACCTTACATCTCATGATAATCTCATGATAACGGTGTGACTTCCTTACGTGCAATAGATTGTTTCATACAAAAATATGAGGATTTCTGGCTTGAGACCATTTACTTTTATTGTTTAAAACATAACGGAAGTCATTTTGTTCAGATTATTTCTTGTGATATTTTGCATCATTTCATAGATAGAAAAAAAAAATAATAGTTCATATACAGGACGGCCGTTCTTGTACTCTCTTTACTGCAATTGTGCAGTAGTTCAGAAACAAATGAAGAGTTTGTTCGCAAAAACCGATAAGTCCATGTTTGCCACATGGAGATATTTGCGATTAAAGGTCAAGAAAAACAAAGAGAATAATACGAAATTTTTTGCTTCTTTTGACCATAACTTCAAAAACTTACCTTTATATGTAGTGACCAATATATCATTTAAAAGGTATTATTTTGTACTTTATGACAGAGAACAGACTTCAAAATTTTCAAAAATGGACTTATCGGTTTTTGCGATAAAACCCTTCAAATGTAAACCTGTCATTCTGATGTTAATGTCTCAAGCTTCAGTTTTCTAAAGAACGTTTCACTGTCCTCTCAGGCTTGTCGGACGGAATTTGAAAGTTGAACGGTTTCAGTTGGGGTTATCACTCTTTATCATTTATCGCCATTTTATCTTCTTTCTTTTTTTTGACTTTTTTCTTCTCCCTCTTCTCATTTCTCTACCCCATTTTTCTCCCTTCCCTTTTCCTTTTCGGCTAAAAAGCGGTACAAGTCATACCTTACCATTCGCTTCGACATATACCTGCTTTTGCGTTTCCTGAACATTTTCAAATAGAAAATTGAAAATCAACAAGAGAAACGAAGTTATTTCTGTGATGTCATTGAAATTGTGTTCATAATGTTGTCAGTCTCCATAAGCAATGCTTATCATCGCGTTTTCTAATCAAAGGATATCTGAATTACAGATGTCACATTTGAATTACCAATGACCGACATGATACTCTCATTGACCTGAGATGACTAAAGAATTTCTATTGTGTGGACATTTGACTTGGCTATGGACTGCTTATGTACCTATTTGGACATTTGATTTCCCTAATGACATCAGAATGACCATCACACTTTCTTCGGTAAAGAATTTGATTCAGCAAACCTATATGTTTTTTTTTTGTTTTTTTTTGTTTTTTTTTGTTTTTTTTTTGTGTACACGGCACCATTCATCAAATGCCGGACTACAGTGGCAATAAATATGAAATTCATTGAAATCTTTGCACACCTTCAAAAAATACCGAAAAAAAGAAAATATTTGTGAATCTAATGATATGAATTCCATCGCATATCTCATAGTTTTTAAGAATAGAACTGTTCAGGCTCGAACTATTTACTTCCGTGGTCAGAACAAAATACAAGAAGTCACTCTTCTAGAGAATGATTCTTAACTCTTTTGCATCACCAGATGAAAACGTGATATACTTATTTTGTTCATTTTCTTGCAGTTCATAGATGATTTATTTACCTGTCATTTTACTGCAAATGCAAAAATTGCTTCTCAAGTTTCAAATTTCTGAATTAATGTTTCAACACTCTTTTGAATTCCCTGGATAGAAATAGTGTTCTTCAGAAAAAGGAAAAAATGATTGAGACTCGCTTTGTTTTAAATAAAGTCATGACAGAATGTCTCTGAATGAAAACGCAATTGTCTGCGCATGCTAATGTTCATCAGGATGTTATATTCTTGAGAAAGATATCTTTGCTGTGTTTTGTAGTCAACTAATATCTAAATTAATTAAGTGGCCTCTGAATCACCTATGAATGACACTATATGGTCTCATTGACCTTTGGTGACGCAATAATTTACATTGTCTGAATATTTGACATGGCTATGGACATCTTACTTACCTTACAGTATATTGGTTCGCTAAGTGGACATTTGATTTCCCTATTGACATTTGAATTACCTAATGTGACGCTTGATCTGATATTGCGGATATTTGACCTGGAAAACCTAATATCCTTTTTATTTAATTATAACAATGCTGACAGAATAGTGAACGGTATGGCTTTTCGAAGATTAATAGTTTTTGAACGACAGAAAATTTGGCATTCGTGGTATTTACGCCTATTTTTAAGCACGTTGTAAGCACACACTCACGTACACATCATTGGTTCCTGTGTAAAGTTAAATCTTGTACAGAGGGTTCACATTAGACCCAAATGTGGAACTTAACTTTGAAATTAATCATGTATTTAATGAAACTGATTCATGCTTTCATATTCGAATCACCTCCAAATATTTCATACTATTCAGATATGAATCATATCAACTACAGTGTTATCTGATGTATATTTTTCGAATTATTAAGCATCAAAAGTGGGAAAAGTTGTTTTTGTAACGCCAAGTATATATATATTCGAATTTTCATTTTTTCTTTGCTGGAAATTACAGTCATATCAAACATAGCATATATTGCATTTTAACTCGTCTTTTCTTTGATTGCAATTTTGTATTGAATTTGTGTTCGTATGTGTATTCAAATTACTATTACGCGTGTATAAGAAGTGAAATAAATGGAATGAAATGAGATAAAATTTTGCTGACTGTCGACACATCAAGAGATTTAGATGTGGGTGTAGCTCGACCAACCAAAACACTTTTCTAAATTTGTAGCGTCGACGTTACCCTGGCGACCTGACAGAGTGTTCTGTAAAGTGAAATGTCCTCCCAGTTCTTCAGTGGTGACACTGGCTCTTTCCTTATGGATGGTCGTTGACACAATATTCAACAAACTTATTTAGAAATTCAAAATTCAATTTTGTTCGCTCAAAATTGTCCTTCCTCGTATTAGGACTGATTTTTAACTTCATTTTGCAGTGCATTATTAAATACTGAATTATTAAAAAAAAAAACTAAGGATGTAATGATCGAACAATATATTACATAGACTACCTTTATGGCGCTTCTTTTTTGTGACTTTAAATGACGCGATTTTCGATTTGAATGGCAAACGCATTAGAGAAAAAAACGATATATGTTATCATTTACATTTGAGGCTCTTGAGTAAATGTTTGTGAAATTTTTATAATTTCTACAAATTACACGTGTAAAAGAAAATCAAATGATTCACACAGTCGCGATACTTTGGTAATTTGAATCCCCAATGTATCCAGGCATGGGGTAAATGTTGTTAAGAACACTTGAACTTTAACAGGTCTGGAATGCACTATACAAAAATCAGCTATTATCTTATCTTTATTATGGTTATTATCATCATTACTTTTTGTATCAATGTTATTATTGTTATAATTATCATTATTATTATCATAATCATCATCATTATTATTGTTAGTGGTAGTAGTGGTAGTGGTAGTAGCAGTATTGACATTATCATTATTAATGTGATTATTATTATCATTATTATTATTGTTAGTGGTAGTAGTGGTAGTGGTAGCAGTATTGTCATTATCATTATTAGTGTGATTATTATTATTATTATTATTATTATTATTATTATTATCATTACTGTTATCATCATTATCATTATCTAAATAATTACTCTATTGCTAAACATGAATGGTGTTAGCCTATGATTATTTGTGAGTGTAAGCTTGAAATGTAAATCAATTTAATCAAACAGATTGCTGGAAAGAGCCATGCCAAAATGGCGTATGTGAGGAAACCAAGACTAATTTCGAGTGCCTCTGTGCTGAGGGGTTTACCGGAGACTTCTGTGAATTCGGTAAGAATAAACAAAACTCTGTCCTTCCATCATGAAATAGGTTGTCGATGTCGCTTGAAGGACAAGTCCACCTTCATAGAATTGTGGGTTGAGCGAATGCAGCAATGTTAATAGAAGACATCAGTGAGAGTTTGATGAAAATCGGACAATCCGTTCAAAAGTTTTGAATTTGGAAGTTTCTGCTCAGTCACGGTTGGATGAGGAGACTATTATAGCTTGTGATGTCACATGTGTACAACGATATAAAGAAAGAATAAAGAAAACTCACCATATTTTCACTTTTCTCGCATAATAAAAGGACATAAGACGTCTCTCTTTCAGAAGGCAGGGGGAATAATATTACTCTCAATATACGTCAGCAACAAGCCGAAGAAAAATGTGCGCTTTCTTCAAAAAGTAAAGTTTTGTTAAATTCTCATTTTATTTTTTTTCTTAATTGTTGAACCCGTGTGACAGCATACACTGAAGTAGTCTTCTTATCCAACGATGACTGCGCAAAAAATTTTAAAATTTCATAACTTTGGAATGGATTGTCGGATATTCCCCAAACTTTCACTGAGGTGTTCTACTAATATTGTTGCATTCATTCAACCCACACTCATGTGAATGTGGACTTGCCATTTGATAGGAATGAATCAGTATGTATTATTTATCTGCAAAGTGCCACCATAGCAGAGGCCCAAGGAGAAAAAACAAACACACACACACACACAAACAAACAAATAAACAAACAAACAATCGCTTTCGCCAATTTCATTACAAATAGAGAAGAAAAGCAACCTACAAGCATTCTTTTTTCTTTTTTTTTTTTTACATTCTACTTCTTTGACATACCGTTAGTTGTATAGTAGCGCTGGGGGAATTAATGTATGCCAGACATGTCTTTCTTTTTTTATAGATTCTTCATGTCATGTATTCTCTCGGTAGCGATGTTCAAGAGATTTCCCTTGCAACGATCTTAATCAAAAAGTTTTATGGTCGGGAGATACTTGTCATGCCAAAAGAAGAATATGGATTGCCTATGTTCTTTTTCTTATGTTAAACATGTCACATCGATACAAAGAATCGGCAGTTTTAGATACATAGTCATAATTGATCTATTGGTGTGTATTTACAACAGAATACACTGTTTCTACATAATGTCCTAAAACATAACGCTACTGAAATTTTATATATATATATATATATATATATATATATATATATATGTGTGTTTGTATGTGTGTGTGTGCGTGTGTTTGTGTGTATTTTATTGGAATACGTTGATAAGGCTGCCAGCAGCCTTACTGTCAACTTAATCTTATCATATCTTCATTGTTTTTGTTGTGGTGTTTCACATCCTGATTTTTGTTTGTTTGTTCGTTCGGGTTTCTTTTTTTTTTCCCATCCATCGCAGAGCACGATCTGGTATACTAGAGATTAACTGCTTGAATAAGTCCTCCATTTCACAGCAAGTTTGCTCAGTATTACCAGGGAGGTGCCCTCTCTGGTATTACACACACTTTTCCATGGTGTGTACTTTCTTTCCACTACAATGGATAGTTTAGGAGAGTCCATTTGAATTGAGTTGTACACGATATTGAAGCCTAAAGTCCTTTCCTTTAGAATCGGCCCTCACCTAAAAACTGTAATTTTTCAGTATTGTCGTTCAGGGTCATGTATGGAAAAGAGGGAACCCATCACATAATGTCCTAGAATATGTTACATGCATCCCAGAAGAGCAGAATAGATGAATATGATATATCTATGATAATGAATAGATAAAATCGGCAGCTATTATTGATGAACAAAATATTAAGATGTTTTCCACGTAGGCACACCGACAAACAAGTTGCCAGAATCTACCAGCGATGGGTCACTTTGAATAACAGATGAGAGGAGCACCTCTTCTCTTACACGGACAGAGGGTCCCCGTGAGTCGGTCACTACCAGAGTGGTATCTGAAACCACACCCGACGGGACCAGGTCAAGTACTGACTCCGGGTCGACGATAGTCTGGGCTCCGTCCCCTTTTCCTTGGTGCGATAAACCAAGAGAGGGCGAAAATTTTCTGATAGCGATAATCGAGAGACTGCGCGCCACTCGGGTAGGGCTCACACGGGTAAATAATTCCCAATAGAGACGTGTATTAAAATTCAAATTTCAAAAAATTCTGCAAAATAGCTGGGAGAAATGAGGTGTTTCATCTTCACTAACCTGAATAAGTGAGATATTACCTTTCATCCATCAGATTTTCAGGGTGGGTTGTTCTGCTCTAATTCTGTCCAGGGGTCCGCAAAGCCAGACTACGAGTTCTTGTCACTCAAAAAATCACCTATTTTCCGTACACGTACCCAATGAAATATAGTCCCCTCAAATTCCATCAGAAAAGTTTTCATCTTCCAATCAAAATGCAGTTTGTAGAGGAATTCATACTCAATATCTACAGCTATTCAGTTTTTTGCCAAACTACATCATTGATTTTTAATGAACTTTTTTCTTCATTTATTTTGGTATCTTTGGTACGAATTTGTGAAGGGGTCTGGGACAGTCCATTTTATTTACAGGTGTGAGCCCTATAGTGGATGTCATATTTTTTATTAGACTTTTAAACATCATAAATGTGTTTTTTTAATGATATTTGCCCCCACATCATATGAGAAATTACACATTCAATGATTATAAAGCTTCTCAAAGGGACACTTTTAGAAAATCATGCCCTTTAAGATCTCTTTTTAATAAATCTTGCAGTTTTGATCAGTTCTTCATAAGATGAATACATAGATCCAGGCAGTTATCCTTCATTATGGGGGTGTTATAATCACCTTATAGCCTACAAAGTATTTGATAAGACTTTGTTTTGTCAAACAGACTAACTTTATGTATTTTGAGCTGTTTCAGTGGTAGCCAAAACAAAGAAATACATTAAAATAGCACAGTCATTCAAAGTTGTGTGATACTGATGACTGACTGCTATGTACTAAGATCTAGTGACAAGAACATAATATTAAGAAAAGAAATTGTAGCAAGGCAGAGTTGGGGGGGGGGGGAGTAGAGGAGAGAAGTAGAGACAGGGGTAGGGAGGGGAAGGGGAGGGAGGAAGAGATCTGACACAATACAAGATACACAATACAAGATTAACACAGTCATTCAAAGTTGTGTGATACTGATGACTGCTATGTACTAAGATCTAGTACCACAAGAACATAGTATTAAGAAAAGAAATTGTAGCAAGGGAGAGTGGGGGGGGGGGAGACGAGGAGAGAGGTAGAGAGAGAGGGGGGGTTAAGGAGGAGAAGGGGAGGGAGGAAGAGATCTGACACAATACAAGATACACAATACAAGAAGTCATTCAAAGTTGTGTGATACTGATGACTGCTATTTACTAAGATCTAGTACCACAAGAACATAGGCCTAATATTAAGAAAAGAAATTGTAGCAAGATATAGTTGGGGGGGGGGTAGAGGAGAGAGGTAGGGGGGTAGGGAGGAGAAGGGGGAGAGAGGAAGAGATCTGACACAATACAAGAAGTCATTCAAAGTTGTGTGATACTGATGACTGCTATTTTCTAAGATCTAGTACCACAAGAACATAGGCCTAATATTAAGAAAAGAAATTGTAGCAGGATAGAGTTGGGGGGGGGGGTGAGTAGAGGAGAGAGGTAGGGGGATGGGGGGGGAGTAGGGAGGAGAAGGGGGAGGGAGGAAGAGATCTGACACAATACAAGACCAACATACACCAGCAGAGTTTGTATGGGATGAATACTTCCAATAGACTTGCATGTATTGCGTGCATTCTCTATAGGGCTCACACGGGTAAATAATTCCCAAATAGAGACGTGTGTTAAAATTCAAATTTCAAACAATTCTGCAAAATAGCTGGGAGAAATGAGGTGTTTCATTTTCACTAACCTGAATAAGTGAGATATTACCTTTCATCCATCAGATTTCCAGGTTGGGTTGTTCTGCTCTAATTCTGTCCAGGGGTCCGCAAAACCAGACTACGAGTTCTTGTCACTCAAAAAATCACCTATTTTCCGTACACGTACCCAATGAAATATAGTCCCCTCAAATTCCATCAGAAAAGCTTTCATCTTCCAACCAAAATGCAGTTTGTAGAGGAATTCATACTCAATATCTACAGCTATTCAGTTTTTTTTGCCAAACTACATCATTGATTTTTAATGAATTTTTTTTCTTCATTTATTTTGGTATCTTTGGTACGAATTTGTGAAGGGGTCTGGGACAGTCCATTTTATTTACAGGTGTGAGCCCGGTATCGCAGTTCTCGGCGTATCGCAATCCTCGGGTGTCACGCCCTTATACGGCTTGTCGCGTACACTGAATCACCCCTACGAGTAAAAAGAGTCCAGAAGCTAGACTAGGTCGACGACGGAGACTCAGATATCGACTGGTCAGCCAACCACTCAAGGGAGAGGTATTTCAGACAAAGGAACCTTTGATGCAGATGCTGCTAATCTGTTGTGGATTGTGGTTTTCTTTTATTTTTTTAATACCCTTTTCACAGCTATATTGAAACATCAGTTAATGGTGGCTTTGATGAGTATCTGTTTTACAATATACAAGTATTTTACTCACTATATATGAAGAATCTGCCCACTAGCGTACATGATGGTACTTAACCTTCAAAAGACACACTTACCCGGTGATGGGTGACTTCTTGATTTTTTTTTCCACCCAGGTACACCAACAAACATCTTGGAAGAGTCTACAAGTGATGGGTCACCTGAGGTCACTGATGAACGGATCACCTCTTCTCCTACTCAAACTGTTGCAACTTCGACAGCTGAAGCTCTTCACTTACCGACTGCTAGAACGGTGTCTGGAACAACCCCTGGGAGCCAGCTAAGTACTCACTCCGGGTCGACGACGAAGTGGATGTCTACGATTCAGACAACCGCGAAGGAGACTACTACCTCTGGCACAGGGTGTGCTGATACATCTACGACCGTTGCGACGTCTCATGTGTCAGCAGGTATGAGTGAATGATCAACACTCCGATCTGTTCGCTTCTCTTGAGATTTCAAGATTTTCTCTCGTTTATATCTAAGCGATGAGTAGAAATCAGTTCAACTAATATAACTTCACAATGTTCAGTCAGTAACTTTATATTTCTACATAACTTGACCGAAAAAAAGAGGGCATTGGGAAATGGAAAAGATCTTGTCAACACTGAAATCATGGAGGGAAATGTTCAGACACAATATTATGATATCATAACGAATGCAAATAATTCTTTATTGCTATGGCTTGATATCTCTCTTTATGGATTTTGCACGAGTATAGGGAATACATCTTTAAAGCCATACAGTTTCTCTAGCACCTGGTATCAATGTTGAGACAAGTAGTCAAAATGACTTGAACAATGAATATGTTAAAAACCTCTCTATTTCTTCTCTTTTTCTCTGTGTGTGTGAAATAAGTTAATATGCAATTTGTGCTTCCTGTATTTTTGTTATTAATGAAGGTAACAAGACACAGAAAAAAAACAGATGAAACGGAGAATTAGAACAGTAAACATTTCTAGCTAAACCCTGCAGGAACTGCAAGATGTTTTGTAAACTACCGCATATTTCGTACGTATATTTTCGTATCTGACGTGCACAATTACATGTACTTTCCTCTGTTCATCGGATAGTACTAAATATATGGTAGTTTATAAAGACAACAGGTACTCACTTCATGAAAGTTATTCGACTTGTTTGCAACTATAACAGTCAGGGATGTTTTGTAGCTTCCTTCCTTATTCCAAACTGGTATGTCTTAATTTTATGTCATTTCTAAATTACATGAAAGGTTGAAATCAATGTGGAACTCATCCAAAGTTAAAGCGAAGACATGCAAAGGGCTAATCGATTACTCATATTTACCTAAAAAAAAAACAACAAATGTACGCGGTGTCGGACATGTGGAAACTTGTATGAGAATCAATTGATTCTTAAACATAGCAATGATATCAATTTAATCTCTCCGTGCACCATAGCTGATGCATTTAACATGTTTGATAGAATCGTATTTTTGTCACTTGTGTGTTGTAAGTTTTTCTGACTATACAACGTTCAATTTATGTGTCTCCGAATTCTGTCTGCTTATAATAAGAATGACATAAGACTAAAAGTCAATCAAAAAAAAATGCGTGCATGTTTACCTTTCTTGCTGTCAACGATAACAGCCTTGACTTTTTGTATTTTTTTATGATTTGAATAGACAGTGTCAGTTATACACAATGTGTATTGATATATATATATATATATATATATATATATATATATATATATAGATTGAAAGAAATTGGACTGAGGCGGGACGTTGCTCTCGATCTTAGTCTCTCTTTTATTTGTCAAGCTTTCGGCCCGTCATTAGGCCCGCCTCAGTCCAATTTCTTTCAATATATATGCAACCAACAATGAGGCACCGCGCACGTTCGGGACCCAGGGAACTATCTCTCACGCTATATTATACGAATAATTTATGAGTTGTGAGTGCATCGGGCACGAATATCGCACGAGGCGCGAGATGAGCCACTGGTCTATTCAACAAGGCGCGTAGCGCCGCGTTGAATAGACCAGTGGCGAATCTCGCGCCGAGTGCGGTATTACGTGCCCCAATGCACGAACAAAATCATAAATTATTCGTTTTATACAACACCTTGTCAACAATCACAGTACTAAATTAGTGACCGCCAACTCAGGAAGGCCCAAAAATAAATGTAACAATTAGGCAGAGAATTGTAAACCACCCTGTGTACTGCTTTCAAACACTCGTCATGATTCGACCACACCGTCACAGGAATCACAAACTCCGCAGGGTCTATACCCATTCTACGCTAACGTTAGATTGAGTTAGGCCTGACTGTTAGGCCGATCTGAGATGTCGGTAGATCTAGTAGTAGGTCTAGACTTTGTCTATTTCCGAAAATGATTTTGTACAAAAACACAGAAAAATAATCAAATTACAGTTTCTCAACTTGAAATGAAGTCTTGATTTTGGGATCACTGTGGTCCACGCGGTAGCAGATCAGAGTCAAAAGTAAAAACACAGCACGGCCGTAATCTGGCAGAACTGCGTATCTCCTTTAACACATTACGCCAGAAATTGGGTTTAAAGATTCAATGTTACACCTTTCTAAACTGAGATACGATGAGTTGCATTTTTCCTCTTTTCTCGGTCATAATTGGTCTAAAGAATTTATTTCCAGCAAAAAAATGACAATCTGACCTTTTTAAGTAGTAAAAATTACCAATTTAAAAAACTTACGCAGTTCTGCCAGATTAATCGTCGCCAAATTTTTGCGATCGTAATCTGGCAGAACTGCGTATCTCTGGTCACGTGCCCGGGTTGATCAGCCAGAACTGCGTAAGTTTTTGGCCATGCGGGGGGTTTTTCAGGCAGAACTGCGTATCTCTAGGAGATACGCAGTTCTGCCTGATAAGCACGTGTTTCATCAGGCAGAACTACGTATCTCTTTTTGTCGTCAACCACGTGCTTATCAGCCAGAACTGCGTATCTCCTAGAGATACGCAGTTCTGGCTGATAAACACGTGGTTTATCAACCAGAACTACGTATCTCGGTCTATTTTCTGCGGGTTGTCTATCGTATTTTACCATCCACCCTCTTACTATTCAGCGGATGCAGTGTCAAAACAATGAATATTTTAGATCGAGTACAATTTTTTTTGAAATATTTGTATTGTATAAAGTCATCATTATTGATTCACATTTAATTTCATTTTATCCATTCATTTGTATATGGAAAATAACTTGCTTTCCCCAAATGTTGTCAGTCTGTGTTCATGTTTCAGTATTATTTAGCGGCACAAGAAGTACTGCTACATCAAAAGCCTGGCTGCTGCTTGGGTTATTGTCGATCTCATGAAGCATTGCATTTGGACTAAGAATAATATTAGACTAGGTTCTAGATGTTAAGCTATATTGTTCATCAAGACTATAGGTACTACACTGTAGACCGTCGTCTATTCAGGCCTAACGATACACTAGACATCTAGAGACTAGTACTAGTAGAGCGGTACGTAGGAATCTGCATACGATAGGCCTACTGATCTCATCATTATCCTAGTATTCCTACTCTATGCCCAAAGTAAGAGTAAGCCTAGACCCTTTTGGCTGAAGGCCTAAACTCTATTTAAACTAAAGAATATTAGGAGCTAGGCCTGACTAAAAGTTTATTTACAGCTTTATTAGAAAATAAAAAAAATAGACCCTAGTTCTCGTTTGTGTCGACTCCTAGTCCTACTGTAGGCCTTATTGTCACTACAGTACTAACGTTAGGGTAGTAGTGTTCTAACCGTTACTATCTAGACCTGTCTATTTCTACGCAGGCCTATTAAAAACGTACGAGAACTCTCGAACTCTGTCTACTCGATTGTCTAGGTCTATGTAACATCCAGACGTCTATTTTGGGGCGTCATTATAACAGACTAGTAGATCAATGAAAATTAGTTTCTAGATTTTCTAGTCTAGACTCTAGATCTAACGCTAGACTCTATATCCAGGTAGGGGCTAAATCTAGCGTTACAGCTAGACTGTTTATTGGGGATCTAGGCCTAGAAGGTACTAATGTTGTAGATCTAAGAACAACATAAAGCCTAACATGCCTATCTATAATGACTAACGGTAAGTCTATAGAGTCTATAGCCTATAATGTCTAGTAGTAGGCCCCTAGTACTGGTAGTAATGTATAGAACACAGATCTAAATCTAAGTTTCAGATCTATTTCTAGGGCTAAATGTTTATAATTTAGCGTTTAACCTGTAGATTCTAGATTCTTCATATTACAGACTTCAAGAATGTCTGGCCGAATCAAATCTAGAAAAATAGAAAACTGAGTAAAGACAGAATAACCGGCGATTCAGCCTAAGTTAAGTAACGGTAGGCCCCAGTAGTCTACTAGTAGTAGGCCCCTACTGCACAATTTACTGGGAGTACCGGTACGGTACCGGTATTAAAAAGTAAACTGTAAAAGTGTTAGTATTGGTCAATTTCTGACGTCTGTAGGATTGGATCGAAAATGCCATCGTTATAGACGGTATCCTAGATATTCATTAAACTTCTCGAGATCAATCCCATAGATCCAAGCCCACTAACCGCTTATTACAATGAAAAATAAAATAAGAAGCTATGGTCAATGGATTACAGATATTGTTGTTCGCGTGACCTACGCTACCGCACAGTACATTGATTTCACGTACACTAACAATCATGGACAAGTGCTGCAGCAGTACCAAGTAGGCCTAAAGTTGACTGGAGCGTGATGTCAGACAAGATGAAAACTATAACGTTTGTTAGATCTAGAAATGCTCTAGGCTTAAAAAACACTAGATTGTAGCAAAACTTAATAGTAAGGCATACCGCATATTGACCTGTTTTGAAGCCTGCCAGTCTATGAAGGGAAAGAAAGTGGCAATTTCCCCCAAGAGTAACGAGGGTTATTGCTTTAGCGTGACTGTCGTCGTGTACAATACACGTAGCCGCACGACGTGTCTAGCTAGCTAGCTAGCTAGCTAGGCACTGCTAACCTGAACGCGCAGCGCGTTCGTCACTACCAAGGTCGCGCACGCGCGTGTTAAGATATACCATGTCCGTGCGGGACGCAGGAACACCTTGGTCCAAGCGTTGTCGTAAGTCGACTTACGCAGTTCTGCCTGATTAACATCGGAAAATTCATTTCGAATCTCGACTTACGCAGTTCTGCCAGATTAATCGCCCTCTCTCCTCAGGAATTTTGCCAAAATCACTTTCTAAAAATAACTTTCTGTACCGATTCACAACTTATTTTTTGGCCCACTTGAAAGAGCATGAGAAAAAACACTCAAAACACTCAAAACCTGAAAATCGACCAAAATCGACTTAGGGAGTTCTGCCAGATTACGGCCGTGCAGCAGTAGGTATAAAGGCCGCGATACATGCAACTAGCTAGGTAAAGTACGACTGCGCGTACATTTGCAGTAGTCCGCCGCGCCTGGTCTGTGAGACTTACCGGCAGCGCAGCGCAGCCGGCCAGCACGTAGACTACTGTACAATGTAATTTGCTGGCGCTTTGCTAAGGGTGTGAGCCACAGAACTCTGTGAGCGGCCATGCATTAGTAGCCCCCCGCGAAGCCGTGCTATAGTACCTTCGAGCCGTGCAATAGGCCCATGCCAGGGGCCTATTGTATGGCTGTCACTCTCAATGAGTTTGATAGGTATTTTCTATTGAATGTCATGTGACATGTTCTTGGCCAATCACAATTCGACATCATTCTGAGGTGTTGTATAAACATATATATATATATATATAATTCATATATATGTACATTTAATATACCATCACTTCTATTTTTATTGCTTTTTCTATTTGGTGTGTGTGTTTGTATGTGTTTGTTATTCATCTCTTGGGGTAGACTCCATTGAAATCACATGCAGCAGACAGGCCAGGAGCAGCTCTAAGTGTCCTGCAGGGAAAAACATTCCGATCCCTGTCACCCAGTCTTACGTCCTCGACCTAGTGAATGCAGTGAGAGACCAGTGTGGTGATCATGACCTCATCTGGTTGTACTGCACATGTTGCTGGCCGTCGGATCAGACATCATGGACCTGGGAGGACTTAGGCAAACAAGGTGACTGGCGATGCGGGTCTCCTCCTTACGGCAACAGTGTTCTGTTGAGCAGTCTCCGCCTCTTTACAGAGCAGCCTCTTAGTAAGTGCACTTGTCTGCCCTGTACGTCTATATTACAACAATAAGCACAAGTGTCTAATCTCGTCTTGCATGAAATGGGAGGTTCGATGAGGAGGTAGAAATCTATAGGCCTATTACTATTAGTATAAGAATTACTCTCAAAGACCATGATGTTCAAATCTACCCCCATTCTATGAATACGTTGGTTTCATGTCCACATGAGACTTATCTCCTTATATCAATGAGTTTGACAGGACAGCGATTAATCTATCTTCTCATGATCTTTTTGCTTGTTTTTTCTTTTTTTTTTTACAAGCTGCGTATTGATTTTATGAACCCTGTATGATATCTCCAAACTTTCATCATTAGTAATTTAGAAAAAAAAACTATTTGGGGTGATTACATCATCAATCTTTGTTTAGATTTCTGCAGCATCCATCTGTGAAGTTGGGGGATAATGCAAGAAGATTTTTGTGATTGCACTATAATGTCACTGAATATTTCATACTATTCGGATACTAGTAATACAATTCAGTTGTCAGTCATCCTTGATATTTTCCATCTTGCTATGTATCGAAATGGATAGTTGACATTAGATCATGCTGATGGATTATAATAATTAATATATTTATTATTTATGTTTCTTTTTTAACGTATCGTTGCAGTGTTTGTTAATTGCCTTCTCCAAGGAGGTTGTGTTTTTGTTTGTTTGTTTGTTTGTTTGTTTTTGTTTTTTCCTTTTTGTTGCATGTTATGAAAGTAAATAGTATTTTATACCTCTAAAAGAATTACCTGAGAATGGACAAGAATAGGTTTTCAATTTTGATAGTGATCTGGATCCCCCCCCCAGGTCTTATTTTCGTTCTTTTTCGGGGGGGGGGGGGATTCTTCGACATTAGTAGACTCTCTGAGTCCATCATGAACGCTAGATGGTGCGCTTGCTTTTGCAGCCGTCATGGTAGCATTAAGCACTGTTGACCAGAGAGTAAGTTGAGCAGAAACGGCTGGTCGACCGCAGGCGCAGTGACGGTATGTTTTGATGGTCAAGAAATCGAATTATGCAAATGCCATGAACCCAAAGGAAATCACAACTGCCGTGGAATTGATCTGTAAGGCGGGCAAGATGAGCTCCGACTTCTTTTCTATTTGAAATGGTTGATTTTTATTTTTTATTTTTTTTGGAATGGCCATCATTTTTAATTCATCATCTCAGCTGCGGTATTTGCGCAGAGTGGAGGGGTGCGCCTTTGATAGGACATCTGAGCTAGACATCTGAGATAGACATCCGACCGGGTATTCAATGTTATGATTTGTTGTGGGCATGTCGAGTGTTGATGCTTCTTGCCGTCTGTGGGGTGGTGATTGGGGAACAAGACAATTTGGTGGGTGTCTATAGGGGGCCACGATGGTCTCCGTGCTCTTGAACACCCATCGAGAGTGTGTGTGTGTTTTTATGCCTCCGCCAACGAAGTGGCCGGAGGCATTATGTTTTCTGGTCGTCCGTCCGTCCGTCCGTACCTCCGTCCGTCCGTCCGTCCGTCCGTACCTCCGTCCGTCCGTCCGTCCGTCCGTCCGTCCGTCCGTCCGTCCGTACCTCCGTCCGTCCGTCCGTACGTCCGTCCGTCCCGTTTTGTTTTTGTCGATATCTCAAGAACCGTGTGGTGGTTTTACATTAAACTAGGTATGAGGGTATGTCCTGGGGGGATAATACTTTGTTTGGACTTTAGGGTCACGGTGTCAAAGGTCAAAGGTCACAGGTTATTTTGTGAAAAAAAGGTTGAAAATTCATGTTTTTCTCCATATCTCGCAAATGGTTCCAGGTATCTTCATGGAACTTAGTATATATGCTTGTTCCAATGGGCAGTGATTATCTAGGGAAGTTGGGGGTCATGGTTCAAAGGTCAGGGGTCAAAGGTCAAGGTCAACTCCTCAAAATATCACTACTTTCCTTATATTTATGCAATGCCTGAAGGTGTTTTTTTTACTTGATGTATACATGTATTACCCAATATATATTCTGTGGGAAGTTTCTTGCCAAAAGGTCAAAGGTCAAAAGGTCAAAGGTCAAGTGAAAGTGCTGAATTAAACTTTTTCTTCCATATCTCAATAGTAACTCAAGGTATCATTATGAAACTTACATATTCATGCATGTTCAACCTGTTGTGCATGTTCAACAGCGATTCTCTTTGGAACTGTGAGGTCAAAGGTCAAAGGCCAGGTTTAGATAATGTTATTTTCCCATTTGATACTGACATTATACTTTTTTCAATACCTTTAAATTTACTCAATACATAAACTTATAAAAGGGTCAAAAGTCAAGTAAAAATCATTAGTTCCCAAAATACCTGCACTCTGACAGTTTAATCATTCATCCAATTGAACCTAGTTCTAGGAAAGTGAACATTCAGCACATTTGTGTCAAACCTGTCATTTTAATATCTTGCCGATTGTGTGAAACTGTCATCACACATTGTGAAGACATTGTACTATAGACCTATAAGGAGAACCATGCATTATGGCGGAGGCATATCAGTCGCCGTAGCGATATATCTAGTTTTGTTATGTTTCTTTGTTTTATGTGTGGATGGTGTTATGTATATAAATATTACGGTTGTTGTTTTTCCATGTCCATCTTGGCTTCTGCTTCTTCTTTTTTTTTTGTTGGACATAATGTATGACCATGCATAACAAAACCAAAAAGAAGTATAGCACGCACTGATTTTATGTGAGGGCTCAATATAGATATAAAACGGGTCAAACTATATCAATCTGCATGTTTTCATATTTTCTGCAAGATAAAATCTTCCTCTACATTACGTTCACATTTGAGATCATAGAATGGATTTGAAACTGCTTTCTTAGCAAATTTTCTCGAAAACTTTTCTTGAAGAATAGTTAGATAAGGACAAAGCCTATTTACTGGCGTTCCTTTTTTCATTTCTTAAACTATAGAAGCACTCTGAGAGCGCAGACCTCCGCCAAGCATGCAACTCATTTCCACCACTATTCTTGTTCTTCCATAGATATATCAGTGATTTCCACCCATACGTACTTCTAACTGCAATGTGTGCTGAAAGTCGTCCGATTTCCCAGTATAGAAGCCTTTGTTACGTCATAAACCCTCAGCTGCACGGCGTGCCTCGCCCAGCAGGAACTAGAGCACGCACTTTAGTGTGCGCGTGCAAACCTCAAATACGCGCAGCCTGAACTCCCAAGTTCATTGACGCTACCTGCCAAAATGTCGAAAATCCTTCACAAATTCCCCCAGAATTCTTGGATCACTACCAGAAGTTAATCGTTTGTTACTTGTGTCATTCTCAACCTTTCCTGCAAGTTTCATTCCCATCCGTTAACTATTTTTTGAGTTATTTTGCGCAGGGACGAACAAGCAAACAAACGAACCAAGGGTATTAAACGAAAACATAACCTCCTCCTTTGGCGGAGGTAAAAAAAGTCTCTACACGCTCTTCACTCTCAACTCTCCTAACTTTTAAAAGGATGGTGTTACTGCTTTGAAATAAGCATTCTTTTGGTGAATGAATAGAATGTGTAAAGCATGATAAATTTCAGAGTAAAATGACAAATCACGTCATTGTTTTTGCTGTGAAGATTAACATTTTTGTTTTCTTCATCTTTTTGGGTCCCATTGATTGCACACACACACACACACACACACACACACACACAAGGTCACGGTGAGATTCAGCGCTTGAAGAGACTAGCACTTCAGATCCTCTTTTCTCAGTACTGTAGACTCCAGTTATAACGAACAACCTGCTGACGAAGCCCTCGAGACCTTTGGTGTTCGTCCGTTACATCGAATAGGATATGTTATTATAATACTAAAACATAGTGCTGATACTGATGCCGTCTGAATTTGTACTTCGTCGTGACAGGAATTTCGTTATAATCGTTTGTTATATCTGGAGTGCACTTTGTACACTTTTGTCCTTGTTTCGACTATTTGATATTTTAGGAGAGTCCATGGCATTGAGTTGTGAATCATTCTAAAGATTAATCTGTTCTGTAAGAATCTGCCATCAGATAAAGCTTTTCGTTGGTTTTGTAATGCAGGGTCACATACCATTATATTGTTTTTTCGTGACAGGAATTTCGTTTTATAATCATGTTCGTTATATCTGGAGTGCACTTTACACACTTTTACCCTTGTTTCGACTATTTGATAGGTTAGGAAAGTCCATGGCATTGAGTTGTGAATCATTCTGAAGATTAGATCTGTCCTGTCAGAATCTGCCCTCAGATAAAGCTTTGTGTCTGGCAACTTTTTGATGGTTTTGTAATGCGGGGTCACATACCATAATTGTCTTTGCTCTACTTGATTTTGTATGAATTGTTGTTTTTGAATTGTCTTATCACCTGGTTATAGAGCATTTATAATGGGAATAAAAAAGAAATGAAATGAAAATTGATAAATGCTACTTAAGTTAGCCATTTAAGAGGTAAGCATTTAAAGGTTTTGTTGCTGTTGTTGTTATTGTTGCTCTTATTCCAGACGTAGTATTCATTTGTTTCATTTGTCTTCTTCCTCAGACCTGCATTACGACAGTCAGGGTGCCAAGAGATATCTGGCCGTAGAACTGGTTGATGGTGCCCTACAGTTCTCTGCTCTCGACCGTAACATTGCAAAAGCTCGCAAAGTTTGCGTGTGATTCTGGTTGCACTGCAAAACCAGCCTCTAGTCTAACAAGAGAAATTAGCGTTGCGAGGCATGCAGGTTGCGCGTAAGTTATGCAGAGATAACAGACCTGTGTATCTATTTAATTACATACACAGAATGCATTGCAAAAATGAAAACTTTGCACACTGCCTATAACTTTTCTTGTTGAGATACACTTTACAAGTCGGCTATTTACTATGACGATGAGTTTCAGCATAGCATGACGTTTGGTTATGAGTAGATCTGAGTACTGTTGATAATTGAGTAATTTGCCTGTGGGTAAGCATGGACAAGTTCACCTTCATAGACATGTGTGTTGAATGAATGCAGCTACAATAGTAGAACACATCAGTGAAAGCTTGAGGAAAATCGGACAATCAGTTCCAAAGTTATGAATTGTTGAAGTTTCCGCTCAGTCACGGCTGGATGAGAAAACTACTATACCTTGTGATGTCATGCGTGTACAACGATATAAAGAAAGAATAAAGAAAATTTTCAAGATAGTTTCACTTTTTTCGCATAACAAAAGAATACTCGACTTCTCTCTTTCAGAAGGCATGGGCAATAATATCACCCTTAACATAAGTCACTAGCAAGTCGAAGATATTTGCACTTTATTCAAAAAGTTAAGTATTGTGGAGTTTTCTTTTTATTTCCTTATACTGTACATAATTATGTGATATTCATACACTCTAAAAAATTCCGAGTCAGAACTGACCCGGAACTGGGTCCGTTGGGGTCACACACCGTCCGGGTCAAAAATGACTTGGAATTTGGTAATGAAGACTCCGAATGGGGTCAGCCTGACCCAATTCATGACTCTGAATGGGTCATATCTGACCCCATTCCTTGTCATTTCTGACCCGGGACGGTGTATGACCCCAAATGGACCCAGTTCCGGGTCACTTCTGACTGGGATGTTTTGAGAGTGTAACAGTAGTAGTCTTCTCATCCAGCTGTGACTGCGCAGATATTTTAAAACTTTGATAACATTACTTTTGAATGGATTGTCCGATTTTCCCCAAACTTTCACTGACGTGTCCTACTAATACTTTTGCATTCAATCAACCCACATGTATACAAAAGGTGGAATTGTCCTTTAAATGTTTTCCTCGCGGCTATCGTGGACACTTTTATAGTCCAGTGGGAGCTTGAGGGACTTGTGTCCTCCCGACGTCAGTTGTTCTTGCTTTATTTTCTGAACGACAAAAATCAGTTACGTGGTCTAAAAGAAAGTGTTTTGGGAAATCAAACAACAAAATGAAAAAAAAAAAAAGATACGTACCCTCATAATCAACCGGATAAGGGCCTGTAACGATGTCGATAGAAATCATTGGACGACAGGGTTACGTGATAGCGATCCTTTTTTTTTCTGTAAGGGGAGAGTTTTTCCTATGAAAATGGCAAAAAAGTTCTATTACCATCGTAGGGGAAATTCACTTTGAAGGTATACATGCGTCAATTCCACTCTCAACTTGATTTTGCTATAAGGCAAAAAAAAAACACACACACACAACCACACACACACACACACACACACACACACACACACACACACACATTATACATTGTTATTATTATTATCGCAGTTACCGTCGGTTGGTATATTATTCAAATTATGGCAACTATTCTTAACGTCGGTTAACTCGATCAGCTATCATGGCGATTATATATTAGACGTTCGTAGTTTTTAAAACAAGCCTTTTACTTGATATCGAATGGATAGGAAGCACGGCATTTTCAAACAAAATTCTATCACATCCTTGCACATTTTCTATGCCTTTTTTATTCAAAATCTACTCTGTAAACGTAAATACCTTAATTTACACAATTAGAACGCAATGTGTATTTTTTAAACGCGGAGGTGTGCAACGTGATACTGATGATATGATTTTGAAAATTGGTGAAACTCGTTTGAAATTTATGAATCTGTAATTTTTTTGGGTGTTGTATTGAATAGGAAGTTGTGTTGGAATGATATATCGATTTTGTTTGTACAAAAATTTCTCGTTTTATTAGCATTTTAAATCGACCAAAATATGATTTACCAGGTTACATTTTGTTCACTCTTTATAATGCTTATTTTATCCGTTTTATCTTACTGTAATTCTATCTGGGGAAATACGTATTCTAGCCAAACTCAAAGACTTCTGTTACATCAAAAGAAAGCAATTCGAATTTGTACACAATCAGATTATAGAGCTCTAACATCTAAACTTTTTAAATCATTATACACCCTTAAATTGCAAGATTTGAATAAAATGCAAATATGTTCTTTTATGCAACGATATCATGCAAAAACTCTTTCGCCTTATATGCAAAATATGTTTTCTTTGAACTCTGATAAACATAATTATTATACAAGATCCTCAATCATTTTCATCGATGGCGTTTTTTAACTGACAAATGTAAATACTCGTTTCGTCAAACTGGTCCAGTTCTTTGGAACATTCTAGATTTGAGCAAACTTAATGTACAGTTTGATAATTATTTTCAAAAGACAGTATAAGAAGATGTTGATTAGTAAGTATTGATATTTTGGATATGGATAATGGGTTTTCTTTTTATTTGTACGTTATTTAAAGTACATATTGTTTTGCTGTGATTAATTAGGTACATATCATAATAGCATTTGAGTCATTTTTTATGATTATATCACGGGGTATGTGCAACATAACAAGCCTATTCTGGCTTTGTACGCACATACCATTTTTTGATTAACTGCACACACAGTGTTAATGATCTTGTGTTTTTATTGTACCTATTTGCTATCTGTTTTCCTTATTTGTTTTTTTTTCATAATACTTTCGTGTTTTTATGAGAGCGCTATAATAGTACGGTATACTATTTTTAGTATTACAAAGGATATATACATCCTCTTTTCTTCTTTTTCTTCTTCTTGTGTAAAAAATGCTTCCTTCATGATTGAAGATCAGCGCACTGCAGAGTGGTGTGCATTCCGTCATTGTATGAACAGACAATCATTGTTTACCTAGAATGAACAACGTTGTGCAGTAATTATGTACAGGTGAAGTACTGCCAAAAATCATTGACATGGCTGTATGCTAGATGAGAGCTTCCCTCAGTGCCTTGTTAAAGACATCGATTGGTGGGGAGATTGCAGGATCTTTCTTTCGGGTTGTTCCATTCTCTGTAGGAGCAGGGAAAGAAGGATGAAGAGAAAACTTGTGAGTTGGAGTGTGGGATCCAGAATCGGCTTGCATGGCCTCTGGCATCTGATGTCAACATTGGTGTGAGGTGGTCCTTCCAATCAATATTCATTCATTCATTTATTTATATATTCATTCACTCATTCATTAATTCATTAAATCATCCATTTATTCATTCATTGTTTTTTTGTTTTTTTTTTACATCTCCAACAAAACTTGAAAATGCATTTTCGTTTTTCCGGTTGTACCGTATCTTGTAGAGTAATGCTAGCTTACTGTGCCGACATCTGCTCTGTAATGTAAGCCAATGAAGCTCATTCAACATGGCGCTGACACTCGATTGGCGGTCATGTTATATTTGTCGATGACATGTCTTACACTATTCCGTTGGATCTGCTCAACTTTCTTGATGTTTCCTTGTGTGTGTGGATCTCATGCCACTGCTGCATGTGGGCCTTATGTAGGTCTTGTAGGTTGCTTCTTTAATCTTACGAGGACACCTTCTGAAGTTTAATACGATGAAGAAAAGCTCGAGGGCACGGAGCTAGCTTTCTAGGAATTTATGTCGACATGGTTGTTGAAGTTAAGGTTGCTGTTGATGTGAACCCCGAGATATCTGGCAGATGAAGCTTCTGTAAAAAAAAAAAAAAAAAAAATATATCACATTGATGTTACAGGTAGAATTGACTGGTTTGTGTTTTAGTTTTAGTTTTAGTTTTTTCACTTTTCACACTTGACACTGGGTTAAAGTGCATGTTCCGTGTTCGTACTCAGGCCTGCAAGTTATCATGGTCGTCTTGGAGTAGTCTCGCATCATGGGGAGATGAGATCAATTACCCCAAAAGGGCGCCACCGGCTTAATACTATAGTTAGTGGCAGGTTAGAGTTAAGATTAGGGTTAGGGTTAAGTTTAGTTTTAGGATTTTGGGTTAGGGCTAGGATTAAGTTCAGGATTGATATTAGGATTAGGGCCAGGGGAAAGGGTCCGGGGTTATTGTCCAGGGGGTAATTCCCCGAGACCCGATATAATCTGGTACAGAGCACAGTCATCTGCGAAGAGCCGAGTTGTTTAGAGTTGTTTACACAGTCCAGAAGATTTTATGATGGCTATGGGAGTAAGGGCCGGAGTACACTCCCTTGTGGCACACGAGATGCCACAATTATCTCTTTACTGACTTCAACTTCAACCTGGACTTTACCTGTGTGCGATCTCTGAGGAAGCCTTCAACCCAATGCAGAGTACACCCTCTCACTCCATAGTGTTTAAGCTTGTGGAGAAGCAGTCTGTGAGATCAAGTATTTTCGCAAGTCCGATAACATCAGATCGGTCTGACCTTTATTGTCTATTCCGCGAGCCAGGTCATTGACCAGCTGAGTGTCACATGATCGTCTTTTCTCGGAAGCCAAACTAGTTTATAAACTAGAACAAGAATACCGTAGCTCTCTCAATGACAAATCTCAGAAATTGTCTGAGAATTGCATGCACACTTGTTCGGGAAAAAGAAAAGAATGATCTAATCGCTTATACCGTCTACCCAGGCATTGACCTACTCCAGGAAAACAAGCACTTTACATATTGTTCCGTCATCGGATTGTTTCATTGTATTTTTTTTTTATATGCACTCGTTCTATCCACTTTTTTTTGGGGGGGGGGGGGGGGGGGGGGGGGTCAAGGGGTGTAGTTGGTAGTTGCGTCTTCTTCATGGACATCGAAGATTGACTAGCATTGTTTTGCGCCTCAGAGACTGTGTCCTTTTCATCTTGAAATAATGGCTATGTCACAATTAGATGGTCGAGATAGTTTTCTGAAGTTATCATGAATCTACTTTCTGGTAAAGTATATTGTCTTTAGTTTCATTTGTGCTTATTGATTATAGTCAGCTCGCTTAGTGAAATTCAAGTGACCGTTACACGGCGAATAAAGGCACCAAATTTGGAGAAAATAGGCTTGTGAGGACCGATACTAAATGGTATTAGAGTAGGAGCCCTCTGCAATGCAATTTGTTTGATTTCTTTTATGGTATAAATGTTGAATTTTAATTTTCCAGCATGCATTAAACATCCGTAAATTTTGCACGGAGCCAATATTCATGAAAGCAAAATTCGCGCGATTCTACACGATGCATTTAATGCCAGTGGCAATTCGCGGAAGTCTCATGCCGCGGGGAGAAGAAAAGAAAAGAAAAGTACAAACCGATAATATTAATTCAATCATCCCCATGTTTCAAATACTTTCTTGATCATGGAATTCAAGATTGTGTTCATGTTTTCATTTCCATTAAAAATGACAAATTTTACAATAGATCTGATCCTCTTTTTATCATTATGCTTCCTCAGATACATAAATACAGTGTTATTTTCGCGGCATGAAGCTTTCGTGAATCTTAGTCACAGGTCCTGAGGGATCACCACTCAAAATCTGGTGCTTTTATCCGCACTGTTACGGTCATCTCAAAACGTTAAGCAACCTATTAGGGATAAATTGATTGATGCACCGCAATAAAGTTAATTCTGAGTAGAATTGAAAACGCATTCTCCATAAGATAACTTGTGTTTATATTGAAGTTCAACCTACGGTATGTAACTATCAAGATGCCATATTACTACGTTTTTGTTTTTGTTTTTTCTTTAAATTCAGCTCACTGAAATACAGCAAGGGGATGGTATACGTCTGGCAGCGCTAGTTTATGAAAATTCATCAACATGAATGAAAACCCATTATCAGCAGCAACATTTACTGAACGACGCGAAAAAAAAAAAAATCAATACTTCAATGTGGAGAGAAGAGAGGAGAGAGAGAGGAAGAGAGATAGTCTTCTGTTTTGTATATTATTAGTGCGTATTGTGTATGTCAGATGTTGGTAGTTTGAAGATGATTTTTCTTCAACTTGACATGTGTTATTATATAATATGATTATGTTAACACAGTTATTGAATTCTATATATATTTATACACACACACACATATATATATATACATGTATATATATAATTATACATATATATATATACATATATATATTATATATATACATATTTTATATATATATATATATATATATATATATATATATAATGAGATTTCACACATTGGCTCCACGAAGAGAAAAGAAACAAAGTGGTAATGCATTTTTGGCAAATAGAGCATAGGTTTATTCGACTCAGATTTTCGGCGCCTTCTTCAAAGAATTGTTTTGGTACCGTCATTTGTCAAGACTCCTGAAGGTTGAAGGTGTAGGTCACCGAAAATTTGAGTAGAATAAACTAGACCATTTTTTAACCAAAAACGCACTAAAGTTTGTTCCTTCATCTCTATCTCTCTCTATCTCTCTCCTTATAACTACATGATATATATCAGATATTATATATATATATATATATATATATATACATATAATTATATACATACAGTTAACAACAAAATTATTCATACCCCTGGGAAATTTTTAGTTTTGAGCAGATTTCTTACAAGGATGGGTGATGGTGATTGGGTGTTATATCCCAACATTTCTATTGTTATGCAAATGATAATTAATGTCAATTTGTAGAGGACAAATAAGAGTGAAAAGTTAACACCCAATCACCATCACTCCATCCTTCACTTGTAAGAAATCTGCTCATAACTAATAATTTCTCTGGGGTATGACTAATTTTGTTGTTAACTGTATATACACACATAATGGTGGTGATAATGATGAAACAGCATTTATATAGCGCCATTTATTTGCAGAAACACTGTACGGCGCCCTGCATAATATGCCATATATCACTCACAAAGGTTCATCAAGATAATTATGTGTATGAATACTACAAGCATTCGGGAACCACCATAGACACACATGAAGATTCCCAAAGAGTACTGTTATTTCAGCAATCTTTAATTCATACTTATGCGTGTAAGGTTCAAAATGAAAAACAGATTATATCATGTAGAGTACATACATGTAATGTATAGGTATAAAGAAATTAGCAGCAAGGATGATGTCAAGATAGCAGCCACTGGTAGCAAAAGCTAAATATAATTATATGATATTGGATGGCCTTGAGATTAATACAAGGAAATATTGGACGAGCTATGCACAAATATTGGACGAGTCGAAGACGAGTCCAATATTTTGCTTAGCGAGTCCAATATTTCCTTGTATTAATCGAAAATAGGACATTCAATATCATCATTATTATCCTACAGAGGATTTTAGCAAAGAATGTTTTCACTTAGTCCTACCCTTTCTGTCTCCGACTCCGAGTGCTGTTCCTACTGTGTAGTGATCCTGACATGGGGTATGGTACATGTACACTCTTCAGTGCAAGTTAATCCACTTCAGTCTCTGATAAAACAGTGATCTATCATCCAAGGTAGCCGTCATGTTACTGTTAGACCGATATCTAGCTAATTTAGACCAGAATTAGATGTATTTGTATCCGAGATCTCAGAAACAATTCACGTCACATCTACCGTAGATCGTGAAAGATCGAATTAGGCTACTACTACCACAACTAGTCCTACTGTGCTGTATATAACGTACTTGTACACACGTACGTAAATGTACAGTAACTGTAATATGCATATCGCGCATGCAAATGCAAGCGCAGCGGCGGCGGCCGGCTACATTATATCGCGCGCGTGCTATCTAGCAGTAGCGCTGAGCATGCAGAGCTGCAGATCAATCGTCGCCTTGCGCCTGCATGCACAAAAAAAAAAAAAAAAAAAAAAAAAATGCGACTTGTTTTCATCAAACCTAAATTTAACTTCCTGTTATGAAAGTGATATTTTGAAAAATTGTGTGAAAAACAATTTCAACTAATTGACATATGAAATTTGTTTGTATAAACACAGAATTTTAGAAGAAACGATATTCTAGTTAATTCATGATTGACCAATCACAGACGTTTTTACTTCATATTTCAGGTCATCTCGTATATATCTCAACCAATCACGGTGCAGTTTATAAAAAACTTTGGGGAATCCCCTCTTGCCCTCCAATATTTTAAATATTGGTCGCCTCGGCCAAAATTATTGGTCGAGTACAACAAACTTTCTAAGTGGGTCGGAGGTTATGAGGTGCGTCGACAAAATAACACTTGTATTTGGGCTCTAAAAATCCTCTGTATGGATAATAATGCAAAATATACATTGAAAACCTTTTGCGTGAGAGATTTTACAATCGAATTGCACAATTAACGAGTACATTGATTCAGTTGCTTCTTCACCAATTACCATTTTACCTATCAAGTCCACGGGAGAATCGCACAGCATAAATTACCACCCTCCTACTTATCAATTATTTGCCATCTCTAACTTTACTGCATTTTTCCTCTGGAGAAATGTTTGAAGGAAAACTGCATGTATACTCATGGTTAAGTATATAGCAACTGGCAGGCTTTTAAAATTCTGAATCACAAATCATCAAAGTTGATAAAAAAATAGCATCGAAGGGGCAACGACAAAAGAGGATTTCACTCTACCGTTTGAAATACAATGAATACATCATGTGCTATCATTCGTACTATGACTATAATGTAGCACCAAACCACACATAAAAAGGTGCTTTCTTGGACGTGATTAATTAATATCTCCATAATTTGTATACCAGATGGCATTCTGACAATGTACAACATGGACTAGTGTATAACGGATACACATCTAGAGTGAGGTTGAACCAGAGGTTCAAGTTCCAATGCAGTGTTCACTTAAAAGACATGAAGCTATAAACAACACTGCATGAATAACAACATATTTATTATACACACAGAAGTACAGTACAGACTGTACACATTGGCCGGTATGCTAAAACAAATTACAAAAACCAAACACAACACACCTACAGATACTATAGTATATAGCACTTTGTGCGTATTATGTAGAGAGTTGTACACAGTATAACACAGTTAATTTGTATTAATCTGACTTGAAAAGCTGCTCATCCCATGTACACCATAATATGCAAAGAGAGCACATACATGTACAATCCTCTACTGGTGGAGGCATTACACCCCCCCCCCCCCTTTCTATCTTAAAAAATCATTAGCTTCAGTTGACTCACAACCTCAGCATTATGTATTTACGAACCTGTGTTATATATAGCTCTCCAGTTCTGAATTGGAACACGTCATCAAAGTTGTAATTCTACCAATTAGACACATGCACTGTCCAGTCCCTCCCCCCCCCCCCCATCCAATAATGAATGAAAACTTTTCAATAAGCACCAGGCCATCCTCTCTTTCAAATGCATTGAACTGGTGTTGGATGGTCACAGAAACACACTTAAATTTGGGTCATTTAGGGGAGACATGCAGAAATATTACCTTCTACAACGCACAGCTGGAGTTCAGAATGAATTAAAACTGGTGACTACAGGTAGGCTACTCAATTGAATATGCTTGAAATGGGTGCTGTTCGCTTAATGTTCCGAAGGTTTGCTATTCCGAAGGTTCGTTGTTCCGAAGGGTCGTTAATCCGAAACACGCAAATTCCCTTTACCTAGAGGTTCGTTAATCCGGAAATGAAAAAGGGTTCGTTAATCCGAAAATTTGTGGAGTTATTCCAAAGGTTCGTTATTCCGAAGATCAGTTGATCCGAAAATGAAATTCGGAAAGAATAAACCTTCGGAATAACGAATCTTAGGAATAAAGAGCCTTCGGAATAACGAACCTTCGGAATAACGAGCTGTAACCTATATGTATTCCTCAACAGCATGCAAATGATGCCTCAGAATCTCTCGTGGATTGGCTGACCTGACCACACCTTTACCCTTTTTCGGGCCTTAATAACAGAAGGTTACTATCCACACCGCGAGAGCCAAACGCTATTATAGCAAACACCGATATCCCGTTATTCCAAACAGGGGGGACAAGATTGACATGAGTACAACAATGTGTGTGGTAACGATGTCCTCATTTTCCTTGATATTTTTGTCATCTTGAATGAGATTTTATTATAATTGACGCAATTATTGCAGTCCGAATTATCTTGCTATAAGTACACTATAACAGGGTTTGCCTGTAGTATATGACAGTGAGGCATGGCAAGCCAAAGTGTGAACATGCAATTGAGTGGCTGTGGCACTCAATCGCACTTTCACCCATTGTCTCGCCATAAGAGAGACAAAAGGGTACTACACGTAGTAGTGAATGTAAACCTACAATTGTAAGCTACAACGCCTCGATTCAAAGGCTAACCAGACGTATATGTCACATTTGTACAAATACTTCATGGTTACTCTTGCAGGAAGAATCTGGTACACTTGCTCAGTCTTGAGATGTCAAAGATTACATAATGTTACAAAATTAGACTTGCAGTTGCTACAGTTACTTAATATACTCATACAAATGAGCAAAATGATTATCAAAAGATCGGCAGGAGTACCTTGTATAAACTAATTTAAAATGATATAGGAATCAAAGTTCTAACTCAACTACAGTACAGGAATATCCATTTTGGGGATATTACAGAATAATCCTGTCGTTTATTTCACTTATCAAACTTCACGGAGGAGAAGAGTACAGCCAAAAAATACAATATACATCAAGATATCACAGGTTTTCAGTCCTGCTAGAAATACTTGTTTCGGCTAGATAATATATGCACTTCGTGTTGTGCAGAAAATCAGCTTGAGTAAAATTTCTTCAGTATGAAAAATTGAAAGCTGATAGACTCAGTGCTCCTGCATTTTCCTTGCTATTCAAGTTTCTTTATCTCTTTTTTTTTTTTCAATGGCATTCTATTCAGAAATTGAAATGTACAGTAGTACCACAATGGGTTGCACAGCCAAACAATAACGGACTGCATTTTAGGTATACTGCAGTAAAAACGTCTCCCTTAGAATATCTCTATGGCACAATACCATTTTTGAATTTTGCTTAATAAATTTTGGATCTTGCTTAATAACATCAAAGCACTGAGTATATATTTGACAAAAACTGGCCTTACAACTTTGGGCAGCTGTAGAATGGCACACAGGACTTCTTCACAACTCAAATGAATTATTATAAATGAATTCAAAATTTCACAACATACTTGAGGGAGTGATTGGGCCAGCCTCTGGGCAAAAATACCAGAGTGTGACAGAGAAGCAAATATGGGATGACTGGAGAAAGACCTTGAGATAGTAAGTAAACACTTCTAGCTGATACTGTGTTGTTTAGATACGACAACTTTATTATGTACATGTACATACAAAAATTATACAAGTAGCACCCTTACTCTTAGCTCTCTTGCAAAATTCCCGCGCTACTCTTGCAGCTTCCTGTCACAGAAAACTTCCTACTTTATTATCTCATATTATAATATGTCCATATTTCTCTTTATATTTTTCATATATATAATCACATCCTTAATCCACATATTCATAAAGTCACAAGCATAATTGCACAATAATTTACTACAAAAGGCAGTAAAATTAAAACTGATACTGATGTCATCACAATATTAACATTACCTACATTACAAATATTTCAGGAAATTTGGAGTACTGATCACAACATCAAAAATTAGACAACTAAAATACACTTTAGTGAGAAAGCTTTCAATATATACTATAGAATATCAACTATATCTTGGCAGAAACACTATTTGCACAAAATTGCATATGGCAGCATTTTCTCCTATCTATGTATTTTGCACCATTAACTCTTATGATTAGTTTATTGACCCGTTAAGGATGAGGTGATTTTGCTAAAACACGCATTTCCCATAGACACCCGCCCGAGTATACACGGGACTAGTCTTCAACTGGCTAAATTTGGGAATGTACAACAGCTGTGTGGAATCTGTCTTTTTATGGTGTACAAAAAAAAAAAAAATTACAAGATGAGTGGCCGGAATGGCAATATACAGAATGTTCCATCAAGAAGTTTGCCATCATAATTATGATTTACATATCTGAGATTAGAACAGCTGGAATATAATTCCCTGTCACAGTCATCATCTCTTACAGTATCAAATTACTTTGAGAATGCACACCTTCAGTCTGAATTTACAATGGCAGCAGTTTCAATCAAAACAATATAATGCATGGCGCAGCTTTTGTGTCAAATTCCCCACACCGTGTATGCACAATCCGACTTTGGCTGCTTTCCTTAATGACATTATTATTTTTTTAATTTTTAAACACATGCATCAAAGATTGTCTTTCACTTTTTATATTGTATAGAATAAGGAAGAAAATTCCCTTAATTTCATCAATCAAAATATAATCTTTCTTTATAGTTTTAATTTGCCAACTGTTCACAAACATACAAAAAATCTTTGATACATGGACACGTTTATCAAATCATTGTACAACAATAACTGTATTTCACTAAACTAACCCATATGTACAATAACTTATTTTACACTATTGTGCTTTTGAGTGAGAGTGGGTCATTATACAAATGATGCACAGGTATGAGTGCGTTAGTCAGAATTAAGTGCATAAGATAACTATGGAATGCTTAACCAACGATGCGAAGCCGAGTGGGTTAGGGCTAAATTCCATAGTTTTCACTATTCTGATCGACGCACTATTGAGACACGTGCATCATCTGTGTTATAGAATGGGAAATTATCTTGCCAAAAATCCATTTTTTTATCACAATATACCCAAAGGCAAATTTACTGGATGCATTTCCTTTTGGGTTGGCTTGCCATAGACAAGAGCCTGAAAACCATGCATCCATTATTTACTGGATGCATGAAATAAAAGTACTGGATGCATGGGAAAACGTACTGGATGCATAATCGGCGCCTTGTACTGAGTGCGCGAATGCTTGTGCTTAATAGCGCGTAAACCTTCGATACAAGTGCGCTGACTCTTGCTACAAGTGCCCAACATGTTTACCACTGTGACTCAGCGTGGCGCCAGTAAAAAAAAAAAATGAACGCATAGCTCTTGACCACTGAAATAGCAGGATTCTTGCTATCCATTCTATGACACTTGGTACAACTGTACCTGAGTGGCTTCTGTCAGGTTGCGTTGAGTTTCCTCCTGAAGTCAACTGACCGGTCAGCTTGGGGGTCATCTTCACTCACACCTTCTCTTACCAGTCCCTCCATGCCAATTTGCTACATGTAATGCAATGGTCAAGAAAACATGGGTCAGCAAAGCAACACCGGGTCTACCAACCCCCCACAAATCATAAAAACATAATGAAGAGCAAAGAAATGTTTTGTTTGTTGTTGTTGTTTTTTATATTTTGTTTGCTTTTGATTTCTTATTTGTTTTTGTTTTCAAATTCATATTCTGGATGAAAAATTTTTAAAGCGCACACACTAAGCACACTATATGTGACCCTGCACCTCAAAACAAACAAAAAGTCGCCAGAGAAGAATTTGTAGTTAAGAGCATATTCTGAAAGAGCAGACCTTAAGCTTTAAAATGATGTATAACTCAAATCAAATGGACTCTCCTAACCTATCTAAATATTGGAAAGAAAGCACGAACTCAGGAAAAGTGTGAACTGAGAAAAGAGGCTCTGAAGTACAGTGTCTATTCAAGCGCTTAATCTTTACCAAACCGTGCTGGCTGTGCGATGAATGGGACAAAAAACAGGAAGTTAACCACTAGAGTAACAACAATGAAGGGATTATCAGATTAAACTGAAATTGAGCATGCCTTATTAACACATTCTGTCCATAATTAATGCCATCTTTGAAAGCAGTAGCACTATCCTTTCAAAAGTTATTAGAGTTGAAAGTGAAGAGTGTGGGCAAGGTTTTTCAGAAATGAAAAAAGGATTCTAAAGACACACCTAATCACACTAATCTACCAAAAATGTTCGAAATAAACTGCTAAAAAAACACACTTTCCTTCCCGTTTTATGATACCAAATTTTAGCATTATGTAAAAGAAGACCCGCTCTTTCAGAAAATATGAAAAAGTCAAGTTCGACTAGGTTGACCCATTTCACTTATTTTCAGTCCTCACGCAAAATCAGTGTGTGCGACTTTATGTTCGTTTTGAGGTGCACGGTCACATATGGAATTTCACTCCCCCCCCCCCCCCCCCCCAATAAAAAAAAAAAAAAATCTTGAATTCTGGATGAAGAAAAACATGCAGAATACGACAAAAACATACTACAGTGCACTCCCGTTATAATAGCAAAATTCTGGTTAAAACAAAGTAAAAATTCAGGCCGCAACACAATTGGCTCTATGTTTTTTATTGTTTATTTCTTTGGTTATAATGAAATTTTGATATAACAAAAAAAAAAAAAAAAAAAAAAAAAAAAAAAAACCTGCCGGTCCCGAGGACTTCGTTAGAATAGGAGTCAACTGTAGGTGGCAGCTCTGCAACACAGTATCAGCATATGCAACAGTAAAGGACATTGTAGGCCGACAGGTGTACCAAAACACAGTACGAGGAACAATATAGGACAACAATTGTACACAATATAAGGCATTGGTATTTTGTCTACAGAAATTAACATCTCAAGTCTGTTTATTCGACAATTATTCTATCTCCCAGATCACTTTGATGTGCACATTTTACGTCTTTTTCAACAATATTACAAGGAAAGTATATCTTGGGCCAAGGTCTTTTTCTGCATGCACACTTGAATTGCAATTACAAGACGCATTCAATCTAACATCAACATGATTATTAACACAAATTTGAAAATGGCACAAGTTTTTCGCAGACAAATCTTTACTATCTTTCTTCTGTTTCTGACATGAAATCGCGCAGAATTAATTAAGACGTTCACATCCCATGGGAGTCATATAATAAGATGCCAACCATTTGAAAATTGCTGAATTACTAATTAAGAGTAATTAATTACTCTGTACAAGCTGTAAGGAGGATTTTTTTTTTTCACTTCACCTGGTTAGCATGTGCTATGGGGATTGCAACCAATTCTTTCCAGGAAAAAAAAGAAGAAAGTTACCGGTTGTGTAAATTTTCACCATTTTCTGATTCAGTGTCTGATATTTTTGAGGCATCTACAATACCACTTTTTTTTTTTTTTCAGATTACTCAATTCAAAACACTGAATTTGACATTACATGGGATTACACTTTTAACCATTTCTGTGCTTTGACTGCTGATTAGCTCACAAAACCCTATAGGAATGCTGCGCACTGGCACTCAGCCAACCAATCCCTGACCAGTAAAAATCACTCTTGGACTAGTAACTTTTTCAGGAACGGACCCATCAAACATGGGGAAACTGGGTACCTACTGGCCCGATACACAGGTCTGACCAGTAGAGAAAAAAAAATGGGTTAGTGTGTAGCCCTTGCCTATAGTGGTGTATACACTGGCCAAAGTCCCTAGCACAGAAAGGATATGCTTAATCAAATACTGTATTAAGCTGTTGTTTTCGCGTACAGATATTTTTGCAAATGACGACGTAATAGACATTTTCGCGAGATGTTGTTTTCGCGAATCGTCGCCAACGCTTACATTAATGCTCTATTAGCACAGTGCATGGAGTCATTTTCGCGTGTTGTTAAATTTGCGATCCGACTGCGATTCGCGAAAATTAAACCCTCGCGAAAATAACAGCTTGTAATATATAGTATACGTTTCGGAGGGTACACTTACTATCAACCTTTGCAGATCTAAGCATTGATGGATGATTCATCTCTAACTAATCTCTCTGGCGTATCTCTTCTCCTGAGATGTTCTGGTTTTCTTTTTCTGCAACCAAACAAGATACATCAACCTGGTACAGTATGTTTTCTGTGAAACTACTTATCTCATTGATAATGATGATAAATTCAAAACGCATTGCATATGTGACCGTGCATCACAAAACGAACAAAAAGTTGCACCCCTTAATTTCATGCAAGGACTCACAAAAAGGTGAAATGTGTCACCTGAGTCAATCTTGAGTTTTTCATATTTTCTAAAAGAGCTATCCTTCTTCTACATTATTCTTTACTTTGAGATCATAACATGAATGGGAAAGCGTGTTTCCAGCAATTTTTCTACAACCCATTTTTGGGGAGAATAGATTGATCAGTTATGTCTTTGCGTCCCCTTTTCATTTCTTTCAAATCATTTACACACTCTCCACTTTTAAGTCTAATAACTTTTGAAAGGATAACTCCGCTGCTTTGAAAATTGACATTAATCATGGTTATAATGTGTTAATAGAACATGCTAAATTTTTGCTTAATCTGATAATCTCTTCATTGTTGTTGCTCCGGTTGTTTACACCCTGTGTTTTGTTCCTTTCATTGCACAGCTAGTATGGATCAGTAAAGATTAAGCGCTTGAAGAGACGCTGTACTTCAGAGTCTCTTTTCTCAGTTTGTACTTTCCGAGAGTGTACACTTTCTTTCTAGTAGGCCTATTTAGATAGGTCAGGGGAGTCCATTTGATGCGAGCTACACATCACTTTAAAGCCTCAACTAAAATTCCATGTCTGGCGACTTTTTGTTTGCTTTTTGGTGCAGGGTCACATATATTGGTATCATCCCGCTCGAAACTTTTCAATGAAGATAACACAACAATTGGTAGTCTTTAAAATAGTTATCAATTATCGTAGATCCAACTTTCAGTACAGCCCTTCAAGGCACACTTGATACAGGATTATTGTAATAACACTATGCAATGAAATGACTGAAATTCCTTTCAAATCATTATTATTTGAGCTATCTATTGCTGACCACTTGATTATTGTGAATTTAGTATCATTCGATATAAATCAAGCTCATGTAAAGTTTGATGGACCAATTGTGATTCAATTCATTAACTCTTTATGTGCCACATTCGCACGTCCGGCTCAGTCGACGGCGTGCCAACTTCGCATATTCTGCTCAGCAAACAAAGCCGCCAAAACCGATCGATAAATCGCTAATCACTGCTAATCCCGCGGCACAATGAAAGCGTTTTTCATGCTTTTGTTCCTCTCATAGTACGGCTTGCATTGTATGTGGTGATTGACTATCAAGCGATGTTCCCAACTAGATTTGCTCGTACTTTCTAAGTTTCTGTCACGGTTTTATGTGCAAAAGTCATGCCTTTACAGTAATGTGGCAACTGGTCATTGGAAAGAGAAATTGCAAATAGATTTGTCATAAAATTTATATCGAAACAAAGTTTGGCATTCCTCTTTAACTTTGCCTACTATTATGCCCATCTTAGCAGAAATTTGTAGAGGTTATACAAATTAGAAAAACAGAATTCTTTCTCAAAATATGACTACTTTCATGTCTCGGAATAACGTGGCACACGGGGGGTTTTCACCATGGCACATAAAGAGTTAATTTAATTTTTTTTTTTTCAAACAAACTGCCTCATGATAAAACCTCATGTTTTTCCGATCTCGTTTGACAGTGGACCCGAACAATGAAAGGCTGGTACAGGAAAAGAAGCCTTACCCTTTTCCCCACTGGAACTCCCATGCACTGAACAGACCAATCATGATCATTATAAGAAAGTTACCAGCAGCAAACACAGTTACCGCCCAGTCGAATCCCACCTTGTCGACAAGGACGCCCGCTAATGTCGGACCAATGAATGTGCTGCAACGAGAAATGACAGATTAATGAATGTTGTAGAGATATTATTAGATACACATAATAGTACTATTTTCTGTCAAGGGTAATACATACTCATGGTTTGGACAGAGGTACATGTACATGATTCTGGCTACCCCTTGCATCCATGGAAAGACAGTATGCACAGAACTCGAGTCAAGTATTTTGCTGTTTTATTTTGTTTTATTTATTTATTTATTTTTTTTTTTTGCTCTTCGGGGGGGGGGGGGTCTTATTTTCTGATTCTTCTTCTTTTTTTCTTTCTTTTCTCTTAGAGACCACCTGTCTGTAGCGGCCACCTGCCATGTTCGGCCACTAAAAACAATTCTCTATGAGAGAAAAAGTATGCTAAAGAACCTGTCTGTAGCGGCCATCTGTTCATAACAGTCACTTCGCTCATCTCTCTTGGGTGGCCACTGTAGACAGGTTTGACTGTATTAGTTTTGGTTGCTGTTTTTGCTTTTGTTTTCTTGGAAGAGCCAAAAGTGTATAGGGCTGCACCCCCTGCCTCTCCCCTCCCCCCCCCCCCCCCCATTTCCCCTCCAAACCCATCCATCCTAGTTCTGTAGCACCTGTGGGAAACATCCTCAATCCGTGGCTCACCCGAGTGCATAGGACCCGTTGAATAGACCAGAGAGGACTCCTTGGGTGGAGAAATCATCGGGCAAACCATACCACCTGGAAGAATAATGATAACAAAAAGAGGAAACTAACAATAAATAGGTTTGTGACAGCAGTTACCTCTTTATTTGCCACATTAGCACACACGACTATTAAAGGAGACCTCCAGATAATTTTCAGATTTTTACATTTGAACAACTATAAATTAGTTATACTGAGGAGAGAATTTCAGTATTAAATGATAACTGGGAAGAAGAACAAAAATATTTTTGAAATTTATAACAAGTGGCAATGAACAAGAATGATGACATTGTGGGAACATCATAAGAGCGCATGAGTTGGGGCTCAAGAAAGCAGAACAAAAGAAGAAGGGATGCACAGATTATACACACGTGAGCTCGCAAGCAAGAGATATTGTAATGGATTACACTTCTACATTTCTGAAATATGTGAGTCTCCTATGTCATCATCCTCGTTCAGTGTAATTTGTTTAAGGTTTTTCAAAGTACTGATTCACTGCTAAAAAAACAAAATAAATTCCACAAATCTATACATGGATCTTTTGATTTATGTACTACATGATGTGAAATTATGAAACTCGTCTGGAATGTCCCTTTAAAACGGTGTGCCAAATTCACATATTTTACTCACAGGCAGAAACCCGGCCAAACCGATCGATAAATCCCCAAATGCTGCAGTACAATGAAAGCATTTTATCACAATTCCATTCCTGTCACACAGTAGCGTGTATTGTACGTGGTGATTGACTCCCAAGTTGTGTTCCCTAATGGATTTGCAAATACATGTAAATTCTGTTTCTGTCACTGTTTTGTGTGCAAAAGTCATGTCTCCAAAATAATGTACATGCATAGTTACTGGTCATTTGACAGAAAAACAATCACAGATTTGTCATACAATTTACATCAAAGCTTGGCATTTTCTCTACAACATTCACAGGTTTTGTAGCATCAAGGACATGAGCACTCACGCTAAACACAGGTGTTCCCACTAGAGATAATTAACTCTTTGCATTGAATCCCATTCCCTACAGGAACCTGGTGGCCAGTGGAGATTTCAGAATTCAGTATGGAACAGGTTATGACACATGTGTGTGACAATGCATTCTTCTCATGTCAACCTACAAGTGTATGGTACAGTAAAGCTTCTTGACCACTTTACGTTTGAGCGTTCTGTGCTATGTCACAGTAGGGTATGGCACCTTTTTGGACAACATCTGGAAGTGGTCTGCTTTAGGAAAGGTATGGTACAGTCTGGTATGCATTGCTAGCAATCGAGCACTCCACAAGCACAGGTAAAGTAGGTCTGCAGTACGGTGTGCTTTAGGAGAGGGTACGTAAGAATGCGACATACCAACAGCGTTAGCAAAGTTTCAACATTAATCCACTGTATCGTCTGTAATTGGCTTCTTAAAGCTTATGGAATGCTGATTTTTGGTGCAAATATTCCTAGTGACATTCTGAACATTTGTGTGTAAAAGAAATTAAGTATCAAAATTAATTTCTTATGTTTTTATTGTTTTATCATTGCTTTATTTATTTCTTTGTTTTTGAACTTTTGTTTTTGTTGTTTTTTTCAGCAGAATTTGTCATACACATCTTTAGAAGCATAATCATATTAAAATAAATTCATTTTAGCCATTGAAATAAAAAATATGAATCTTTTTATCTATTAATTGAAAAAACACAATTTGTATTGACTTATTTGTACACAAAATCACGTTTTTGAGCAATTTGGGGGTTTTGGGGTACCCCGGTATGCCCGGGCGCCACAAATTTGGTCTCAAAAGTTGCGCGAGACTTGAAAATAAAAAGTCAGCGAGCGGTGCAGTCAAATTTTGCACGGCGGAATGGTCGTGGAATTCGTCGAAGGGGGGGGGGGGGCATTATGGCCCCGCCGCAGGTACATTGTAAGTTAGGGTTAAAGGAGACCTCCAAATAATTTTCAGATTTTTACATTTGAACAACTATAAATTAGTTATACTGAGAATAGAATTTTAGCAGGGGCGGATCCAGGGAGGACCACAAATGGCGCACGCCCCCCCTTTATTTTTTTGTTCTTCAAAAGAAATAAAAAGAAAAAATGGGGAGAGGGGTGCGTGCGCCCCCCTTTAATATTGTAAACACGCCCCCTCTTTACGGAATTCCTGGATCCGCCCCTGTTCAGTACAAATGATAATTGGGAAGAAAAATAAAAATATTTTCAAAATTTATCACAAGTTGCAAAAAAATGAACAAGAATGATGACATGGCGGAGACACCATAAGAACGCATGAGTTGAGGCTCAAGGAAGCAGAACAAAAGTAGAAGGCATGCATAGATTATACACAGGTGAACTCGCAAGCAAGCGGTATTGTATTGGAATTACACTGCTACATTTCTGAAATATGTGAACCTCCTATGTCATCATCCTCGTTCAGTGTAATTTGTTTAAGGTTTTTCAAAGTACTGATTCACTGCTAAAAAAAACAAAATAAATTCCACAAATCTATACATGGATCTTTTGATTTATGTACTACATGATGTGAAATTATGAAACTCGTCTGGAATGTCCCTTTAAAGTAAACAGTGTGCCAAATTCACATATTTTACTCATAGGCAGAAACCCGGCCAAACTGGTCGATAAATCCCCAAATGCTACAGTACAATGAAAGCGTTTATCACAATTCCATTCCTGTCACACAGTAGCGTGTATTTTATGTGGTGATTGACTCTCAAGTTGTGTTCCCTAATGGATTTGCAAATACATGTAAATTCTGTTTCTGTCACTGTTTTGTGTGCAACAGTCATGTCTCCAAAATAATGTACATGCATAGTTACTGGTCATTTGACAGAAAAACAATCATGGATTTGTCATACAATTTACATCAAAGCTTGGCATTTTCTCTACAACATTCACAGGTTTTGTAGCATCAAGGATATGAGCACTTAACCAGTTGAGGACGGTTTGATTTTGCTACAGCACGCATTTCCCATAGACACCTGCCCGAGTATACTCGGGACTCGTCCTCAACGGGTTAAGCTACACACAGGTGTTCCCACAAGAGATAATCAACTCTTTGCATTGAATCCCATTCCTTCCAGGAACCTGGTGGCCAGTGGAGATTTCAGAATTCTGTATGGAACAAGTTATGACACATGTGTATGACAATGCATTCTTCTCATGTCAACCTACAAGTGTATGGTACAGTAAAGCTTCTCGACCACTTTACGTTTGAGCGTTCTGTGCCATGTCACAGTAGGGTATGGCACCTTTTTGGACAACATCTGGAAGTGGTCTGCTTTAAAAAGGTATGGTACAGTCTGGTATGCATTGCTAGCAATGGAGCACTCCACAAGCACAGGTAAAGTAGGTCTGCAGTACGGTATGCTTTAGGAGAGCATGCATAAGAATGCGACGTATCAACAGCATCAACAAAGTTCAAACAATCCACACTTACTGGGCGGAGAGGATTAGGTCCAAAAATGCTGGCATGCTGGCCAAACTGTTTGAGACCCCCAGCAGAGAGAGAGCAACGATGATAACCCATAGCTGTCTGGGGATAGGAGTGAAGAATGGAATGCACATTATAATAAAATAAGGAAATATTGTAAAACCAGAAACTTTTGCAGCAGTTTTGGTTTATCTTTAAGTTGGTTTAAAATTGGAACTATTGGCCTGTTTGGCTGCATGAAATTTTCGCAAATTAGTGACAGGCATTCAGTGCATTGTGTAGACAAAACTGTCGTATGTATTTTACTTTTGGAAATTTTGGATTCTAGCAAAATTTTGCAAAGTTTCACCCATGCAAAAATGTCTGGTTTGACAGCATTTTACGGGCATATGCCACATCACAAACACTATTACAATCAAGTCCTGGATTATTTTTGTTGATAAAATTATTATCACCTCACCATTTACATTACATAATAAGCAACTCTGAAATTTCACTGCATATTGTATATACTGACAAAACTTATCTGTATTACCAATCAAACAAAATCTGCATGAAATCTGAATGAAAAATGCAGACTTTGCCAAGCTGAAAAAGAAACTACAGTAATCTTCTAAAATGTGTCGTCAATTTAATAAAATATCTTAAACTTTGATGTGTGCACCTGCTTGAACAATCATTGTCCTGAGTCTGACTTAAAATAATAGAGACTGCAGAAAGAAAGCAGAGATAAGATGCTAGTGATAGATCTAATCCTTTGCAAGAACAAACAAACAAAACAAATATTTGTCTTACAGAGAGACACAGGATGGAAAATATAAAACTGTACCAATTTCCACTCAAATATCAGATGCACTTTGCTCTCTTACAAAAGGAAAATAATAATAATGGCATTATACGTATTTGTCTCTGCTTTCTCTTGCTAAAGTCTACTGGGAATCATGGCAGGTCAATCACAAAAACAAGTATCTAGAGTTAATAGTACATCTTATAACATCAGTACAATTCTAAAGATGGACATACAAACTCTATCAAGATGGCAGACTTTACTTGGGTAGGTTTAGGAGAGGGCTTGGACCCAGGAACATGTAGGATAGTCCTATGAAGTAGAAGCCCAGGACCATCATGATCCTAGTGGCTTTCTGCAAGGAAAAGAAAATGGAAGTGATATGGGAAACGCACTAACAAACAGTCATGTATTGCGACTAGCACATCTACTGTTTAAAACTACAAAATGCAATGTTCATACGCATGAATGCAAGTCTTGCAATGTTTACGGGGAACAAACCAGGAAATGGTAAAGAAGTGGTTTGATGTCCAATGTTATTCCATTGTGACTTCTGATGACGTGAGTATGTCTTAAATGTGCAAATTCGGGAACTGTTTGGTGATGATGTGTCACAAAATATCCTATCACTTTTACTTTTCATCTGGGCTTTTTTTTTTTCTGCACCTACAAATCTCCACTCCAACGAAAAAGCACCAACCTCTTGTATCTTCCACAGTGTCATCAACAGTAGGGTCAATCGAAATGAGTATCACAATACATATCAATGCTGTGCAATAGAAATTCATCCAAACATGAGTGACGATGGGCTTTAATCCTTTCATTTCATTGTGCTTTCTCTGCCAGTCGGCATGCAAACGCTGGAATGCTTTCCTGACAAATTGTTAAGGCTTTTGGAAACAAATTGCCAATGAATAGAAATTATCTCATTAAGCAAATAATAAAGGTTGGTGAAGGTGATGGGACAAACTATCACTTCTGAGGGGATCTGGATGTAGCTATCTTTCCGAAGCGCAGCTGAGGAAAGATAGCGTACATATTCAGATCGCCGAGGAAGTGATAGTTTGTCTCATTGCCTGAAGCTAAAAGTTTATTATTTGCTTTATATTCCACATCTAGGGTCCTAGAAATTCCCATTTTATCCCACATCTCAAACCGTTTTAGTTGTCTTTAGGTATCCTTTACAATAGGGCGTAGGCTACGTGTGCGCGTAGATGACAAAACAATGAAGTTGCTGCGTGCACCGCACGGCACCGAAATGAAAGTGCGTTGCACTGTGTACACCTATTATCAAGTGACCTAGGTCACATGATAGGCCACAGTGCAACGCACTTTTATTTCGCGCGTACTCATCTTGCGTTATGACTGTGTGGACTGTGTGGAGATCAGCGAAACAAAAGGGACTATCAACACAGAGTGTAACAAACTTTTCTTCTCAGGTGATGTGATGGGCAAAACTACGCTTCACCACGTGATCAGCTCTGGACAAATCCTATTGCAACATTCTTAGTATGTGGAATATAATCCCTTTTATCCACACTGTGTCACTATGGCTAGCATGGCCTGTTAGCTTGAGATGCACTCTTACACCTGAGTGAGCTAGCTAACTTTTGAGCACACATAGGTAATGTTTGAATGGATTATTGCATGCTAATGAAAAAAAAAAAAAGTCAAATGAGTTAGCGGGTAGTAAAGAGATTCTAGATCACAAGAGAAAGTGTGCTTACTGTTTTGTCTCCAATATACCCCAGAATTGGAGCCATAATTCCGTACCCTCCACCGACCAGTAAAAACAAGACTCCAACAAGAGATTTAGAGACTTTTAGGGGTGGCTGCAAAAGAAGAAAACGGTATTAGTCATACAGTACTTTAGACGTGGAAAATTATGCATTCTCATACACACACAAAAAAAAACCCCAGAAAAATAGTGAAGAAACAAACGAAACAAGCAAAAAATGGAAACTGTTTATCCAGTAATAGCCAGCCAGCAGAGTAAAACAAAGTGAAAGGGGGCCTAAGCTTTCGATCCAAGCAGAATCTTTGTCAAAGTCAAAATGACAACATTTTTAAAATTTTTGGTCAACACTGGCTTGTGACAAAAATTTTGATCAAAAGCTAAGGCCCTCTTCAACTCCAATCCATGAGAATACATGTAACAAGGCCTATAGATCATAACAAGACAACCCAATTTGCTCTGCTACAGGTTGCCTTCATTTGACTTGATATTACATGTACAGTGATTTAATCTTGATGCGTGTGGGAGTTTACTTTTTGATTTTTTATATTATCATTATTATTATTTTTTTTAATGCAGATAATAATATCTGAATATGAATTAGGCACTAATCCCTAGAACTTTAATATTTAAATGACACTGTACATTAACATGCTTCAGCTCATGAACTCTGACCCTTGACCTTTTGTATGTATCTGTTGACCCCTTTTATTAAGAGTATGACAACATGAAAGTACAAAAAATATGAAAACACAGCAAAACCCTTTTGCCAGTTCATTGCACACACACAAAAAAAAAACAACAACCAAGAAACAGTAAGTAATACAAAAATGAAACAATCATACAAGCAATTACACAGTGAAGCATTTAACCTTCCACTCACATTAGTGAGATGTAACGAGAGGGTGGGGTCGATGAACCCTATACAAGCGCTACTCCAAACAGAGCCTACGAGAACGACCCAGATGGCAGGAATTCTGGCAACTGTGAGTAACGAACCGGGCTTCTCTGCTCCAGACAGGGACCCTAAAAAAAAACCAAAAAAAAAACCAACATAATAATAATAATAAAAACAGAGGTTCCATCTTTTACCTGCTTGGGAATTGGGACGGTGTGTAAAACATTATAGGGATTTCTGCGCTAATTAGCACTCAAAGCAAAGAGATGGACAAAATTCCTGCTTCCTAAAAATAAATTATTATACCCTGCAGTTTCCAAAACAGTGGAATAATTCATAGAATATTTGCTTATAAAAACCCATCAACAACAAGCATGATGTGAGTATTCTTAATAGCAGCATCAATCGATTCAAATGACTACAATGATAAATACCAAAGAGTATTGTGACTGTTAAAATTCATCAAGGGTGATTATTCTCCTTTAATTATTGTACTGTGCATGTATGAAACAAAAATGACACACTACTATAATACAAAAATCCCTCACAACATAGACATGAATTATTTCCAAGCTCACTTGATTACATTTTTCACTTTTTGTTTTTCTGCAAAGTTTCACTTTCCTTGGATATTTCAGAAATATTTAGAAATCAGATCAAATGTACTGTGTTTTGACTTTTATAGATAGCTTACACAGGAACTAGCCTAAACCACTGTTGCTTTTGTGAAAGACACTACATGTACTTGAGCCAGCGCCCAGTGCAGCCACTGCTTTCACGTGCAGCTGATACCCAAATGATTGCCTTGATACCAGTTACCATGGAAACGATATTTTACATCATCAAAGAGGATTCTGTGCACAGGCTTGGCTGGTGTTTTGACCTTTCAAGATACTGTATACGCCAATATTTTCGCATACAGATATTTTCGCGATTCACAGTATCAGTGGCATCTTCGCATGTTGTTAAATTTGCAATTGATACTAGTAGTAGTAGGGTCTACTGCCAAGCCCAAGAAACACGTTCAAACACTTGCCAACGTACTCGTAACATTTTTCCATTTGCATTGTGACTTCCCAAACATGAAAATAGAAAAGACACAGTAGAAGATTTATAAAATGAAACAATTACGGCATTCACAAGTACTCAGTAGGCCTACCCACCAAATGTTGCAACAAATAGATAGACGACAAAGTTTAAGAGCTGCGCTAGCGCTAGCGAAAGTTTTACATGCATCCTACAGCTGTATTATACACAGCACCTGTCACTGTACACAAGTGTTGCTCTAGCTGCGCACGGCGTCTGTATGGTTGGGCTGACATGCATCCTAACTACTACACGGCCCTGCGCACACAGTGTCTGGTTGGGCTACATGCATTCCTAGGCCTCACCCAACCACGTCGAGCTGGTGTTCGTTCGCTAAGGGTAACGTAGCACGGACATTGCACATTTTACTGCACTTTTAGCATTGTACTGCACTTCCACAATCGGTCGCACCATAGCGTACGTACTAGTAATATAGTATATGTACGCACTGGCTGCGCGGTGTAACCGTGACAGCCGCGTTCTGGTCCGGCCAGCATTGGACGCATTTTGTCATCAATTTGTACATAAGGTATGACAGGGTAATATTTTCGTGTGTCCTTAATAATTTCGCAATCAGCCCAAAGCTCGCTAAATTCGCAAAAATAAAACCCTCACAAAAATAACGGCGTCGGCGTATTAACAGTACTCACTGACAGACGGTAGTATCCACATATCGATGATGGTGAGAACCAAAGACGTGGTACCAAGAACGATGAAGGGAAGTCTATAGCCACCAATCTACAGGAGGAAGGTGAACAAAATAGGGGCATTGCATTTGTTACTTTATCGCTTAGAGTTTGGAAAATCCATTCAAGGTCAGAGATAAAAATCCTGTCATACACACACGCACACACATATTTATTGTGATGATAGATTTACAGAGCGGGTGTGCAGTGCTGAATTAGGAAGAGTAGCCACTCCATCTATGACACCTCCCTGGTGCTATAATGTTACGAGTGAAACATCATTGCATACTCACCCCATAGAACAAGCTCCCAAGTGGTGGACCAATGGCAAAACCAAAACCACTAAATAGCTCAAGCATGCCCTGGGTGGGAAAACAACAACAACAACAACAACAAAGGAAATAAAAAAGTACAGTCCAACAGCTAAATGTATGTATGTGACGTGGTTGCAGTAACATAACTTGTAAAGACTTTCTCCTTCAAGGGAAACACCAAGAACCCGTTTACAGTGCGAGGCTCGGCCCCGGCTCAGCCACGGCCGAGCTCACCTTCAGTTCAGTGTAAAAGCGCAAAAGGCCAAATGCGGGGCCAAAATTGGCCGCACATTTGGCGACGCTCTGGAGGTGGTCTCCGCCACGGACGAGCCGCGGTTGAGCCCGGCCTTTTCTCTGTGTAAACGCAAACTGGGCCAAATGCGAGGCCAATTTTAGTCGGGCTTCCAAACCCTCTGCCCGTACTATTTCGCTATTCAGGATATTAACCCCCTCAACGTCGAAAACTTGTGTAGTTTAAGGCGGTTTTGTCCTGCACAGGATTTTTTTCCTTCGGCAAGGCCTTTGCCAAATGGCGGCTTCGTAGACTTCGTCGCCACGGAATCCAGTTTGAAAAGGGTCTGAAAACCAGACTATACCAAATGGCGTTTGTTTACAAGCAGAGTGCCACTAAGACAAAATATTGAAAGGTTTGAATCAAAAGCATGGGCGAGCCCGGCAGTGTAAACGGACAAAATTGCGGGGCTCAGCCCCGCATTTGAGGCTGATGGGCTCGGCCGCGGCTCGGCCCAGCCCCGCACTGTAAACGGGGTTCAACAATAATCACGTGCCTGATAATGATAACAACAAAAATTAAAGCAGTTATGATAATAACAACAAAAATTAAAGCAGTTATGATAATAACAACAATGATATTATTATACAATTGGTAAACAAAGAGTCACTTGCACGATTTTTTAAGCTATTTAGATACCGTAAATAAACATAGATCTTGAGAACCCTGCCTTTTGGAAATGACAGAAAAACAAAGTCCATTCTAGTCGTCTTCCAGTTGCAAAAGTCAGATAATACAGGTAGTTACGGAGGTTAAGTAGTGACAAGCCTGCAACGTATGCAGAAAGTAATACAACTATCTTTTAGAACATAGTGCTTATCACACAAGAGAAGACAACTTACGTCATATTGCGCCACGTTATCCGGAAAGACTTGTGCAACAATGGCCATTCCAGATGTTACTGTGGCGGCTGATCCCAGCGCTTCAAAAGCACGGATGACAAAGCAGAACGCAAGGAACACATTTTTCTGCATGATTCCATCAAGAAACCTATAAAGAATCCACACAGAATCTCTGTAAGCTAATTTCTTTGTACATTGCAGGACACTAATGTCTCCTCTGCTTTTGTTGCAACAAAATGAAAATTCAGGTCCCAAAATTATGTCTACCGGTATTATCTTTCTACAATACTTTTAAATTGTTTTACGAATGTAAGGAAATTCAAGTACAAGAAAAAGAAATGTGCCAGTGCGAAGGATTTTGTTTCATTGGGAGTTACCTGTATTAGGTGGTTTTTTTTTAACTTGTGCATCTGTCCATTTTCATAGGAAAGCGCACTACATATGTGACCCTGCACCTCAACACAAACAAAAAGTCGCCAGACATGAATTTTTAGTTAAGACCATATGTGACCGTGCACCTCAAAACGAACATAAAGTCGCACACACTGATTTTGCGTGAGGACTGAATTAAGTGAAATGGGTCAATCTTACCGAACTTGACTTTTTAATATTTTCTGAAAGAGCGGGTCTTCTTTTACAATATGCTAAAATTTGGTATCATAAAACGGACAGGAAAGTGTGTTTTTTGCTCAGTTTATCTCGAACATTTTTGGTAGAATAGTGTGATTAGGTGTGTCTTTAGAATCTCTTTTTCATTTCTGAAAAACCTTGTCCACACTCTTCACTTTCAACTCTAATAACTTTTGAGAGGATAGTGCTACTGCTTTGAAAGTTGACATTTATTATGGACAGAATGTGTTAATGAGGCATGCTTAATTCCAGTTTAATCTGATAATCTCTTCATTGTTGTTACTCTGGTGGTTTACTTCCTGTTTTTTGTCCCATTCATCGCAAAGCCAGCACGGTTTGGTAAAGATTAAGCGCTTGAATAGACACTGTACTTCAGAGCCTCTTCTCTCAGTTCACACTTTTCCTGAGTGTGTGCTTTCTTTCCAATATTTAGATAGGTTAGGAGAGTCCATTTGATTTGAGTTATACGTCATTTTAAAGCTTAAAGTCTGCTCTTTCAGAATATGGTCTGAACTAAAAATTCATGTCTGGCGACTTTTTGTTTGTTTTGAGGTGCAGAGTCACATATTCTGAAAGAGCAGACTTTAAGCTTTAAAATGATGTATAACTCAAATAAAATGGACTCTCCTAGCCTATCTAAATATTGGAAAGAAAGCACAAACTCAGGAAAAGTGTGAACTGAGAAAAGAGGCTCTGAAGTACAGCAGAGACTCCAACTCTCCCGTTTTCGACGGGAGATCTCCCGCCGAAAGCCCATTATTGCAAAATCTCCCGTTCTCCCGTTTGAGATTTGATTTCTCCCGCCCTGGCTCTGTGTCTCCCGGTGGAAAGGATTTCTTACTTATTGCTATCGTATGTCAAAAAAAATAAGCCTTAGATAGCACCAGAAAACATCTATAGAAACCTAGGAACTTCGCGCTTCGCACACATCAACTTGGAGTCTCCCGTTTGCTAGGGGTTTCGGGCGGGAGAATCTCCAGATCAGAAGGTGCTTGGGGTTGGAGTCTCTGGAACAGTGTCTATTCAAGCGCTTAATCTTTTATCAAACCTGTGCTGGCTGTGCGATGAATGGGACAAAAAACAGGAAGGAAACCACCAGAATAGCAACAATGAAGGGATTATCGGATTAAATTGAAATTAAGCATGCCTCATTAACACATTCTGTCCATAATCAATACCAACTTTCAAAGCAGTAGCACTATCCTTTCAAAAGTTATTAGAGTTGAAAGTGAAGAAAGTGGAAAAGGTTTTTCAGAAATGAAAAAGGGATTCTACAGACACACCTAATCAGACTATTCTACCAAAAATGTTGGAGATAACCTGCTAAAATACACACTTTCCCGCCCGTTATATGATACCAAATTTTAGCATAATGTAAAAGAAGACCCGCTCTTTCAGAAAATATGAAAGAGTCAAGTTCGGCTAGGTTGACCCATTTCACTTATTTTCAGTCCTCACACAAAATCAGTGTGTGTGACCTTATGCTCGTTTTGAGGTGCACGGTCACATACATAATAGTTTTTGTATCACATCTTTCCCGCTGTAGGATTTAACTACATTATTGCGGTTTGCAAGTGGTCTAACATTACAACTTGCTTTGAACAATTGGTGCTGATTGTACACGGTATGTGCATAGATAACATATTCACCTGGTAGAGAATAATCAATCACTTTGTGTTGCAAAATGTAGGCTCAACTGGGGAAGAAGGACAATCAAAAATGTACCAAGGAGAGTAAGCATTCTTTCTAAGGGAAATTTTGGTAATTTTCCCTTGAAATGTTTTTATATCCTATAACCAACACAACAGAAGTTTCAAACACAGAGTTTGTAATGGCATATTGGTATTTTCAAACAAGGAAGAACAAAACAAAGAAAGCACGAGATTAATAATGATGGCAAAATCTAACCTCGAACTCTGATACACACATAAAAAAATGAAAAGGTCTTTACCATGCACAAATTTAAAGCATACCATGGCAGCTACATTGTACAATTATTGTGTAAAGATGTTGAACTAACACCTAATATGGACACAAAAGGGGAAAGTCAAGCAAATAACCTGTGCATGGTGCCATAATGTACAAACGTAGATCACCTTTTCTGTTTCTTGAGCAAATGCACATTGTGGGAACTTACCCATATAAAATATTGCAACCTGCACTCAGGAAGGATCCACTGAGGAACATGAACTTTGCCCCAATGACTGGCAACTGGGAAAGAGTCACAGAATGAGAAAAGAGGCGCCCAGTGTAAACAACGAGTACAAACATCGTAAAAAATAAAGCGGCAGAGGTGTATTGGAGTACACACTGGGGATATCAGTTTTGTAGCTTGCATCACTATTTCACATATGTACTCAAAAGATTCATATTGATACATGAATTACAGACTGTACTTTGAATACTAAACAAGATCTGTTGCTGGAGCTCCAATTTTCAATTTCCAATTGGATTTCCAATTTCTGGTGAGCTCCATTAACATATCATTGTTTGGTATTCAAATTACAATTAATTCTACAAATACATGGGCCTTCTTTCTGAAATGATTGGGGTATTTGAATGATCTCTATCATTCTCCATATCAACCAATCTAAAACAGTTCTTGTGATAGAAACAAAATAATCTCAGGCACTTTCTCTAGACAGTTGCATAAAAAGTGAAGTTACTTACATATTTTCCTAGAATTGGAGAACAGATGAAGCTGACCAGAGCAAAGAATCCAAATATAAACCCAGTCTCTGCTGGACTTACGCCCTTCTTCTCTGCCTGCAAACAACAATGAAAGAAAGAAAATCACAATCAGCAAACTGTGTCACATTTATTACAACTTATACAAACCTAACTAATGGCAACCAACAAATTTATCTCAGAAATTTCTTGTGTTATCATTCTTCTAGTTTTGCAACTTTTTTTCAAATGATGAAAATGCTGCAATAATGGGGAAAAAACAACAACAAAATAAAATGCCAAATATGACCACCCAGTTCAAAAACCACAAAGTTGCAGTTAGGATCCTCTGTTATGGACCAAAATGTCATTCAGTTTGATCAAATCAAACTTGTACAGTGCACCTTTTGAAACCTGAATGAGAGCAACAAAGCCAGAATCAAGATACCATTATTGCAGGGTTAGTTTTAGTTAGTTAGTTAGTTTGTTTGTTTGTTTGTTTTAAGACCACTTTCATTTCTTTCTTTTTTTCATTGATTCTTCTGCTGCACAGCACATCTGGGAAACCCCAATCAATTAACACAAACATTTCTCATCCTTTTCTGTAACAATACACAGGGTCAACTCTCTCTAAACTAAAGAGATTTTAACAAATAAAGACAGAAAAAACTGACCAGAAAGAATATAAATTATTAGTGGAAAAGTGAGCAAAGAAAATGGGATTCCATCGGGATTCGAACCCGAGACCTCCGGATTGCTAGACCGGTGCTCTACCGACTGAGCTATAGAAAGCCCTAGTGCAGTGTTCGTCCCAGAAAACCCTTAATTCTCAATGCTCGGGTGGTCAGAAGCTATAGCAGTGTGTGCCAAACACACTCTTTTGAAGTATAATGTTGAAAAAGTCGAAATTCACTTTGGCCTATTAAAGTGATTCTTTGGCCCTGATTCACATTTTATTGGTTTCAAGTTGACTGGTCACAAATGCTTCTCTTGAATCTCACTTCTCCTCTCTACATTATTCTGATGAGTTGCCATTTTGTTCTTATCAAATCCATGAAAGAGATGTCATTTAGATAACACAAAATAGGAGCCCTGTCCATATGACACAAAAGAACACATGAATATCAATTACCTCATTTGGAAAGAATGGTGCCAAGACAGAAAAGGACATGAGCGATGACATGTACATAATTGCAATCCCGGCGAATGTGAGCTTCTGTCGCAATGTGATACGACGGGGTTTCGTCTCCTCTCCTTCTGATTCGACCCCCTGACCTCCACCAACAACCTCTTTCCCATCATCACTTCCAACAGTCTGTGCTTGCAGTGGACCATTTGCTCCTACCAAATTTGTTGGTGCCCCTCCAGATTCAACAAGAGTATCTTCATTCCTTACTTCTGCCACTGCCTTCTTCTCAAGTCCTTTTAGAATAGATTCGATGCTTTGTGCACTGGCACTGTCATCATCATCGTTGTCATCGTCATCGTAGAACTTGGCGAACAGGCTTTCTCTCTCGTCTGCCATTGCCTTGACAAGTTGACAAGTGACCAACTCGGTGTGATTTTGGCAGTTCTTGAGTGCCTGGTGAAGTACGTACAAAACACAGAGACATTCTAATTTCAGTGCATAATTGTTATTACATGTATTTCTGTATCAACATCAACATATTTTAATAGAATAATTGCTACTTCAACTTTCAACAAGCACTGAGCATTTGACCAGCTCTACTTCTACCTTTAGCAGTCAAATCAAACTATGGGGACACTAATGTTGCACAGGGCTGAGTAAATCAGTGTAAATTGCATGTGTGAGGTTGAACTTTGCAAATAATGTTTAAACCAATGTCAGTGAGGGAGTGGGTTTTATACTGTTTCTAAAGTAAACAAGAGTATACAATCCTTGAGGATACAGGAAACAGGCCTATAGGCATCATTTAAAATGGGCCTGTATACGTACTGTACGTCCAGTAGACCTACATTGTTCTTTATTCGTATACAATACCGGTACTGTGCAAGGTTTGAGCCATGCATTCAGATTTTACCAGATGCATGGCTCATTGTGGATCAGTAACAAGAGACCCGGGGGTCTCGTGCTCACCTGAGTATCGCAAGTTCACCTTTCATGCATTCTGGCAGACTCTTACCTGAGAACATTGGAAACTTGTGGTGGGGTAGCTTTGAGAGCTGGGGGCATGGTGGGCAAGTCCAAGATAAGGTCCCCTCAGAAGGCAAAATTTCATCTTTGCTCAATATTGACATGTTTGGTATCATTTTGAAGCTTATGAGTTGAAGTTTTGATTTCCGTGGAGGAAAAAATGATATTATGTAAATTTATGCAAATTTCAAAGGCTTCATTTGCATAAATGTGAAACACAGCGTTACGTATGGGACATTTATAAAAATTCATATTAATTCAAAGGAAATCAAATAATATTTGATTAATATGTGGACATAAGAAGTTCATCACATAGTTTAACTTGGTATGAAAATTTAGGGATTATGCTAATGATTACGCAAATTAGCTCGTGTCCTATCATGAGATGTCCCATACGTAACAAAATGAGGTCATTTTTTTAGGTTTTTTTCTGAAATTGCTAAGGTTATTTTAATGCCCTTTTGGAAAGTTCTAATTTATTGTTTAGAGAAATTAAATACCAGAGAAAAAAGTATAAAAAGTAAAAGAAATATTTTTTATTAGGCATTGAAATAATGTTACGCATGGGACAAATGCGTTACGGATGGGACATCCTCATACATATTGCATGTGAATGCATGTAGCTAGCTGGGAAGGTCTCTCAGTACACAAATGGTCAATCATCCTAAAGAAAGCATCCCAACATTGTAGCTACTTTTTGAGTTATAGACACTTGAAACAATACATGAACTTGACTGAACAATTTTCAGAAAGGGGGAGGGGAAAATGGCAAAATACACAATGAAAAATCAGCATTAAAGGGACGGTATAGTTTTTTGTAGAAATGAGGATTCAGTATTCAACATTTAAAGAGATGATTGGAAACCAATTATATGAATTCTTAAGAGCATAAAATCCGAAGACTAGAGGAATTCAAAGTTTATGTGATGGAGATCCAATTTGAAATGGTTGTGATATATATTAAAAAGAAAAGTAAAATGATTTTTTTTTTTTTTAAATTGCAAGTGATACACAAATTGTCCTTATTCAGTTTTCAGTAGTAGCCACAACAAAATTCATGGGTATACATACTGAGGTGCGACTCGAATCAATGACCTGACTGCTAGACAGACATCATATATCTACTCGATCACTGGGGTTCCACGCAGCAGGTATTGCTTATTTATTAAACTTAATATTTCTTGTGTCAAGTTGTTTTTTATTGAAACTAAATAGCAAACTGCCCTTCATCAATGGAAGTAAACACTTTAAACTATTCAATTTTTCAGTAGTAACTATCCTGATAAAAATAGGGCATACATACTCAGGTTGGTCATAAAAAATATAGAATATGATTGAATGTGATTATGGTGGTAAATATCTGGGGAATATTGTTCCCTTGTCATTCTGGATCAGTATTTGAGTAATTTCAACTGATTCCACATCAATAATTATGCAAAAATTTGTTTATGGGTATTTTGCAAAATTATTTTGCAAAATACCCGTAAACATGGTTCTCCACACACTAAAACGAATGGGGGACAAAGGGCATGCATACCCAGGTTGGTCATAAAAATATAAAAATATGATTGAATATGATTATGATGGTGAATATTTGGGGAATATTGTTTCCTTGACAATCTGGATCAGTATTTGAGTAGTTTCAACTGATTTTACTTCAATAATTATGCAAAATACCCATAAACATGGTTCTTCACACACTAAATGAATGGGGGACAAACTGTCCCATACGTAACTGTCCCATACGTAACACGTCATGTCTGTCTTTAATTAGAACCTGTAATTAGAGCTTTTTGCCTAATGACATGAAACTTACCTGTGATAATCTTGAGTGTTGTGACTTTCATCACAGTGAGTTACAAGTTGTAGAATGATATACTTTCAGAGAGTTTTGAGGTTGAAAAAAATGTTCAAAAAAACAAAATTTTTCTGGTCCCATACGTAACGGCACATATTTTCTCTTATAGAATATAATTGTCAAGGTCATTTCTCTCAATTTTTTACATGATTATACTTCTTCTAGATATCAATCACCATGATGAAGTTCAATATGATCAAAGGCCATTAACACTATTTTTCAGGTCATAAACGTCTCAGAATGTCCCATACGTAACGTGCGCGTTATCTTGGACTTGCCCTGGTGTCCATTTGCATAAAATATTCCATCACACTGGTAAAAGGAACATGTAAACTGTACTTTATAGAATGTTAGACTATGCAGTAAAAAAAAGGGAAAAAAAAGGTCTACTTAAAGCCCTATCACTTTTGATTCTAGTGAACAATATTATTGAATATTCCTTAATTTTGGAGGTGCGTTTCCCTCCCTCCCCCCCCCCCCCCCCGCCCCGTTTTTTTTTTTTTTTTTTTTTTTTTTTTTTTTGGGGGGGGGGGGGGGCACTGCAATGAACAAACTTGGAACTACAGTCAGCAATGTACAATAAACACAAAGTAACGTTGCTTTATCAAGTCTCCTTCTAGAGAAGAATTGTAAATAATCCTTAATGTTGGGGGGGGGGGGGGGGTACTAGGCCCCCTCGGGTGCCCAAAGTGGAGCATGGTGCCCTGTTGAACAAATTGAGATCTTTACTCCCTGGCATGCAACCTGTCAAGTTTGGTGAATATTCATCAAGGGTTTTTTCAACGATTATGAACATGTACAATTTACACCACCACTTGGACCCAGTCCACCCCACTCCCTTGGGTCCAAAAGGGGGGGGGGGGGGGGTCCAAATGGGGAAGGGGCACCCCTGATACTGCTATGAACAAACTTGAACAACAGTCATCAATTTACTGACTCATTGTATTAACTTAGCTCAATCACTTCTGGTTCTAGAGAAAATCTTTCAAGATTCTCCTTACTGGAGGGTGGGTTGGGCCCCCGGGGGCCCCCCAGGTGGGGCATGGTGTCCATTTGATGGAATTGAAATTCTATCCCCCTAGGGATGCTAACTGCCAAGTTTGGTGAAAATTCATAAAGGGGTTTTCAAGAAAAAGATGAAAAATTACAATTTAGGCCCCAATTTAGGCCCCCTGAAGCCCCCAGGTGGGGCATGGTGCCCATTTGATGGTAATGAGATTCTATCCCCCTAGGAATGCTACCTGCAAAGTTTGGTGAAAATACATAATGACATTTTTAAGAAAAAGATGAAAATGTACAATTTGGGCCCCATTAGAAACCCTCCCCATCCCCCTCCCCTGGGTCCCGAGGGGGGCACCCCTGATTCCGCCATGAACAAACTTAAAACTGCAGGCGATCAATGTACTAACTCATTTAGCTCTATCACTTCTGGTTCTAGAGAAGAAGATTTGGGGGGTTAGGGCCCCTCTGGGGGCCCTCCAGGTGGGGCATGGTGCCCATTTGAACAAATTGAGATCCTATCCCCGTAGGGATGCTACAGTGTACCTGCCAAGTTTGGTGAAAATTGGTCATGGAGTTCTCAAGAAGAAGATGAAAATGGAAAAAGTTTACGCATGACGGACGACGCACGGCGGACGCCGGACGAAGAGCGATCGCAATACATTGTAGCTCACTTGAGCCTTCGGTTCAGGTGAGCTACAAATGAATGTATGATAAAATGTAAATGACCAATCAGACTGTAATGATTCTATTTTTAAAAAAAAAGATATTAAAATATAAAACATTTAATTTAAAGAGTTATTTTCTGTCAAGTGTCATTACTGTCATTACTGTCAATAACGTGAAAATTCTGCTGGCAGACATGTAGCCTACATGGTGTATTGCCACCTGCACCAAGGCTCGACTTCCTGGGGACTGTGCCAATTAAGGTTCAACCTCGCACAATAGACTAAAATTAAAGCATACAAATTTCTACATCGTACATGTAGCAGGTGGTCAAATTTGGACAGTGCAATTGTGGGCAAATTACAAGCAAGTTGCATTTGTGCGATCATTCTTAAGCACATACTGCACTGCGTTGCCCGACCAGATGTAATGTGTGAAGGTCACGACACTTGTGTGCAGCGACAGAGCTACATTGTACAACATCATGTAAGTACACTGCATACGTTGTAGTTATGCAGTCTGTAGGTCCTACCGGCTACGTGCTACCCAGACCTCTACAATGACCAAACTTTGGTTTTTGCTTTGCTGCGAGTGTTGCAAAATCAGCAACAATAGGGGCAGATCCAAGAATTCTGTATTTAAGGAAAGGCACTTTGAACAAAATTAAAGGGGGGATGCATGCACCCCCACCTTTTTTTATCTTTTCATTTTTGTTTTGTTTTTTGTTTGAACAAAAAAAAAAAGAGGGGGCACGTGCTAGGTGCTTGCCTCCCCCCCCCCATTTTTTTTCTTTTCATTTCTTTTGTTTTAACAAAAAAATAAAGAGGGGTCGTGCGCAACATGCTTCCCCAGCCACCCCCCCCCCCCCCCTTACCACTGCATCCGCCACTGACATGACTGTACTTCTACAGGCATGCTATTTAACCTGGAAACATTAAACTGCTTATATTACTTGAATATGAGACCATTCTGAAGCAAATAATTTAAACACAAAAATAGATATAATGTATAGCCAGGTGCCCGCACCTCGTCAGGGGCCCGAATACCGTCACCCCGCTTAAAATCGTTTTGAGCGCACTGAACAAAAATGTATGCCCGGGCCTGTGTTCTGTACGCTTGAAACTTGGCAGTCGACTACCACAACCAAGCAAATTGTGGTGAAAACCGAACAGTTTTTTGCGAAAATCTGAAATTTTAATAGGGCTATATAGGAATATGTGTTATATGTCACCCGCACGCATCTTTTATGTGTATGTCTATGGGAACATCACAGTCACCCGCACACGTCTTTTACGTGCTAAGTCTATGGGAGAGCGGGTGACGTGTTGCGGGCCCCTTCCTTAGCGCGCAACTTTTTCGCATCGTTCGCCTTTGACGACGATAGCTGCAAATTTTCAATATCGATCAGTGAACTTGTGATTCCATTGGAATTTTCAGCATTTTTCCTGTAAGTGAGTTGGATTTCAAAGAATTTCAGGGGCGAAATGTGATTCAATTATGGGCAAACATTAACTATGACGAGGTGCGGGTCACCCAAGTATACTCTTAAATGAATCCCACAAGGATTGGAACAATCATCCCCAAGCATTCCCACTGATCAGCTACTACTACTAGGGTAGTAAACCGTTTAGTACTACTACTAGAGTAGAGTCTACTACTACTATAGACACTAGCCATCCCCGATAAGCTTTTTATGCTTGAATTACAAATAATGGTGTATGGACTCACCCAGAACATATTGTTACTGAATATTAGGCCTACTTAGTTTACATGATAAAAAAAAATATCATCATAATGAACGGATTTCGTACAAATACCTGAACCAATCACTAGGAGTGCTTAAATTCTACACTTTCTTTTAAGGTCAATGAGAATGACTGCAGCATACCGCGTATTCAGGTAGGCCTAAGTAAAGTATCACCGAGCTGAGGAGCGTACCGTGGTGATCCGACGCCGTCATAAAACGGGTGGGACTATCGACTGAGCGACACACTTGAACGATCGCTTGTTTGATGATCGGATAATAACGAGGTAAGCTAGACTAAAAGATTGAAATCACGACATCGAAGATCAGTCTCTACATGAACTGAGCTACATGTGTAAAACAATCAAAAACTCTTTCTCACCAATATGGAGACTTGATCCGAAGTTGACTCTTTCTAACAAAGATGAGGTCGAGAGTGACCTCGGAACACCGCCAACAACGAGATACACAGCATGCATTTATTAGTATTTTTATACAGCACACACGTGCTTCGATAGGCATTGCGACATCGTTTCGATCGTGCTTGCGGATGCGTTGCGCAATCTTTTTCCTCAAAACGCACGACTCTGTACCCGGCCGCGCCTTTTTTTTCCGTACTACAGCGAGGCAGGAAACCAATGGGGCTCATTAATATTCACGAGTAGCACTCTTTGCACATGCGCACTACCCTTAGCAAAAGTCCCGTTGCTCATGAATATACATGATTGGTGCTCGAGCGTCGGAATAGCATGGCTGTATGAACTGGGAGGCTATATGTATGCCTAACAAAACAAGATTTATGCACTGACATAGCAACGCACCTGGCTCATTACATAACGCAATGAATCACCTTATGTTCCTCTTTGTAAGCCTCCTTATTATGGCCGACATGAGTTACAAATACAGTGTTTTGAGACTGAAATGCATATAATCATGAAACATACACGCACAAAGACATTCGTCATACAAGTAGCTAGTCAGCTCCCTCTCTCTCTCCCTCTCTCTCTCTCTCCCTCCCTCTTTCCGCGCCAACCCTCCAACCTCTGATCCCCCTTCTTTCTCCCCATCTCTCACTCTGAACTCTGACTCTCCAAGCATGGTCCTATAATAAAATGAATGTATGCATTGGTCTAAGGAATAGACCTGTTTACTAATTTCATGCATAGGCCCTACCTCTTGAACAAAAGTTTCTCTTGAAGACTCAAAAGCTTGCCCGAAGATTGCCTGACATAGCAACAAGTAATGCATGCAAAATGGATTCCATCCATAGAGATGCCATAATGCATAGCATGTGCACTAAATAGTTGGTAACTAAGGATTCTGGAGAGAAATAGCCTTAGATATAAAAGCCTTACCCCTGACACCACTGATGACATAACCATACAAACCAATAAAGACACCGTGCAACATCTGCAGTGCAGGTTCAATCTGCAATTCAATGTAAACATATAATCATTTGTTTAAATGTCTCCAATGTTATAACTCTTCTTTCATCATGAACTGATTATGATTCTTGAATTTGTCTTTTTTTATTGGGTAGGGTTATAAAACCATAAACGCCAATTACATTCTAACAGGAGCAGTATAGGGTAGTACGACTCCCTAACAGCTGATTACTTATCCATTGTATCCATTGGCGACTGCGGGGTAACTGCAACAAGGCGAATGGAAATTAGACATGAGACAAGAACTATACTTATATTATTACTTTTTTTATTCAAAATAAAATGATTCCTTGGACTAAAAAACCCCAAATATCTTAGATTATGCTTTCCAAAATATATAATGAATATATGAAGTATTTTTAATCGTGATTTAATAGATAATTAGAATCATTACACAAATATAAATACTAGACGGGTTGTATAATAAAGGCTAATTTCGCCCCAAGAATCTGCAGCCCACCGTATTTGTTTGGTGCATTCCTAACGCTACGCTCTCATATCCACATAGTGCATGCACATGTTCGCATATAGAGTACACACACTGTTGTATGAGTAGCTAGTTCACCGGTCTCATTCCTGATCTCGTGCGAGGAAAACCTTCAAGTGTAGAATTTCCTCTCAAAACTAAGCCAAACATGATTTTGGAACATATAATACAATGTCAAGACCTTTTCAGTGGATTTTGATTTCGCTATTTGTTTGTTTTAGCTCTTGAATGTACGACTTCTTAGGTCCGATTCGTTTGAACCATGCCTCGTGCTGCGTGGTCTTTCAGCCACATGTTTCCCCACATACAGTCAAACCTGTCTATAGCGGCCACCCAAGGGATACGGAAAAAGTGGCCGTTATAGACAGGTGGCCGCTATAGACAGGTAATCCAACTTTGTGTGCATTGCTTACATGTACATGTATCATCGTTGTATACATGTACATTTATGTGTGTACGTATGCACACGTGTGTATCATGCATAGCACAATGCCGGTGTTTATGAAATTGTTGCACAGTACACTAGATGTAGCATGTGCACAGTCATGAATTAGTGCATTATTGTGACTGAATAAGTGATGAATGCAACGGTGGCGATCACTGAATGTTGCCCAGAAATGACTGGCACAGCTAAAAAGCAGAAAAACACCCTGAATTATCAGCTCGGCTACGGCTCCATCGGGTTTTTGGCCGCTATAGACAGGTTAAAATCTACCGCGGGAAACAAAATTTGTGGCCGCTGGCCGCGTTAGACAGGTGGCCGCTATATACAGGGTCTTTAACATGGCTTTTCTCTCGGGGGGATTTTTCAGTGGCCGCTATAGACAGGTGGCCGCTATAGAGAGGTGGCCGCTAAGGCAGGTTTGACTGTATTATAATTATGTCATACACACACGCCATCGCGATCGAAGCTTGAGCGATGGCGATAACACGTGCGGAGCAGACATGCGGATTTCAGCACAGGTAAATGAGTAGTTGAAGGTATCACGATTGTAAAGCAGATCTTTTTCTATGTCTCTGCAAATTAGGTTATCTAAGCATAGATAGATTTTGATACATCATAAAATAGATTAGCCATACCAAGAACTTGCTTACATTAGAGTTATTTGACAACGTTGCAAAATAATAACCCCGTCATTGAGTGGAATGTCCCAGAGCTATCTCGGGGGCTCGAGGACGTTATGGACACGCCGATTTGCAAAAGGGGAAAATATGATTACAAACGGGTTGAAATGAAGAGGATTTATGAACAAAATACACATAAGCGTAATATTTTTTTATGATTCATTCACAGTTTATTATTTTTATCCATAAAACTCACATAAACGAGAGCTGTATTGAGGTAACCAAGTACACATTTGCATGGGTGTGCACGCATCAACCCTCCTGTCTAGTGGGAATGACACAGGCAGTTTTTCAATGACGTCTGAATGCCCTTCGCGTAAACTAGCCTAATTTGCGTACGTAAGTCGCTTGTACGCATGCGCATCTACTTTCAAGCCATACTTATCATGAATATTAATGAGCCCCATTGGTTTCCTGCCTCGCTGTAGTACGGAAAAAAAAGGCGCTACCCGGCCCAGCTGCTTAATTTTTGAGTTGAGCTGAGTTAAGTTGAGCTTATACAAGGTTATTTCCTCACGGGTCATTCATTTCAGCCAATGGCTGTTCTTCTGTGAGTCCGAGTAGTTTAAAAACCAAACAATTACAAAATACAACAATAACACAAAAGCAAAACAAACGAAGTCATGCGTATCACGAAAGAAAATGGGAATTAGGATGCTGAAAAAAAGAAATAATTGACATACAATGCTACAGGTCCATGCAGACATTTACCTTAATAATAATTTGAAAAGATCTTTAGCAGGAGAGAATGTAAAATCTCACCCTGTCTGACGTATATTTGTCATCCTCTCGTACTTCTGGCGTTCTATGCCGTTTTTCCTACCTTCCCCAACTTGCTCTCTGTGTTTGATTTTTGTTTTTTTGTTTTTGTCTGTTTCAGATACTCAAATTCTTGGTATTTTTTTCAGCATTCTTATCTCTATAATGTCGCAACCTTTTTTCCTAGTGTTTGTTTGTTTGTTGTTGTTGTTTTTTTTTTTTGCACTTCACGAACTGTTTGCAATGGTGTGCTTCTTTTGTTGTTGTTGTTGCTTGTTTGTTTCTGTTTTTTGGTCTGTTTTTCAGGACTGATTGATCTGTGCCCAATTCCGCAAGGCAGCCAAATTTCCGTGATTTTTTTCTTTATTATTCCACGTTGTCTTTGCATCTACGTCATCCTCAGTCGAATCAAATCCACTTTCTTACACATTACATGATTATGGCCTACAATCATGTCTACATGGTTATATCATTTTTGTAAATTGACAAAGTATATAGGCCCTTATAGAGAATTACAAACGTGCTTTGTTTATGTCTTTGTTTGCTTTGTGCAGTTCCTTTAATTTTCATTCCTAAATCTCAACATTACATTATTCAAGGGTGGATCCAGGAATTCCGTTATAAAGGGGGGGGGGGGTATTTCTCGTGACCCTTCCGGGTCTAATTAGCTGACAAGCAAAAAAGGGAAGAAAATAAGAAAAGAAAAGTCTTCAGCGCAATTTTCTGGTTCCACTACAATCGAAAATTAAAGGAGTGCACAAGCACCCCCTGGCTCTTGGTTTGTTTTATTTTCAGAATACGATCTGCCACTGTTATTAGGCCTAATTTTTCTTTTCTATGGAGAAATACCGGGGGAGAAATGAAATGAAATTAAAAACCGTAGAGTATTATGTATCAATAATACAGGATCTATCATGCAATTAACCCTGTGTGTGTACTGAGTGGCATTTGGTAAAAACAAAACAAGGGAAAACAAAACAAGACAAACGAAACAAAAACCCTGGTATGAAAGTCTCATTCACACAGTTACTGTCCATTCCGGAGTCCATGGTAGAAAAAAAAGGTTAACGGTGTGCTTCATGAGTGCCCGCATGCATGTCACTGCCGTTTGTAATACAAGCATGACATAGGCTAGATTGTGAAGAGTTTGTTTGTTTGTTTTTTTTTATTACGAAAAAAATATTGCAGTTATTTTTATCCCCCCCCCCCCGTCGAGAGAGAGAGAGAGAGAGAGAGCGACATGCAGAAATGCTAGCCCAGCTAATTGGACGTTTTCTGAACGTTCTTGAAACGTTCCAAGTTCGTTATTTGGACGCCTTTTGTGAAGGTCTTATTGTGGAAGGTTTTCGACGTATTTAAAACGTTTCAAATGGGCGTTATGAAAATGTTTTTTAAACATAAAAAAAAAACAATAAAAAAACCTTTCGCAATTTTTAAGGACCTGCAGTAAACCTTTTGGACGTTAAAAACGCCAATAAGACCTTTTAAGAATATTCAAAACGTTATGTGGACGTTCTGCGGACGTTCAGAAAACCTTTGAAAATCGTCTAGAACGTTCCATAGACGTTATAAGAACATCTAAAAAGTCTTATGACCCGTTCCAGCATATTTCGAGGACCTTTTACATCCGTCTAAAACGTCCAGAAAGCCTTTTAAGAACGTCTAATGTTTATTTTTTATTGGGTATTAAAAAAATTATAGTTATGAGATTATACAGGAACTATCTGGGATTAATGTATACACCCCTAATCCTAAATGATCCTATCCCAACCTGTTCCTAATGTCCTACCACCTATACCTATACTACATCCTATTCCCAATTGATGGATCTGTATCACATTCTTTTACATACCAGCAAAATGTTGTAATGCATGAAGACATGGTTACTAAAATTAGATCACACACACCTTATCAGGCCTAGTTGAAATTGTGAATAACTGAACAATAACATAGGTAAGTTCATTTTTAACACAGGAAGTTTGAACCCAGCATAAATCTTTAGATTTTAATGTCTTTTATCTATTTTCCACTAGTTTTCAAATCTTATATTTTCTTATTTGAATATTCATAAATATGCATGAATATTCATGATTAAGAAACCAATGACGAACACGAAGCGGACCAAATAAAAACGTTTTTTTTTTAGCGTTCACTAAAGACGAAGTCGACGTAGCAGACCTAATAAAAACGTTTTGTATACTGAACTAGACGTTTATAAAGGACGAAGACGTAGCAGACATAATAAAAACGTTTTGTAACGTCCATTGACGTTTTTAAAACGTTTTCCCAAAAACCTGTGCTTTGCGGTAAATGCTAAGTACCAACTTTGACGTTGTATGTACGTTTTAAAAACGTCCATTTTATATGAAGACGTAGGGAACCTAAAAAAACAAAAAATACAAAAACAAAAACAAAAACAAAAACAAAAGCAAAAACGTTTGGAAACGTTATGTGTTCGCTGGAAAGTTGGCAGTGGTGTAAATGCGAGAGGAACATGTTTATGGATAGCGCCATCACATCACTTTTCTTTTTATCTATGACCCTGGACCACAGAGTGTGTAGAGTTCGGTGCCCTGGACTAGAAAACATCCAGCAAAAATGTCGCCAGACATGAATTTGTAGTTTTGAAAGACTGCCCTTTTATTATGTGTCAGTTTTACAGACAGAAAGAGAGAGAGAGAGAGAGAGAGAGAGAGAGAGAGAAATGAGAAGTAAGATAACAAAAAAGATTGATATTTTTTGCAATCTGAAATGTATATTATGATATTGTGCAATATTAATCTAGCGATTCTTTTTTCAACTGTAATATTCTATATTTTATAGAATAAGTCGTACACTTCATTTGAGTTTGTTATGGATATTTATGTGTATAGTTCATCTGTTTGTACATGTATTCCTCTTTTGAGCTTTTTTATGTATTATTTTATAGCATTTGCTGTAAACCATCACAATTCGGCCTTTGGCTGCGACGATGTTGATATCAATAAACCATTTCAATTCAATTCAATTCAATTCAATATTTGCCTGTAGCATCAAAAATCCAATATTATGGAAATATGAAATGTGTGATACCAATATTATATACCTATTCAGAACAATACATTATAGGTCTCATATAGGCCCTATTTCTTTAGACTGTAATTGATGACACCCCTATGTGTTGACCTTGATAATTTTCAACCACAACATTATTTTAGTGAAGGTTGACTTGCTTTTCCTTCTTGGCAAATGTAAAAATAATTGGTTAAAAATAAAAACACATTTTTATGGGGACAAACAAATATAAATAAAAACATGATTATTTTTTTTGGTAAATAGCGCCCTAATAGGTGACCTTGAGAAATCTATTTATTTATTTATTTATTTATTTATCTATTTATTTATTCATTAATCGAAATATCTTTATTCAGGATAGCTCGATCAGCATGCTGATTTACATTAAGGGCCTAAAATACACTACAATGAAAAAAAAAATAAGATACAAATATTACAATATAAAAAAAAAATACTTACTCCAAAACAGCCGCTGTTTAAATTCTGACAATAACGATCATACATAATATCTTCGCAAAGTGATTTTAACAAATATCTATAAAATCGAAATATGAAATGTTGAGTAACCATTATAGAGCATGAGTTGCGCTACCCATATGCCAAATATGGTGGTGATACATCACATGATAATGAAGTTATAAGGGGGCATAATGTGCCCCCCCCCCCCTTGGACCTGGAAGGGGGCAAAAAAGCTTGGGCTTTTATAGGGTTATTAAAGCTGAACTATAGATTTTGCTTTATGACTAATACCAACTTTCAAAGCAGCAGCATCGCCCTTTCAAAAGTTATAGGAGTTGAATTTGAAGAGTATGTAAAGGTTTTTTTTTTTTTAAATCAAAAAGGGATTATACGACGCACCTAATTAATCATACATTGTACTATTCTACACAAACAAAAGTGTTCTAGAAAAAAAAGAGTGTTCTAGAAAGACTGATAAGTATACAATTTCTGTTTAGTTTTATGATCCCCAAGTTTACCATGATAGAGATGAATTCTACCTCTTTCATAAAATTTCAAAAAACTCAGGATTGACTAATATAGTATAATCATCTCATCTATGTTTAGTCCTGGAAGAAAAATTAGTGTGTGCGACTTTTTATTAGTTTTGTGATGCATGGTCACATTTAGTGCTCGTTGTGGAGCTTCCAGTATTTATTGAAAGCACTATACAAATTACGCCGGAGGGGGAAAAAAAATACTAAGCCCCTTTTTCAATTTCACGAATTCCTTCAGGGATGACCACGGATCATCATACGTGGTGTTCCGGCATGCAAATTATCGATTTCCAATGAAACAGTAGGGATGATCCCGGATCGCCGATCCGTGGTCATCAGAGATGCGACCCCTGAAAGTGTAAAAGGGGCTTAAACAACAGCTGCGTCCCTGATCAAACTAGCCCCAGGTAGGAACTAGCGTCCACGGGATTTATAACGATAACACGACTTCTAAAATAAAAACAAAAAAAAAACAAAAAAAAAAAAAACCAAACAAACTATAGTATAATTCCTTATGTGTCTAAATTGAGACTAATCGAGTACATTTACTCAGGGATGCCAAGTTCAAACAATTTTTATGAGTGAGATTTTCATAACTCGGCATCGCTCGGCATCTCGGCGCGCGAATGTGCCAGCGAGCGAGGGTGTGGGAGGATTTTTTTCCCCCTTTGGCCTCCCACGGTAGGGAGTTTTTTCATTTTTTAGCTCTTAATGGTGCGATCAGGTGCATACTTAAGTGATCATTTTTTACTTACTTTGAAAGACAAAAGGGAAATGTACCTTCAATTTCAACTATCACTTTAATCTTTTGAGCTATGCTCATTATTATAGGCCAAAGTTGCAGACTTCGCCCGATGCGTGAGAAAAATGGGCGCCATGCGTGAGATCGTGAGACGGCCCCTAAATGCTTGAGTCTCACGCAGAATGCGTGAGACTTGGTAGCTCTGATTTACTATAATACAATGATCTTTCTCCCCAAGGCACAGCTGCGATCACTTTGTGTTAGTCTATTTTCAGACACTGCTCTCAAGGCAAGCAGCGCACAAGGTCTCGTCCAAAGGTTATTCAAAGCTGGATACTGCTGGAAGGTGACGTCGATGTTATACTTGCCTTTGATTTTATAATTGTCTTTGATTTTATACTTGCCTTACTTGACTTTGTTTTCATACTAGCCTTTGATTTAACACTTTCCTCTGTTTTCAGTATATATGTGACCGCGCATCACAAAACGAACAAAAAGTCGCAAACACTGATTTTGCGTGAGGACTGAAAATAAGTGAAATGGGTCAACCTAGCCGATCTTGACTTTTTTATATTTTCTGAAAGAACAAGATTAGTCTTCTTTTACATTATGCTAAAATTTGGGATCATAAAACGGGTGGGAAAGTGTGTGTTTTTTTTAGCAGTTTATCTCGAACATTTTTGGTAGAATAGTGCGATTAGGTGTGTCTTTTTCATTTCTGAAAAACCTTGTACACACTCTTCAATTTCAACTCTAATAACTTTTGAAAGGATAGTGCTACTGCTTTGAAAGTTGGCATTGATTATGGACAGAATGTGTTAATGAGGAATGCTTAATATCAATTAGTCTGATAATCCCTTCATTGTTGTTACTCTGGTGGCTTACTTCCTGTTTTTTTGTCCCATTCATCGTACAGCCAGCACGGTTTGGTAAAGATTAAGCGCTTGAATAGACACTGTACTTCATAGCCTCTTTTCTCAGTTCACACTTTTCCTGAGTTTTTGCTTTCTTTCTAATATTTAGATAGGTTAGGAGAGTCCGTTTGATTTGAGTTATACATCATTCTAACCCTAACAAAAAAGTCCTGTGGTACTCCCTGTGGTACTTGTCGGTACCACACAATGTACCACACACTTGTAATGTTACCACAGGAACTGTGTGGTACTGTACCACAGGCTTGTAGGGTACTCCCTGTAGTACTCGTCAGTACCACACAATGTACCACATAAATAAATGTTACCACAGGAACTGTGTGGTACTGTTTTACAGGCTCATGTGGTACTCCCTGTGGTACTGGTTGGTACCACACAATGTACCACACAAATGTATGTTAACACAGGAACTGTGTGGTACTGTGTCACAGGCTCGTGTGGTACTCTGGGATATACCACAGGGCAGTACCACAGGACATTACCACAGGAAAGTACCACAGGACAGTACCACAAGACAGTATACACACAAATTGTCCTGTGGTATTTTGGGACGTATACCACACGACAGTACCACAGGACAGTACCGCATGAATTGTCCTGTGGTATTTTGGGACGTGCCACAGGAGAGTACAACAGGAAAGTACCACAGGATAGTACCACAGGACAGTACCACACGACTTGTTCTGTGGTATTCTAGGACGAACCACAGGACAGTACCACAGGAAAGTACCACAGGAATTGTCCTGTGGTATTTTGGGACACACCACAGGACAGTACCACAGGATAGTACCACAGGACAGTACCTCGCGACTTGTCCTGTGGTATTTTGGGACGTACCACAGGACAGTACCACAGGGCGGTACCACAGGACAGTACCACAGAGCAGTACCACAGGACAGTACCACAGGAATTGTCCTGTGGTATTTTGGGACATACCACAAGACAGTACCACAGGATAGTACCACAGGACAGTACCTCACGACTTGTCCTGTGGTATTTTGAGACGTACCACAGGACAGTACCACACGACTTGTCCTGTGGTATTTTGGGACGTACCACAGGGCAGTACCACAGGACAGTACCACACGACTTGTCCTGTGGTATTTTGGGATGTACCACAGGATAGTACCACAGGGCAGTACCACAGGAAAGTACCACAGGATAGTACCACAGGACAGTACCACACGACTTGTCCTGTGGTATTTTGGGACATACCACAGGACAGTACCACAGGAATTGTCCTGTGGTATTTTGGGACGTACCACAGGACAGTACCACACGACTTGTCCTGTGGTATTTTGGGATGTACCACAGGGCAGTACCACAGGAAAGTACCACAGGATAGTACCACAGGATAGTACCACACGACTTGTCCTGTGGTATTTTGGGACATACCACAGGACAGTACCACAGGATAGTACCACAGGACAGTACCACACGACTTGTCCTGTGGTATTTTGGGACATACCACAGGACAGTACCACAGGAATTGTCCTGTGGTATTTTGGGACGTACCACAGGACAGTACCACAGGGTATTACCACAGGACAGTACCTCACGACTTGTCCTGTGGTATTTTGGGACGTACCACAGGACAGTACCACTGGATAGTACCACAGGACAGTACCACACGACTTGTTCTGTGGTATTTTGGGACGTACCACAGGGCAGTACCACAGGATAGTACCACAGGACAGTACCACACGACTTGTCCTGTGGTATTTTGGGACATACCACAGGACAGTACCACAGGAATTGTCCTGTGGTATTTTGGGACGTACCACAGGACAGTACCACAGGGCAGTACCACAGGACAGTACCACAGGATAGTACCACAGGACAGTACCACACTACTTGTCCTGTGGTATTTTGGGACGTACCACAGGACAGTACCACAGGACAGTACCACAGGAAAGAACCACAGGATAGTACCACAGGAGAGTACCACATGACTTGTCCTGTGGTATTTTGGGACGTACCACAGGACAGTACCACACGAATTGTCCTGTGGAATTTTGGGACGTACCACAGGACAGTACGACAGGAATTCCTGTGGTAATTTTCGATGTATTCCACAGGAGAGTACCACAGGAACTGTCCAAAATCCCACAGGAAAATCATAATATGGTGCTATTCCACACAGAAGTACCACACAGCAAATTAAATTCGTAAGTACCACAGGAAAATGCTACAGGATATTCTTTTTTTTTAACATTTTATACCAGAGGACTATCACATCAGGAGAATATCAAACAGCAGTACCACACAGGAGTACCACACAGGAAAATTGTAAGGCAGAAACTACTGAAATTTATTATAAAAATACAAACAGAAAAGCACATATTAATATTCCTCAATTAATTGATAGATGAGTTATGCTGTGAATTATAGCAATTGATTTGCCATTACTTATCCTGTCCTATACTCCTACAGTATTACCTATTTAGTGAAAGTGCTGATGTAAAGCATGAGAAATTTCATAAGAACTTCTGTGGTACGGTACTCCTGTGGTACTCCTGTGGTACTCCTGTGGTACTCCTGTGGTACAAATTTTTACATAGCTCATGAATATTCATAAAAAGCACTCTAGATTTTAGAAAATACATATATGACTTAAAAAGTCAAAGTATTAATGATGGAACTTACTTTGAACTTTATGAAAGATTGTCTAATTATGTTATGTTATTCCCAATATCACAGATATTGTTATGAAAGTGTAATTTCATATCTTGATAATAAAGTATAATCGAGTTAGTAACCATGCCTTAATGCTTTACGGATAGACGGCCATATATATATGTACTGATACGGACGATGGCTACCTAGGAATAGAATATGACTATATAGATCTATTATAGGACTAGATTGGCACTTGGCCATTAGACTCTCGTTTGAGGTTATATGTTAGGAGTAGGACAGGTTATTAAGTAGGGCCATGTTTGTCCTGAAATCCATCACTCACCCATCAGGAATATTCCTTGATATGTGACTAAAATTCTCCCAGATTTTTTTTTTGATCTATCCTGTGTGGTACTCTCCTGTGGTACCATGGAAATGCTGTGTGGTACTGCCCTGTGGTAATGCTGTGTGGTAATGATCGACCTGTGGTACTGTCCCAAAATACCACAGGAGAGTTCCTGTGGTACTGTTCTGTGGTACTAGTCCTGTGGTACTGCCCTGTGGTACGTCCCAAAATACCACAGGATTTCCTGTGGTACTACCCTGTGGTACGTCCCAAAATACCACAGGAATTCCTGTGGTACTGTTCTGTGGTACCGGTCCTGTGGTACTTTCCTGTGGTACTGCCCTGTGGTACGTCCCAAAATACCACAGGAATTCCTGTGGTACTGTCCTGTGGTATGTCCCAAAATACCACAGGACAATTCCTGTGGTACTGTCCTGTGGTACTGTCCTGTGGTACTTTCCTGTGGTACTGTCCTGTGGTACTGTCCTGTGGTAATTACCACAGGAGTACCACAGGACTTTTTCGTAAGGGAAAGCTTAAAGTCTATTATTTTAGAATATGGTCTTAACTAAAAATTCATGTCTGGCGACTTTTTGTTTGTTTTGTGCTGCACGGTCACATATGCTTGCCTTACATAATTGCTTTGATTTCATTTTTGCCTTTGATTTCATAACGGCCTGTGATTTCATTTTTTGCCTTTGATTTCATGATGGCCTGTGATTTCATACTTACCTTCGATTTCACACTATAACAGACAGTCAGGCTGCGACACTCACTGTGGTTTTCCTGACCAGACTATGGAGCTGCCTGTTGTGCAAGACTGCCCCGTCAGACGAGCTGTCCAGGTGGTCTCAAGGTAATTAAAGACACAACAGAAAACGACCTAGCCTGTCTTAGTAGCCTGGAAGTATCACCAATTCGCATATCGAACAATAAAAAAAATTCATACTTGCCTTCGATTTCATACTCATTTTTTTTATATATTTCACACTAACCTTTGACTTGATTATTTGGCTTTGATTTCATATACATAGCTTTCATTTCAATTTCTTTCTTCTTCTTTTTTTGTCTTGTGAGTTGCTTTGCCATCCGCAAAACCTCATTCTAAACCTAACAGGATAATCATAATCGAAAAAAAAAAATCAGATGTAGGAATAAAGAAATATTGTGAATTTTATCATGATTATAAAGATAGGGCTATCAACAATGACAAGTTACTACATTACTTAGCGGAGAGCAAATCACGTTCTCCTTTAACCTAGTTATGTTAAAAACGTTAGATGTTGATGATTAGACTAGTATAAAGCAACAGAAAGGGTTGTGAAACATTACATTAACACAACTCCGGAAGGCAGAAAACTAGACAGGATCCCAAAACAAACAAACAACTTGGAGCCTAACGTTTGGAAGATATCCTGTTAGCGGAAATTCACACGATCATGAATCTATCCAGGTGCCAATATCATCTTGTTGATATCCTCAATTACAATGAAAAAAAAATTAAAAGAAGACAAGGAAAAAAAAAAACATTAAAAAGTAATAAATCAACATAATTTTCTGAAACCCGAAAGTCACGGTGAGAAAAAAAAAATCGACCTTGTCACTAATTATCATAAAATCTGGGTTCCCTTTCCTCAATGTAACTTGAGATAATTTCACTCTGTGTAACCAGAAAAAACAAACCACAAAACAACAGATAGAAAAAAAGTACCCGGCGCTCGAATCAGTTTTCAGTCTTTACATGATTATTGCAATGATGATGGAATTTATACCTGTCTGTAGTTACTTTTGTTGGCGAGTAGCTGTTGGCTGAATTACACGAATACCCTCAATATGGATGTCACATTAATACGCTATATAGATTGTGCTTGATGTATTACAAAATATAGGAATGATTATGATTTATTGTCAATAACACTTCAGAGACGCGGAATTCTTGCAAGCCATGTTCTTCACATCAGTGTCGAATGTATTCTGTTCTGTTGAGGTCCTGTACTGAAATCCGGTCATCTGGGCTTCATCTGATAACTGCTAATTATTGTCAGCTTCAACTTCAACTTTCAACTTTACTTTATCATTACCATTAAATAAACAGGAGAAATTATATAGAATGCATAAACAAAACAAATTTGTAGTAATTTCAAAAAAAAACCGTACATTAACAAAATATACACATGTGATGATGAGTAACAACATAATTGCATTTATAAAGGTATACATAATATGCATATTACAGTGCACTCCCGTTACAACGAACACGGTTATAACGAAATTTCGTTATAACGAAGTAAATCTTCTGGTCCCAAAATTATCACCATTAAAGTCTATGGTACAAAATTCGCTTATAACGAACACGGTTATAGCGAAATTTCCGTTATAACGAAGTCTTTTCCAAGCGCCACAGACAAAGAAAAATAAAAGAAATGTGCTCCGTTATAACGAAATGCGAATCGCTTTCGAAAATACGTAGCGGAACAAGCATAGCGTCTCTACATGGGTGAACGCTTCACACCACTGTGAGTTCGCTCTTTGTGTCACGCACAGTTTCTGAGGGGAACTTGCGTTTATTATTGTAATACAGTTATCCCGGGCCATCACATTTCACATAGCTTTCTAGTATATGATGACTATTCAGCAAACAGGATATGATATATATATATATATATATATATATATATATATATATATATATACGTGGTTTCCTTGTTTTCGTTATATATTGTATTTGTTCGGTTATAGCGAAATTTCGTTATAACGAAAGAAAACTGCCGGTCCCGAGCATTTCGTTATAACGGGAGTGCACTGTACATGGATGGGAATGGAAATGGAGGTTCCCACTAAAAAGCCTCAGAAATACATAAAAATGGAATAATGACTTCATGAAACTACGAACAAATATATAAAACAAAATCAAAGAAGCCAATGTCAAACGACATGAAATGAAATAACAGGAAAAAAACGAGAAAAAAAAAAGGGAAACAAGAAAAATAAAATGAAACTGCAACATTGCCGTACTGACCAAAACTGAAAAGATAAAAAAGAATAGGGGGGGGGGGGGTTAGATAATGATGGTAGTAATGACAGCATGGTAATGGATATGGTAAAATGCTGGTGTCGTTAAAGGCTCGATCACAAATGCCTCCACGAACTGCTACGAACGCCGTATTAACGATTTTTGGACAATTTCGTAAGATCTTCTTAAGAAGGCCGTACGAAACCAGCGTTCGTAGACCGTTCGTAGACCGTTCGTAAGTTCGTAGCCTGTCTAAAATAATGCTACTTCATGGACTTAACACTTTAGCACATTAACACTCTATTAAATTTTGAAGAAAACCCCATTCGATTTGGTTAAGTGGTCACAGAGAAATGTGGATTGTTGTAAGGCATGTCATGAGTCTGATTCTTCCAAATTCTAATAGCACTTCGATGATCTTGAGTGTGAATACAATATAGACAGAACTTGGAGGGCAGGGATTCCAGACATCCTCTTTAAGTTCCTCATTTCTCTTTGACCACTGAAGCAAATCGAACGGGGTTTTCTTTTACAATCTTATAATGACGACTCGCAGAATCAGATTAGTTTATAGGCTTACTTTGTTACTCATCCGCAATATCGGCATTGCCGTTCTCTTTATTATTGTAACTATTGCTCAAGCCTTGATGATTATAAGATTTTCTTTAACCTATACTTCGCAGTTGCAGGGCTTGTACTATATTCTTTTTCTTCTTCTCTTTCTTCCTCAAACCTCCGAGGATCGTCATCTGTGTTGCATATTCCTGTCTGTTTTGTTACCTCTTTATCACGCTATAGTCTTGTTTTCTCTTGTGTCTTCAAGTCAGTTTTTTTTTCTTGTTTTTCCTCCTACAAGTAGTCTTGTTGCTGTCCCAGTCCTGTTGCATGTTCATTACTCTGTTTGTAGATGTTTTATGTATAACTGTTTGTTCGTCTGTCTCTTAGTGGGCTCCCAAACGTTTTTGTGACGAACTTTTTGTGCGGATTTTTTGCTGTTTTCAATTCAATTTTTACATCGGACTTCTAATAAAAGAGGGGCCCACACTCTACAAGCTCTGTCTTTTTAGTGGGTCCCTCCGGTTTTTTTCACACAGTGCATATATTGAAAACTATTTCACTTTCGTTATCTTAGCAACTATTGCAATGTATCGCTACTGTTAGTTTTTTTGCTATTATTGTTGTTTTCTCTGTACAATTGTATGCATTGATTTTGTCACTTAAGAAAGTGAGATTTATGTTTGTGTTATATATTGTGGGAAAACGAATAAATATGAACTTGAACTTGAACTGTAAGATGTGGGTAATGAATTATAGTTTCATACCTTGAATCTGTATTTAGATTGATTCAGTATTTTTTAAAGATATCATTGTGGAGGATCCCGTTGAATTTTTTTCTTATTTATTCATTTATTTATTCATTTTATTATTTTTTTTTTGGGGGGGGGACATACTGTATATACGTTGACTTTTACAAAGGAAGACATTCGGACAAACATGATGAGAGTGATATCATCAAAATTGATGTAGAGTAAGAAAGACATGACAAATAATTACAGTTTCTACAGTTTTCATTGAATTACACAATTTTGCCTGCGTAATGGTGTCATCGTCTCACGAGTCATTGTTGTTGTTTTTTTTCACACGAAAGCATCATCAGTATGTTTTGGACGAGGACTTGGCAGCTGCAGCCTCTCATCCTTATAGTTTATTTTGAACTGCTATTACTAAGCAAAATTCCAAAAAGAAGTAGGCGTAAAATAAACCTTGATATATTGTATATATATATGAAGGGGTCGGTGCAATATAGTGCTAACCCACACAATGGCCATTTTGAGATGATCGCTGTTGAATGTGTGGAAAGTTCATACATTGTACATCAATAAAACATATGAATGCATGCATTTTTTACCATCTTATTGGTTGAATTCAAATATGATATTTCCATGGAGGTTAGAGTGAAGGATAAGGATTATGAAAATACATGTTACTCAATTTTGACAAAAGTGTAGGTTAGCACTATATTGCACCGACCCCTTCATATATCAATCATATCCTCTTGAAGACGTTTAATCGAAGATGGACAGTTCACTGGGGGATCTCTGAATTGATAATGGGTTGTCTCCTTTGTTGATCGTTTGTGGCTGCGAACCATATACTCGCAACTGATTTGATGAATCTGGTCCAGGGAAATTCTTTAGGACAAGAAAGCGAAGGGAGGATTCGATAGGAACAACAAAATGAGAAGTGAACTTGTGGAAACCCACTGCACTATCAAAGGAGCTCTATTGCCTCCTATACGAAGAAACTCTGGCTACGTTACAGCGATAAAAAAAAAAGACAAAAAAAAAAACTCCTCTTCCCCTTTGCCACTAAAGAGGTGCCCTGGCGTGTATCCGAATTCGGAGAAGTCAGTTATAACCTCGGTGTCTTGAGAAAACGCACCTATGGGCAAGCTCCATATTTTATTTTTTTTTTTCATATACTGGGTCCTTGTCGTGAATCCGACTGTATGAGTGTACATAATAACATATGTATAATCATTTTCATTTTTTTTTTTAATATACACGAAATATTTAAAATCTGCTCCAAATATATACGAACATTACATATTTTGTTTCTTTCACTTCTATGGGCTTCCGGGAAGGAAGTGTCCAATCAAAATATTGATTGAGTGCGGGTTGACAAGCCGTGTCAACAGTGGTGCGATCATGGGAGCCCCATGGTGCGATCTGGTACAGAAGTTCATGGGTCCGGTTTTCCAAGTTTCCGAACTATCTTCACATTATCAGACTTGGGAGAATGCCAATGCTGACCTCGTTTTTGACCCCACCTCCTCCCCCCCCCCCACCCTCTTTCTCTCTCTCTCTCTCTCTCTCTGCTATAGCTCTAAGTTTATTTGGCAATACATGCGTTTCCAAATGTCACTTCTATACCTGTTTGCGTCTGCCTTTTTTTTTTCGTATTGCCTGTATTGTATTCAACGTGGTTTTTTTTATTCACTTGGGCAAACTGGCATCTAGTACTTCTGAACAAACACAAATATTGTAATATATTTGCATTGTTGCATATATGAAATTATATTTTTGAACAAACAAAATATTGCAATATATAAAGATGACCTCACTTGAAGTTAATACTTTTTTTTTCCTTCCTGAAAGATACAGGTGTTCAGCAATACAGTAACCCGAAGGAATTTAAACATCTTTTTTTTTTTTTCTAAGAAGAGAAAGGAAATGAAAAACTGTAGACCCTTTATTGTATTTTTTTGAAATACAAAAATCAGGGTGTGCGATAACATTGGTGATTTTTTTTTGTTTTGTTTGTTCTTTATTTGTATGACGTCAAAAGTGAAACGACTTGAATAAAATAAAAGACTCCGCAAACACTGATGCTTACAGTAACCGACGTTAAAAATTCTGTTTCAAAGAGAAGGGGACAAGTCGAGCGGTAAGCTGGATCGAAGTCTGCTAAACATCTGTACTCTGCTAGTCATGTTATCATTCCGCTTATAGGCCAATATACTATGATACGTCAGTCACACACACACTCCATACCAAGTACTAATACAAGTAAGCAAGGCGGTGATAACGTCATAACTAACAGTTTTCATGCGTATTGAAGTCAAGGATTATTTGATGTGGAGGATGTTATTTTTTTCTTTTAGTTTTCGTCAAATAAACAAATGTAATAACGATTTGCACGTACAGGAAGGAAGAATTGTGAGGCAAATCCGATCGCATAAAGTATCTTTCCTTACAACTGCTCACCGGGGTTTGTATATCCTGCTTAGTACACTCATCATTCCAAATCATGCGTCTATCTACATAGATTAATTTACTACATTATGAAACGTCCGTTCTCTCTTAAAGGGATGGTACAGTATTGGTGGAGATGAGAATTGGGCTTTTAACTTTTTGTGAGATACCAATTAAGAAAACACTTATATATGTGACCCTGCACCTCAAAACAAACAAAAAGTCGCCAGACATGAATTTTTAGCTAAGACCATATTCTGAAAGAGCAGACTTTAAGCTTTAAAATGATGTATAACTCAAATCAAACGGACTCTCCTAACCTATCTAAATATTGGAAAGAAAGCACAAACTCAGGAAAAGTGTGAACCGAGGAAAGAGGCTCTGAAGTACAGTGTCTATTCAAGCGCTTAATCTTTACCGAACCGTGCCTGCTGTACAATGAATGGGACAAAAAAAAAAAAAAACATGAAGTAAACCACCACAGTAGCAACAATGAAGGGATTATCAGATTAAACTGAAATTAAGCATGCCTCATTAACACATTCTGTCCATAATTAATGACAACTTTCAAAGCAGTAGCACTATCCTTTTAAAAGTTATTAGAATTGAAAGTGAAGAGTGTGGACAAGGTTTTTCAGAAATGAAAAAGGGATTCTAAAGCCACACCTAATCACAATATTCTACCAAAAGTATTCGAGATAAACTGCTACAAAAACATACTTTCCTGCCCGTTTTATGATACCAAATTTTAGAATAATGTAAAAGAAGACCCGCTCTTTCAGAAAATATGAACAAGTCAAGTTCGGCTAGGTTGACCCATTTCACTTATTTTCAGTCCTCACGCAAAATCAGTGTGTGCGACTTTATGTTCGTTTTGAGGTGCACGGTCATATATATATATATATATATATATAGATAGATAGTAATGAGATTTGTTCCAGTTTGTTCCTTAATCTCTCTCTCTCTGCATATATATATTATATATGTGACCCTGCACCTCATAACAAACAAAAAGTCGCCAGACATGAATTTTTATTTAAGACTTTATTCTGAAAAAGCAGACTTTAAGCTTTAAAATGATGTATCACTCAAATCAAATGGACGCTCCTAATCTATCTAAATATTGGAAAGAAAGCACAAACTCAGGAAAAGTGTGAATTGAGAAAAAAGGCTCTGATGTACAGTGTCTATTCAAGCGCTTAATCTTTACCAAACCGTGCTGGCTGTGCGATGAATGGGACAAAAAACAGGAAGTAAACCACCAGAGTAACAACAATGAAGGGATTATCAAATTAAAATGAAATTAACCATGCCTCATTAACACATTCTGTCCATAATCAATGACAACTTTCAAAGCAGTAGCACTATCCTTTTAAAAGTTATTAGAATTGAAAGTGAAGAGTGTGGACAAGGTTTTTCAGAAATGAAAAAGGGATTCTAAAGCCACACCTAATCACAATATTCTACCAAAAGTATTCGAGATAAACTGCTACAAAAACATACTTTCCTGCCCGTTTTATGATACCAAATTTTAGAATAATGTAAAAGAAGACCCGCTCTTTCAGAAAATATGAACAAGTCAAGTTCGGCTAGGTTGACCCATTTCACTTATTTTCAGTCCTCACGCAAAATCAGTGTGTGCGACTTTATGTTCGTTTTGAGGTGCACGGTCATATATATATATATATATATATATATATATAGATAGTAATGAGATTTGTTCCAGTTTGTTCCTTAATCTCTCTCTCTCTGCATATATACAGTATATATATATACATATATATATATATATATATATATATATATTATATATGTGACCCTGCACCTCATAACAAACAAAAAGTCGCCAGACATGAATTTTTATTTAAGACTTTATTCTGAAAAAGCAGACTTTAAGCTTTAAAATGATGTATCACTCAAATCAAATGGACGCTCCTAATCTATCTAAATATTGGAAAGAAAGCACAAACTCAGGAAAAGTGTGAATTGAGAAAAAAGTACAGTGTCTATACAAGCGGTTAATCTTTACCAAACCGTGCTGGCTGTGCGATGAATGGGACAAAAAACAGGAAGTAAACCACCAGAGTAACAACAATGAAGGGATTATCAAATTAAACTGAAATTAACCATGCCTCATTAACACATTCTGTCCATAATCAATGCCAACTTTCAAAGCAGTAGCAATATCCTTTCAAAAGTTATTAGAGTTGAAGGTGAAGAGTGTGGACAAGGTTTTTCAGAAAAGAAAAAGGGATTCTAAAAACACACCTAATCACACTATTCTACCAAAAAAGTTCGAGATAAACTGCTACAAAAAACACTTTCCTGCCCGTTTTATGATACCAAATTTTAGCATAATGTAAAAGAAGACCCGCTCCTTCAGAAAATTTGAAAAAGTCAAGTTCGGCTAGGTTGACCCATTTCACTTATTTTCAGTCCTCACGCAAAATCAGTGTGTGCGACTTTATGTTCGTTTTGAGGTGCACGGTCACATATGATATAGTACAGAACATACCATTTTAAGAGGAATTCAAAGTTTATTTGATGAAAATCGGGTTTGGAATGACAGAAACATCCAAAAACAAAGTAAAACAAAGCGATCGTTATAAAGTGTGGGTCCCACACTTTATTAGAATTGCTCTTTTTTGGATATCTCAGCCATTTCAAAACCTATTTTCATAAAATAAACGTTGAATTCCTCATAGAATCACATGGCCTTTCATATTTCATAAGAGGTTTCTCATTATCTTACCAAAAATGTTAGAAACCTGAAATTAGGTGTCAATTTAACCAAAACTGTACTGTCCCTTTAAACGAAACCAAAACCCAAAAGCTATGTGGATTTAGTGAAAGCAGCAACATTAGTAGAACAAAGCAGTGAAAGTTGGGGGAAAATGGGATTTAAAGTCCCGATCAGAGTCAGCAGGAATCAATTAACGAGCCTTGACCTATACCCGGTAGAATAATCGTCATCAATAACGATATAATCGACTAGCAGTGATGTTTCAATCTGTATGAGAAAGTTGAAAATACATTATTATATTTAACTTGATTGAATTGTGCAAAATCGTTTGTACTAAATGCGCCATAATGCAGTGTCAAGAGGTGCCGACCGAAGCAATGGTTCTTTATTTTGACAATTTTAAGGAGACTTAAAACTTTTAAGACGACCGAAATCTGCCGGGGTGCTGATTTCCTCGAATCCTCGACAGAGGCAGGCGCAGATATGATTATGGAACCGCAGTTACTCAGTCAATACACGAAGGCACTAGTCGCTTGCGCAGAACAGCCACACTTCCCAGGAAATGTTGATCAAATCGGCTTCCCTCCAATATATCTCACGATCACATTTGTTGCGATAAACAATTCCAGAGAAAGGCGGTGCGTCACACTGTTGATGTCAGAACTCAGCGCACGCGCAGACTGAGTAGCCAACTGATAGCATCGTCGAGTTTTCTCGGAAGCGTTCGCACTGAGTTGTGATTATCTGCCTCGATCTGGCCTGGTATATAAAGTTCAGGACTTCAAAAGTGGTATCATTTGCTGCCGGGTGCTTTCTGAGCGGCAGAGCAAAGAAGTCCAAACCAAGAGCACAGACTGGGATTTCTCGGTCAACTGCTGTTGGAAACTTCACATTTTGAAGTTCAACTTCTGAAAGAGCTGCAGCAGACTACGTCTTGTTGATTGCGAAAGAACAACTTCGCAAACATGGCGAAACCGGCATTAATTGCGGTGGTAGCATTGACCAGCTTGTTTGTCGTCTGCTCGACTTTGGTGGCTGGACAGGATGCACAGGAAGAAAGGTCAGTTAACACTGCACTTATATACAGTGTATTTTCCCTTAATGCTATTGAGGCGGTGATCAAAATCGAGATCCAACATCTTTTATATTCTAACAACTTTAATTATAAATATTATAGTAATACTTAATTTGCTCTCTTGCTCGAGCTCTCACACTTCTTTAGTACGTATAGCCTAAGGGCCACTAGCTCGTGCGCCCGAAAAGTCACTTATAATTTGTCGTATATTCGATAGCATCAATTATCGTTAACTTAAAGATGCAGAATGTGATATATTTTGCAACATAAATCTGACAGGCGGTGTGTGTTTCTTATAATTGCGCAAGATATTCAATAAATTTGATATAACCATGTATGCCTTCATGATTGACAGATACACAAAGAGTTTGGCACTTTTATTTTGTAAGAGAGAACACATGTTGCTACATGTTGCGGTGTACGTAAGAGCAGCTATGGCATAAATGATAATGCATACGAGTGCAATACATACTTCATTTTACTATAGGTTATTCTTGTATAGTAAAATCAGTTATATTAAATATTCAAAAGCGTAGGCTCTCTTTTAAAAACAAAACAAAAACAAAGCATGGATGTACAAATTCTTCGTAACCGAAAAAAAAAAAAAAAAAATCTGTAGCTACCCAGATTGGCTTCTACATGTATAACTAATTGCCATCATTTTGTACAACTTATAGTAATCGCCGCACACTTGAATAATAAAGGGATCGTATAGTTTTGGTTGAAACCTATTTCCAGGTTTCTAACTTTTTTTTTATGAGATAGTGAGAAACCTCGATCCGTGTGTGAAATATGAAAGACCATGTAAGTGTATGAGAAATTCAACGTTTATTTGATGAAAATTGGTTTTGAGATGGCTGAGATATATAAAAAAGAGCGATTCTAATAAAGTGTGGGACCCACACTTTATTACGATCGCTTTGTTTTACTTTGTTTTTGATGTTGCAGTCATTCCAAACCCGATTTTCATCAATATAATAAACTGTTCTGTATACTACAACAAAAGTGTTTTCTTGGTTTCTTGCAAAAAAAAAAAAAATAAATAAATAAAAGCCTGGATATTCTCATCTCGACCAATACATATCCCTTTAACTCGTAAAGTTATACATGCAAGTTATACATTCAAGTGTAACATTTGTGCTTCTGTCCAACAGGCATAATGTCAACACAAAAGGGATGGTACTATATGTGTGTTTGTGTGTGTGTGTGGGGGGGGGGCATGTACATGATATCCATTCACTGTTACAGATCGACATTCCGCCAATCTACTAAAGGCGCGTTAAGTATCTTATATGTTGTACGTCTATAGTGTAAGTCTGACACCGCATGGCCTCTGAAATAATATTACTTCCATTCTCTTTGTCTTATCTTGAGGCTTTATGTGCATACCTATACTTGATGTCGCGTTTGAAAAGAAAGGGCGCTCAAAAGCATATGGGCATATACATAAGCATACACTCTGCTTGTTTTCTTTTGTTTGCTGGGGGGGGGGGGTGGGTACGCAAGCAACGCAGGATCCGAGTGAAGGAGAGGGTAGGAAATGATCTCCTTCCCACATTAGGGACCCTCGGTATTTTTCCTATGAAAAAAAAAATAGAACTTTAAGTTTCTAACAATTTCTGGTTATATGAGAAACCTCTATGAAATCTGAAAGAGAATTTAATTCAAAGAGGATTTAGAGTTTAGTTGATGAAAATTGTTTTTGAAAAGGCTGAGATATCTACAACGTACTGACGTCCAGTCCTAATTAAAGGGTGGGACCCGCCTTATGTTACGATTGGTTTTTTTTCTATGTTTTTTTATGTCTCAGCCATTTCAAAACAGATTTTCATCAAAAACCTTGAATTCCTCTGAAATTAGTATGTTTCATGTTATATCATAAGAGGTTTCTTGGTTTCTCGCAAAAAGTTAGAAGACCAATCCTGATATATCCACCAATCTATACCGCCCCTTTAATGTATATTGTTAATCATCTATGCTATGTTTATTATACTTGATTGAAAACTATCAATGGCCTATATTTCTTATTGTCATACTCTCTTAGCTTTTGATTTTTTATCCTTCGCTCTCCCACCTATCATTAATAGTTCTATTCTTATAACTCTCTCCCACCCCTTGCTCTTTATATATCTCTGACTCTCTAACTATGACCCTGCATCACAAAACAAACAAAAAGTTGTAGTTAAGAACAGATCCTTAAAGGGAAGACTCTAAGCTTTAAAATGACGTATAACTCAATTAAAATGGACACTCCTAACCTTTCTAAATATTGGAGAGAAAGCGCTCACTCTGGAAAAGTACGAACCGAGAAAAGATGCTCTGAAGTACAGGGTCTATCTGTCTATTCAAGCGTTTAACCTTTACCAAACCGTACTAGCTGTGCGATGAATTGGACAAAAAAAAAACAAAAACAAAAAAACAACAGGATGTAAACCACTGGAGCAACAACAATGAAGGGATTATAAGATTAAATTGAAATTGAGCACGCTCTATTAAAACATTCTGTCCATGAATAATGCCAACTTTCAAAGCAGTAGTGTTATCCTTTCAAAAGTTATCAGACTTTAATGTGAAGAGTTTGCAAAGGGTAATCAAAAAAATGAAAAGGGGCCTCTAAGACATACCTGATGTCACTACTCTACAAAAAAGGGCTGTAGAAAAACTACTGAAAATGCATTTTTCCATTAATTTTATGATCCCAAACTCAAGAATAATGTAGAAGAAGAGTAGCTATTTCAGAAAATATGGAAAACTCAAAATTGACTTGGTCGACCCGTTTCACCTTTCTTGAGTCCTCACATGAAATCAAGGGGTGCGATTTTTGTTCGTTTTGTGGTGCACGGTCACAAATATTACTGACAAACAGTCCCTTCTAGGATATTGATCTAACCATGTGGTTTGTTTGAATGAGCGTTAACATTTGCAGCAATTATGCAAAATAAAGAAGTAACTCGGAATTATCTTTTGCTTTTGCAGTGGTGTCATTGTCATGTATCCGAAGAAGCTTCGACTCAACAAAGTAGGGACTGGATGTTTCACGATGAAAAATCTTGTAACACCTGTCTCCATGGAACTCAACATCACGTATCTCACGTTACCATGCCCGACCGTAATTGTTCAGAAATCGTTGGATGACGTGGATACATGCCTTGATGTGGACCTGGGTTGTGAAGCAACAGAAAGTGAGAGAATCGGGGTGAGTATAACATGCAGGAGCGTCTTCTAGCCGAGTCAACCATCATTCTCAATTTGGCACAACATTTTGGTTCCTGCGTTTATCTCAAAGTGGGAAGAAGGTGTTATTATTCCCTTATACTTGAGAAGATTGAATGAGTTCGAGCAGATGGTTTTTTTTAATTGCTAAAAGGACTATGAAGTACAATTCAGACGCACTAATTCAATAATGGCAGGGCGATATTTTATATGCAGCATAATGCAAGACTTGAAGACTATTAAAGAAAGTTTCGAAGACAATCTATTATGTGTTTAAATTTAAAAAAAAAAATAGAATCAGTCACAACATTCAATATTGCATTCAGAAGCAAAGATTTTCCAAGTCTTATTTTTAGGTGGTTGAAATACTCTCCTTAAATTTCCAGCCAGTAAGCGTTTGATGGGGGGTTGTCCCCACACTATGACTTAATAGCATTGAGCTTCCACCAGCTCTCTTCCCCTCCGCCACACTATCAAAAACGTTCCATATCCCGTGGTAAAAGATGAGAGGTGAATAAAAAAAAATGATTTTGGCAAATATCAATCTTCTTAAAGCTGAACTCCACATGTTAAAACGTTAATGTGTATTTTCCCTTTGTTCTATTGTTGCACTATTTGTTAAATTATAGAAAAATGCAATGGCTAGGGACATGCTGGTGAGACCTGCCTTTATGTAACAGACTCAAACTCAATTTAATATTGAACCGTAGTTTGACGTTGTCCTAATAGTCTCTCACTCTCACAAATACTTTGCGATGAATTTCTGAGCTAATTCTTTCAAAAAGATACGCAAATACAGTCAGACATCCAGGTCATCTCGGGATTATCAGGACCTTTTCTATCATCCGGTCGACCTGTATATGTGGTGTTGACCAAAGGAAAAAAAAAACAAACCACCACCACCAACAACAACAACAAAGAAAGAAACAAACAAACAATTAGGTGATTTTTTACACAATTAAGAGTCTTAATACTTACGCTACATATGATAAGCAAAATCAGGGTAGGACCCTACACAATCACGGTTTTCACTTTAAACTGTTGTAACTTATAGAGGAGTGACTGCAAAATTCCGATGCAACATGTTTTGGTTTGACAACAGTAATACATGCCAGAATACAATAAATTATTTTCTCTCAGTTACTGTTTATTACTGAAGCTTTAACTACTTAAATGTCAGCAAAATCCGTGTAATTCATAAAACAACGTTTTACAACCTAGGTAAATTCAAAATCTGAGATCTGAATCTAGGTATTATGTACCGTGAAGTCTTGGTAATGCCATTCAAAGTCATATATATATCAATTGATTTTGTGCCAGTTGACCATGTGGTATCATTTTCAGTAATAATTATCTATCGCTGTTTTCCAACAACTGAAACATATTTACAACTTTCCTTTCTCATTTCACAGCCTCGTGCAGGACCAATTTTGGTCAATTTTCACCACGTATTTACTGGCGAGAAGTCCGCCGGGGGCCCCTTTACACAGGTCTTTGAAAAAGAGATGTTACTGGGCTACGAGGTGACGCACACTTTCGTCCAAACGGACAAGCCCTTATACAAGCCTGGCCAGAAAGGTGAGATTTGTTACAAATGTGGAGCACTTCATGTTTATTAGTCCTCAGATGGTAGTGTCCGCTTTGTTTTATTTATTCATTTATTTATTTATTTAGACTAGCTATAATTGATGCTGCATAATACTATGTACAATATGTTATGAGTTGAAAAAAAGTTAAAAAAAACCAAACCAAACCAAACCAAAAACTATTTAGCGAATTAAGATTTAAGTTTCTAGAGTAAGTTTTATGGTAGTTAGTATTCATTTTGATGTCCTATGGTATAACTGTCCGTTCTTTTTGTATGTCAACAGTAATGTTTAGAGTCCTGACGGTAGACTACCCAGATATGATACCGGTTCCTGACCATGTAAGTATTTCAAGATGATTGTCTGACTTTCAGTGTTTGCATGTGCTTCTTATTTCTAAAAAAAAAAAGAAAAAAATGCAAATGAGGTGCGTATGCTGACGAACCTTCGGAAAAAAAAAAAAACGTAATTCACTTTTTATACTGCATAAATAAACCTTCGGAATGACATTTTGTTTAATTCTGTAACACACGAACTACCGCGATGATTAACTTACATTTATTTTCACATTTACAGACCTTCTGAATAATTGAAGAAACAATGTTCAGTTTTTTTGATTTATCAAAGTAAGGAAAACGAAATCTTCCGTCATTTACTGAGTAAAGGGCTGGCTTTTAACTTTTTGCGAGATATCAAGAAACCCCAGAGTCCCATACCCTTCTACGACTAGTTCAATAGTTATTTTATGAAAATCGGTTTCGAAATGGCTGAGACATCCAAGAACAAAGTAAAACAAAGCTAGCGTAATGAAAGATGGGTTCCAACTTTTATTAAAATCGCTCTGTCATAAATGTCTCAGGCATTTCAACATCAATTTTCATCAAATAAATGTTGAATTCATCTTGGAATCACATATCCTCTTTCTTAACTATTCTGTCATAACCCGTGACAGGCACACACTGTGTTCATTGAGTCACCGGGGGGAACTCGTATGAAACAGTGGAAAAACCTCCTGAGTCCCGATGGCCTTCTAGACCTACAGTTTACCCTGTCTGATGAGCCGGAGATGGGAACATGGCGGATCCGTGTCAGACATCACGGACATATGCCAGATAGCGTTCAGACCTTTGATGTCGAGGAGTACGGTGAGACAACCTCAGCCATAACTTTATGATTATAACTTTCCCTTGTTTACTGGTAATTTCATGCAGCATTTATAGAACTAACTCCCAACTTCCTCATATTTAGAATGACACGTACGGTATGCATGCATTCCTGTGACTGAGTCACACAAGTAGAAAGGTCTTCGCAGAGTGTAAAACAATTTCCCCCATTTTTTTGTGTTGGTATATATGTACAGGACTAATACGATGAATTTCCAGTTTTGATCTGTTGAAACCAATTGTAAAAAATCAATTATTCCCTTCAGCCCCATACTACCAAAATTGTTTCTATAGTGAATCAGTGAATATTTCGAGAACATGCTCAATTTCAGCTTAATCTGATGATCCCTTCATTGTGGTTAACCCGGTTGTTTTCATCCTTTTTTTTTTGTCCCATTCATTGCACAGGTAGCACGGCTTGGTGAACATTAAACGCTTGAATAGATCCTGTGCTTCAGAGCCTCTTTTCTCAGTTCACACTTTTCTGGAATATGTGCTTTCTTTCCAATATTTAGATAGGTTAGGAGAGTCCATTTGACTTGAATTATTCATTATTTTAAAGCTTAAAGTCTGCTCTTTCAGGATTATACTCTTAACTAAAAAATAATTCATATTCTTTGTATGTGACTATTCCAAGATAGTTATTAGTGAAAACTGAGTGGCTTGGAGAGACATTATGTAAGTTATATACACTGTAGGCCTACTGATTATTGAAAAAAGTAGAAGTGCTGCAAGGTACGCTTAACACTAACCAGTTTTTTTGTGGGGTTTTTTTTTTTTTTGGCCTGTTCTGTGGCCGGGGGAGGGTTGAGTCAACCCCCCCCCCTCCACGACATCTCAGCCTTCGATTGCGCAATCGCCCTGAAAATTGGCTCATATATTTATTTGTCGCGTAATCTATCAAAATATAAAAATGAACCGATTTTTTTTATTTTTTTACATTTTGTATGAAGGGTTTGTTCGCAAAAACCGATAAGTCCATTTTTTAAGATTTTGAAGTACGGTCTCTGTCATGAAGTATAAAATAATACCTTTTAAATAATATATCGGTCACTACAAGGTACATCTTTGAACTTATGGTCAAAAGAAGCAAAACATTTCTTATTATTATTCTCTTTATTTTTCTTGACCTTTAATCGAAAATATCTCCATTTGGCAAATATGGACTTATCGTGTGTGTTTTTTTCTTTTTTGCAAACAAGCTCTTCATATTAAATAATCTTTGTAAATTCATAAATATTGCCCTAATTTAAAAAATAAAGCTAACGGCATCCTAATTTTGGTGACATTAGTCCTTGTAGCATTCCTAACGAATGTATTTAAAAAGATATCTGGTATCAAAGTTAATTTCATAAGTATTCTATTGTTTTATAAATTTCTAATGTGTTTCTTTTTTTCGACCTTTTGTTTTTTCGTTTTGTTCCACAAAATTGATTACAAAACCTATTTTTAAACATAATTCTGCTAGAATTAATTGATTTCAGCCATTTAACTTGGAAATAATCATATCTTTTATAAAAACGTGAGAAAAACTATCTGCATTGAGTCTGCACACAAAATTACGTTTTTGACCCATTTTCAGTCTGGCAAGCATGTATAAAATGTCGTGCATCATCGTAACGGCATGTCCGATTAATAGGCGAAAATGGTGTCATAAGATGTGCAAGACTTAAAAAGTAAAAAGTCAGCGAGCGGCGCGGTCAAAAAAATCGCGCGGCAGAATGGTCGCGAAAAAAAAAAAAATATCGAGGGGGGATTCAACCTCCACCCCCGGTCCTTTTAGGGTTAAGTCGTAGCCCTTCTGCCTTGTTGTACCCCGTTTACACTTTTCTTATATCGTTTGTAAATCCAACGGAGAAAAAATACCTTGTAGACAACATGTGTGTATAAGTATTTTGTATGTTATCAGCTGCGTGAACATGGACAATGATGACACAGAAACCAAGAAACCAAATCAAATCAAATCAAATCAAACCAAAATGTTGATCTGATCAAGCAACTATGTTTTACTAAGTTTGTCATCTCAATTCTCTGAATCACGTAGTTCTGCCAAAGTTTGAAGTGAAGGTGACCCCTAAAACAGGATACATCTTTGCCCCTGAGCCATCGCCTCTGCTGTTCACAGTATGTGCCATGTGAGTATTTCCTCAGTTCTCTTCATGATTGTCATGTCATGGAATGTGTCAATTAATTTACTTCCTATCGCCATGCGGTTGTGGATCATTTTGCAGATTTATTGCAGTTTTTTAGCCAATTTTGACATTGACTTGCACTCTCTTTCAGCTGATTGACAATCTTAAGTGATCAATAATGTTTTGAAATACCTGTGCACAATTAATCTATTGGAATAGAAAACAAACAAACAAACAATTAAAGAAAGCTACTACATCTTGTACTTTGGATCAAAAGTTTATTGTCTAGTATTATATATATATATATATATATATATATATATAATATAATATATATAATATATATATATATAATATATATATAAATGCATATATAATTATATCCACAATTATATATACAATATATATATATATATATATATATATATATATATATGTATATAATTATATGGGCATAAATACAGAGTGGTTTAAGGATAAAACGCCTGTCTAGACCTGTGATCAGGGTCGTAGGTGAGAATACTGCCACAGTACAATGGGATCAGTGTAGACATATGTCCATGATTGTTATCATGGGTGCTACTGAAACACTAATTCTGTTTTTATATACGTCAATGTAGGGTAATTTGGCAAGGCAATCGGTTGCAAAAACCAAGACTTTCATCAATTTATATTGGTTAATTTACGTTCTGGAAATCATCCGAGGGACTCCTTTAATCATGCCAAAGCATTTTTTTTTTTTTTGTTATTAATCCTAAGCAACATGTTCTTAAATCTCCATAATTTTTAAAGATCAATAATATATTTATAACATACACGTGTAGCATGCATGATAACAGACATATTTTGACGTGTATGAATATCGTTAACATTCAGTCGAACTGCGGTTGAAATAAGTGTTAATGCATTTTCTTTGGACTAACAGGTACACCTATGGACAGCCCGTGAGAGGTAGTATTGAAGCGACAATCTTGCTGGGACATCACTGGCTATCTACCACGACTCTAGAAAGGGTAAGTTTGGGTATTGGATCTCTAAGATAACTGGATCAGCAGAAAAGAACTGTGAGCATTTTATGAAGTATTTTGTCATACATTTTGTGTGACAAACTGTTATTAGTTGCTGGAATCCTTGCGTCTGATTGGCTGATAGCAAATTTGCCTTACAAATTGCAAAAGCAGCTCTTCTCCGTACGACCTGTGCTATCTCTCTCTCTCTTTCCTGTAATTATATTCTTCCCCTTGTCTTTTTCCTCGCTTCCTCTCTCATTCTTTCTTTCTTTCTGTATCTCTCCCTTTATATCTATGTCTCCCCCTCTCTTTCTGTCTCTAAATCTGTCCGTCTTCACTTTCTGCCTGGATAAGAGGATAAAGTGTCACAAATTTCATGAGTTTGTCAGTATTTAAAACCTGTGCTTTTCTGCTGAATTCTATTAGTCTTGCATGACGTAAAAGCATTGGTTTGGTGGGATTACAAAATAACAGTCGGTGTATGGATTCCTCCTTGAACCTTCCTTGACATCTTACCCATAAAAGTGTAATCATAATCACACTAAGAAAAAGAAGGTATTACTATCGTATTGTTTGTGCATCAGAGTTTCTTATGCACGTTACTTGTAAATAAAACAAAGCATGCAAATACGACATATGATTACGTTTACTAACTTTTTGTCACTTTTGAAACTTGTGTAGCTGCTACCCTCAATGAAAGTCTGATCAATAATATGTAATGTGTGTGGACAAGGCAATTTCTGAAATATTTCGAAAACATTAACTCGATCCCTCTTAACAGATTATTTTAGAGGCAGATACGTCTGGATGTGCTGAATTTAATTATACATTTGGCCGCGGAACGTTGAGAGGGAAGGAAATTAAAGTGGTCTCAAACTTTACGGAGGTAGGAACAGGTAAGATGTTGTGGATAAAGAATCGGCAATGAACATAATTAAACAATAACAAGTCAGAAAGGCATATTTTTCAAGTGGAATTTATCCTAAATAAATATATATCTTCACACCTACACACACACACACACACACACACACACACATAAACACACACAGCTTTTAATTATTGAAACAGTTCATGTGGAAAGAAATGAAATTGTACTTTGACTTCATAAACATAAACACACACAGCTTTTAATTATTGAAACAATTCATGTGGAAAGAAATGAAATGGTACTTTGACTTCATAATTTCTATAAGACCTAGTTTGTGACAAGAATGAAGTATCTATTGAAGTTGATACATACACACATCTTACCATTTATGTGTTTATGTGTATTTTTATTTGTATATATATATATATATATATATATATATGAAGAAAGACAACATCTGACTTGTGAAGATGTAATTATCTTATTAAATAGCATTTTTAATAACATTGGTTATGAGTTCTTAGTGCCTTTTTTAAAGTCATAGAAGCAATGGACCTGTGATGTGGCATCAGAGCTCATTATTGCTCTCGATTGTAGTACATACAGAATTAAAGCACGATCAAGTTAAAGTTGCGTAATCGTGCAGAGGGAAATTTAGAAAACATGATCAAAGGGGACACAAAACCCTTACCTGGAATAATGAGTCGCACCTATAATCCATGCCAAAATAAAAACAGATGCAAACAGACAAATAAGCATTCACTGCGGCATGAAGAAAAAAAAATCAGAACAATTGCACAAAAAAATGGACATGTCGTGCTGTTTGAGTTGATAGGTCCATAAGTAGGAACAACAAGGCACATAACTGTGTCTATATTAGCTCAAACATTATATGGGGACGAAGCCACAGCTAGAAGATTGTTTGAAAGCAAAGAAAACTTCTATAGGAACAAAGAAAAAAAGTCTTACACGGTGAAGAAAAAAAAAACTTATATGTATGAATCATTAAGCATTTTAGTGATGTGGCCATGTACAGGCCTAAAGGCATCAGCAAAGTTTACCAAATTTATATTGCAGAGATCCCTTAGCAAGTCGTACCGGTTATTTTGTATTTTATTTTTGGCTGAATATTATTCTGACCACAATTTTTTGCGTATATATGCTTATGTTTGTCTCCCTGTGAATTTAGGAGTGTGGATGCAATCACAAACCGTATCCATTCCCCTCAGCCATGTGCATTATAAAGTAAAGATCCAGGGACCAGATTTCTTCAAACCAGGATTACCCTACAGGGGGCAGGTAAGGAATCTCTTTAGTACTAACTGGTACCTTCATTTCTTTCTTCCAATATTTTATTTTATGTCTTTGAAATTGCTCATTTGTTGTCATTGTTGTTGGATAGATTTGCTGTTGGTTATGGGAATAACAGGCATTATACATATGGTTTACTTTTACCAAAATGTTATAGAAATGTTTCTTCAACAAATGCTTGTGTTATGATGTATTTCATTCATATACAACCAGATGAGCCTAATGACAAAATTATTTCATCCTTATTGGAATTATTGAAGTAGAGAGAAGACTTGAGCTTTTTTATTGATAAACAGCGTGCCCTTTTGACATTTGAATTACAGATCTTAACGTCTGCAGCATTTCACATTCTTTTCTACACTGCTGTCCTCACAAAAAGTTGGGATTCTCAGTTGGTTTTAGAATAAGAAGCAAAGCAATTTGTGAAAAATGACGTAAAAGCGTTTATCCTTCCGAGTGACTCGTCAGATGTAATTATAAGAGTCATCATGTTTCAGTATACATTTGTATTATATCCACAACTTAAAAGTAATCCGTTACAGTTGGCAATATATCTGAGCAGGGTTTCATAGCACTAAAGCACTAATATTGCCTCGTATTTTTGATGCCTATTTCCCATTACTTTATACCTCATTAAAAGTCAGTTAATGACACACTTTTACTGTTTTGTTATTGCTTTTTATCATTCGTTTGCAATGACAGCAGAAAAAAAAGAGCAAACGCAAAATTATGAATTGAAAATAGCATTATCGTAAGGGAGTTAATCAAGAACACACTGTTTTCTGGCCCTATTCTCGTGACCAGCATGTGAACAGGGCTCTGTATGTCTACTATCTAAATTCATTTTTATCTTGATTCAATAATTAACATGCAAGATTACAGGATAAACATTAAAGTTTGCAAATACATAAATTGACCATTCTTCAGGATGTAATGATTGACGCATTTTGGTTTAAAGCTTGACATAGGAATAACTGTAATGGAAGTTATGTCACGTGATAATTTCTCTTATCTTTAAAAAAGGTCGTTCTGTCATACCCCGATGGCACCCCAGTTCCGGGTATTGCAGTTCGTGTACAAATAGAGGAGACGAGAAGGCACATCTCAGTTGTCACTCAAACTAACGGCATTGGACGATTCGAGATTAAAGGACCTTCTGACCCACTAATAGTAACCCTGACGTTAAGGGTAATGACCTCTTTCCATAATTCATATAGCGGTATGCATCCCCACCCACATAACGCACCTACACAGTAATACATGCACACACGCACGCACACACACACACACACACACACACGTATTGATATGTATAGAGTATAGTGCAATTCAAATCTCGTTAAGAATTGAAATTGACTGACAGATTGCTTTTGGTAACGTGAGTGATGAATTCTGTGTACATGATATGATTTATAATGTGTGTATGTGTGTGTGTGGGGGGGGGGGGGGGGTAAAACAAATCCATCTTCCTTGAATAGCTGTTCTTATTTTCCCAAATGGAGGAAACAATCTTAGTATTCCATGTAGATATACAAGACTGCAGCAGTCGAAGAAGTTATGATGTTGTTTGTTGTTTGCTCATCTCTAGCTGAAATTGATTTTACATGATCTTTATTTATTTATTCATTAAATGTATTTTTCATTTTGGAAAAGGGGGTTTGGTATTGTTCCTATAGAAATGCCTTATTTTGTATGTCTTCTGTGAAGATTCAAGGGAGAATTAAGGTTAAGATATAAGTAGCATACCAACGCTTAAACTGCCAGACCATGTGTTACAAGATAGTTATGCAGTCACTCGGTTCCATTCATTCCTTTGTGCATTCCCAGGCTACTGACGCAGAAGGTGGCAGTTTTTCGATCCCAACGAAATCAGTGAACGCATGGTATTCGACGAGTGGTTCTTTTCTTGATGTTGGAACTTTCGATCAAACAGTCATCAGTGGTCAAGATGTGAATGTCAACCTTACATTTACAAGGCCTACCTCTGAGACAACCTCCAGTATTAAGTTTTTCTACCGGGTTAGTATCCAATCTCTCATTTTTATTCTGTCGTTGACTCTTAGCAGTCATTCCACCATTCATTGCATTGCTTGTGTAATTCAGTAGGACTGATTGTGGTAGCGATCGTTTTGTATACAAATGTGCAAACAACAGAAGATGTGCACTTAGTCTTAATACACCGCAAGAATTTAACCCATGTTTAGGCTAAACCTTTGAGAGCAATGGAAGAGGGGCTCTGTTTTAGAAATTAATGTGGGAAATTTAAAAAAAAAACATTAATGTTTTTACCTCTGAAGGATCGAATTATTTTGGTTGTTCTGCTGCAGGTTTTGTCACGAGGACGTGTCGTCTCCAGCGGGCAAGAGACATGGACAAATCCGAATGTGATAAATCCACCTGTAGAGATCCACGTGGAAATACAGAGGGAGGTATCAGCCGCAGGCAGAGAAAAAAGATCTTCTCCTCCATATTTTGGCGGGCGTCGGAGAACAACAGGTATGGTCTGCTGGTAGATGATATTATTACAGAGTTTTCCCACAAACTTCATGCTGGTGATTTTTTTTTTCTTTTTTTTTTGTACAAGGCAGGATGTTCCTTCACATTGCAATAAATTGTAGAGCCATCGCCCTTTGGATATCTTATGACCACAGACCGGTGTAGTGGTGCTTTCCCTGTTTTTTTTTAATGATCTGATTTCGCTAAGCGATATCACTAGATAAAATAAACTTTTTCCTCTTTTTTTTTTTGAGGGGGGGGGGGTTCAATTATATTGGCCTGCATTCTTTTTCTTTGCCTGTTTGTTTTGTTTTTGTTTTTGTTAGTGTGTGTGTTCTTTTCCTTTTTTTTTTCTGAGAGAGGTCATTAATCTTTGTCTCAAAATGATCTGTACCCGGAACATCGATCAATCGATCGATCTTTTTGGGTGAAAGTTTGTATGACCGCTGTTTTGCGTACTCTCAGTGTGAATTTTCATGTGATGTTGCAAAACAACAAAAGGTAAATGTTATATTCATTAATTGATCAATTTCAGAAGTCAGAGCGCCCGTACTTCTACCCTACCCTTCATTGATCGTCGAGAACTTGGTATTTTCCTTCACTGCCACGGCTGAGATGTCTCCATTAGCTCGTCTTCTTGTCTTTTACATCCGAGGAGACGGTGAAGTAGTCAGCGCCAATGGAGAAATCAAAATAGCTCCTGCATTTCAGAACAAGGTTGGTGTCAACATGCCAGCACGCTATAGCTTTTTAGTCAGTCAAAAATAGATAATAATATCTCCTTCATTCAAAAACCTTCAATATAACGGATTGTGACAATGCTTGCTACTATGCGTAAACGAACTTGAGAAATTCAGTTGGAAAGGTTTTAACCAGGGAAGTCGAGCAGGCATCATCTTCGAATAGGCACTTTAAATCAATGGATGAACACCGTTATGCCTCAATAAAATGAGACACTAAATGCATCGAAACATTGATTCCGATCAAAGTCGATATTTCCCCCCTTTTTTGGTCAATTCCCATAATCTGCAGTTTCTGTGGCTGTTAGTGTATAACAGGTCTTTCGAAGAGTGAGGGTAGAAGCAGTGGCGGATCTACGGGGGAGGGGGGTCGGGGGTTAACCCCCCCCCCCCCCCCCCGGCCATCCTTTAGCTGCCAAGTAAAAGTTTATGCGTATGAAAACGCCATCATGTCCAGACTTAATCCAGAGTTAATAAGCAAACACAATGATAACTCTGGATATTACTGTGTATTAAAATGTTAACCTATCCACAAAGACGTTATCATGGACTGCTTCTTATGGTCTCCATTGCGTTAGTAGATGCCAGGAAAACATCACTTACAGGGGGTTCAAGTAGGTACGCGGCTCACAAACATCGCTGCTTAGCGGGGCGAAAAATTATAAGAAACTAACAATATACATTTATATAGTTATCAATGGACACTTACGTCTACTTATGAGTAAATTCAGTGTATAGATGGTAGCCTCGCGTCCTCGAGTGTGCCCCTTGAAACATACCATGAGTAAACCTTACCTTTTTTCTTTTTCCTGTATGCTTTCTAGTAATATAAGAATAATTTGTGACCGTGCACCTCAAAACGAACATAAAGTCGCACACACCGATTTTGCGTGAGGACTGAAATAAGTGAAATGGGTCAACCTAGCCGAACTTAACTTTTTCATATTTTCTGAAAGAGCGGGTCTTCTTTTACATTATGCTAAAATTTGGTATCATAAAACGGGCAGGAAAGTGTGTTTTTTTAGCAGTTTATCTCGAACATTTTTGGTAGAATAGTGTGATTATGTGTGCCTTTAGAATCCCTTTTTCATTTCTGAAAAACCTTGTCCACACTCTTCACTTTCAACTCTAATAACTTTTGAAAGGATAGTGCTACTGCTTTGAAAGTTGGCATTAATTATGGACACAATGTGTTAAAGAGGCATGCTTAATTTCCGTTTAATCTGATAATCCCTTCATTGTTGATACTCTGGTGGTTTACTTCCTGTTTTTTGTCCCATTCATCGCACAGCCAGCACAGTTTGGTAAAGATTAAGCGCTTGAATAGACACTGTACTTCAGAGCCTCTTTTCTCAGTTCACACTTTACCTGAGTTTGTGCTTTCTTTCCAATATTTAGATAGGTTAGGAGAGTCCATTTGATTTAAGTTATACATCATTTTAAAGCTTAAAGTCTGCTCTTTCGGAATATGGTCTTAACTAAAAATTCATGTCTAGCGACTTTTTGTTTGTTTTGAGGTGCAGAGTCACATTTGTATTGCTCGAACAATGTGATCACGTTTAAGCTTTTCATGAATACATTTCATCCTCCCCTCCCCCTGCCGCTGGTTCGCTTTGCTCCCTCGCCGATCTTCTCACACCCTGGTCACATAACGTACCCCCGTATGTTCTAATCATACTCATTCGCGCTGTTTTTTTTTTTTTTTCTTTCCACTGTGATTTTATTCCCTAGAAATATGCTTTAGATGCTCTATAAACGGGTCTCGGAACACTACCCCCTGGAAAACCACTCTCCGGATAACAACCACTCGGATAATTACCCCCAGGACAATTCCCCCCTAGGGCAACTACCCCCGGACAACTACCCTCCAAGGGCAATTACCCTCCAGGGTAATTACCCCCTAGGACAACTACCCCCCGGACAACCACCCTCCTAGGGCAATCACCCCCCAGGGCAATTCCCCTCAGGAAAACTACCCCCTGGATAACTACCCCTCGGATAACTACCTCTGGATAACTACCCCCTCGGATAACTACCCCCTGGATAACTACCCCCCTGAAAACTACCCCCTGGGTAACTACCCCCCGGAGAACTACCCCCTGGATAACTACCCCCGGATAATTACCCCTCGGATAATAAACCTAAAGATAATTACCCCCCAGATAATTACCCCCGGATAATTACCCCCGGATAATCACCCCGGATAAATACCCTCCGGATAAGTACACCCCCCCCCCCCAGATAATTACCACCATGATAATTATCCCCAGGTTAATTACCCCCTCCTCCGATAACTAGACCCCAGATAACTTCCACCCGATAACTACCCCCTCCGATAACTTCCCATGGATGATTACCCAGGATAAGTAAGCCTACAACTCCCCCTCCCCTATAACTATCAAGACGAAAATTACCACCAGGACAGTGCACCACGCCAATTACCCCTGGGGAACTACCTCCCAGGTCATTGCCCCCACCCCCCCCCCCCCCCCGCCAATCTTACTTTTAATAAAAAAGAATATCATTACTACAGGAAACGAAATTCTTTGTATTATTTGCCAGGAATCACGGAGATGCCATACTGATATATCATCTTATGAAAACAACATCTTAAGGATTTACGATTTGTATCGTTTGCATTTAGGACGATTTATGTACAAGCTTAACTTCTCCCTGGAAGATAATAAACGGAAAGATGTTAACTCCGCAAGTGCCATGGATCGTCAGCAGCACACCAGGGATCACCAGTGTTTCGGCCATTTAAGTGCTGTACACCTCCCCCTGGCTGGCCGGTGCTGCGTTGGGATCCCCTTGACAGCACCCCCATGGCATTTGTATTTTGACTCTATGTTCATAAAAAACGAAGCTGTCCCTTCATATCCTACCCGGTAATCCAGTAAATGTCAATGCCTTTAACCAAAACTATTTTCGCTAAATTTGTATTTTCTTTTACTCTTCCGAAATTTCGGATTTCTCTTGATAGTATAGTTTAAAAGAAGTTTGAAGTTTGAATGCCTTTACCATTGAGCTAAAGACATTTTGAAGAAATGTTACACTTCAGAATGAGTTAAACTTTTTGCAATATTTTTTTTTAACCACAATCGTCTATCGTTTACCACAACTCTATGTAACACTTCTTTATTTTGAGGAGCTTATATCTCATGCCTCACGTGCCCTGGTTTTAACCCATCATCTTCCTCTTCCCTCTCGCTTTTCTCTGTCCACCGTGAAGGTAGTCTATTCCTGTCATTCATAACTTTTATTATCGAATTAACGAACCTTTGGAATAACGCCAAAATGTGCTTAATAACAAACCCTCTTTCATTTCCGAACTAACGGACATTTAGTTGTATCAGAATCTGTGTGTTTTGTATTAAAGGACTTCGGGACAATGAAACAAACCTTATCTGAATTCACATTATTGTATTACAATAACACAAGTTCCCCTCGAAAACTGTGCGTGATACACGGAGTGAACATTCAATGATGCGTTCACTCATGCAGAGACGCTTTAAAAATGCTTGTTCCGCTACGCATTTTCGAATCCGATTCGCATTTCGTTATGAAAGAGCACATTTCTTTTGTTTTTCTTTGTCAGTGGCGCTCAGAAAAGACTTCGTGATAACGAAAATTTTGCTATAACCGTCTTCGTTATAAGCGAATTTTGTACCATAGACTTTAATGGCGATAATTTTGGGACCAGAAGTTTTGCTTCGTTATAACGAAATTTCGTTATAACCGTGTTCGTTGTAACGGGAGTGCACTGTATCTTTATTTGTGTACTTCGTCTTTGTCTTAATTTGCTTTCTTTGCATTGTTTCATCAATTTTGTAACTATTTCACTGTTATACCGTTAACGCTCATTTCAGAATTGCCCTACTGCATTATTGGGCATTAACAACTAGTATATCAAGGATGTGGGAAGAGATTGTCACCTCTTTGGTATGATCACCGCAGAGCATTACCTCCCTTGACAATTACTCCTTATCAAAATTAGGCTCCAAACAATCACCCCTCTTACAATAACTCTCCCCCAGAAAATTACGTCTCTCATTGTTATTTTCGAACAACGTTTGGTATTTGAATTGAAAAAAAAAAAAAAAAAAAAAAAACAATATTTTTTCATATCGTCTGCTTTTGGTCGAGACCTAACTTCAGGTTTTAAACATCTTTTGGGTGAGATAATTAGAAACCCCTTACGAAGTATTAAAGAACATGTTATTCCAAGAAGGATTCAAGTTTTTGTGAAAAAAAAATACTCTTGAAATGGCCGGGATAAAACATAGCAGCCCTATAATGTAAAAAGGATTCTGTCAACTACAATTCTCTATAGATCTATTCAAAAAGAGGGTGCAGGACAAAAGACTTCGTTAACAACTAGGGGTGTTTTGTAAAAAAAAAAAAGAAATACCGTTAAACTCGTAATATTTTACTCTTTCTAATGAGACTAACTTATATTTGAACTGGATTTCCTCTTAAAGTGTCGAGAAAATTTCATTTGAAAACTAGCATAATTCTACTTGTATGTAAAACAAGGTGTAATTTTACTCTTATGACGATTAGGGCACCGTTTGATAAAAGTTGCCAATTATGACATCTTGTTAGTCTCTAATAATTTCAATAAAACCATGGGTTCTGCTTGATTGATAAGCTCGAGTCACTGACTTGTTACCATGGACGTGCTTTGATCGACCTACAACGATTGGCAATTGTGTGGAACTGACAGCTTGTCAGGACTGATAACTTTCATAAAACCGTGCCAGGATCCTATCAGAAATCATGGCTTTATATCGAAGGGTCCCTCGCTAATGTTAAGGGAATATGAATTGCAGTGAAATCAACTCTCCTTTTCTTCAATGTTTATCGTCTAATGTGTTATAACGGTAGAAAATGACAAGCCAAAAAAGTGATGACAGTGTAAGAGAAAGGCGCATCTTCTGATATGGTGTTATGAACTTATGGAAAAATTACAATGGGTGGTAACTTTCGGGGGCGGGGAGGGAGGGTTGTCCAGTAGGTAAGTATCAGGAGGGGGCGGGGGGGGGGGGGGGGTTTCGGGGTATGGTTATGGGGGGAGAGGGGTAGTAATCCGGGTGGTAGTTATCCTGGGGGTAGTTATGTGTTGGCTCAGTGAGTAGAGCGGCTGCCCTCACAAATTTGGAGTTTATATCCAAAACAATTATTATTATTATTATTATTATTATTATTATTATTATTATTATTAATTATCCGGGTGGTAGTTATCCTGGGGGTAGTTATCCGGGGGGTAGTTTACCGGGGGGTAGCTATCCGGGTGGAAGTAATCCTGGGGGTAGTTATCCGGGGGGTAGTTACCCAGGGGGTAGTTCTCCGGGGGGTAGATGTCCTAGGGGTAATTGCCCTTGGGGGTAGTTGCCCTAGGAGGGTAGATGACCGGGTGGTAGTTGTCCTAGGGGGTAAAGGCCCTGGAGGGTGATTGCCCTAGGAGGGTAGTTGTCCGGGGGGTAGTTGCCCTAAGGGGGAATAGACCTGGGGGGTAATTATCCGGGTGGTAGTTATCCGGAGGGTAGTTGCCCAGGGGGTAAGTGCCCGGATACGTCTATAAACGCGACTTTGTACTCTGTTTTTACAAGAAGTCCCTACCCTGGGATGGGGGTATCCCCCTTCCCTCGCCGAGGATCTCACACCATCACATGAAAAATAATGTGCCCACGCCTAGATCCCCCCCCCCCCACAAAAAAGAAGAAGAAGAAGAAGAAGAAGAAGAAGTGTTCCGGCGCGCTTAATGGGGCTGCATTCCCCCTAATTTGTTAGCCCCCCCCCCCCCCCCCCCCCCCCCACACACACACACACAGAAAAAAAAAGATAGAGAAAAAATAAGACATGCAAGTATGCTTGCACTTCCCTCCCTCGCAATACCCAGCTCAGCCCCTGACCCCCCTTGGAAAAAAGCTAAATCCTCCCCTGAGAAGTGGTTACATCGTAACCCCATGTTTAACAGAAATCGCCAAACAGCTTCGCTGCATGGATTTGCAATTTCTGAGAGAAAAATCTCTAACCTTGAAAAATGCACTCCATCTACACATTGTTGATTTGAGATATAAGTATAAATATATACTTATAGAAATATTATGTGATTAAAGTTCATTAAAATGATAACAAAATCTGAAATACTCTTAATCATAATTTCGAGAAAGATTATTGCCATGTGACAAATAATGTGTCTCTATAAATGTTAGGACAAAATTGTGATTATGGATCAATTTGCGCTCAAATCGTTTTTTTTTTTCAATCAAGTGCAGTTCGTATGATACACATGTACGTACATGATAGTGATGTATAGTAATTGTTCAAAACAGTAAAAAGCGTTTAAATGTCATTACATCAGACACAAAATTCATTCAAATATACAAACAGACAAAATTAAACAGTATGTAATAAAATATTATTATATGAGATCATGAATGTGTCGTTAACAATGCAATGTTGATGATGATGATGATGAAGTCTTGTATAGCGCCGGTATCCGCCAAGTCAGGCGCTCATGGCGCTCATGCGCTCATGTTCACGAGTGAATCATTTTTAAATCTTCCGGCAGGTGTCTGTAGAGTTTGATGAGGGCCGAGAGGTTCGACCAGGGCAACCAGCTTCTGTACGTGTGTCTGCCCAACCGTCCTCACTTTGTGCTGTTGGTGTAGTGGACAAAAGTGTGCATATCATGGCGGGCGACAACCAACTCACAAAAGACAAGGTATATACAATTACAAGCAGAAACCGAATCCATTCTCTCATTATCTTCCTGCTTGGTGAAGAATGCTTTAGGAGGAGAGTAGCCTTAAATGAAACATGACAATTTTAAAGAAAATTTAGCAAACATCAATTTTAGTTCCCAAATCCCAGTGTTACGATTACGGTGCAAATTGAATTAGGCCGTGAGGTCTTTATCTCACGAATATGTTATTTGCTAAGACATGAAACTCCGATAAGTTTCTAAGTTTCGTGAGCTGAATGAAGAAGAAGTGTTTCAACAGTAGTATGTGACCCTATACATGAAAAAAAAAGATACAAAACGGACAAACAAACAATCAAACAGAAAGTCGCCAAAAAGGCAGACTCTAAGCTTTCAAATGATGTATAACTCAATTCAGAAAGAATGCACACACTTTGGAAAATGTGAACCTAGAAAAGAGGCTCTGAAGTACAGGGTCTATTCACGCGCTTAATCTTCAACAAGCTGCGCTGGCTGTGCGATGTTGGAACAAGCAACAGGATGTTAACCACTGGAGCAACTACAGTGAAGAGATTATCAGATTTAGCTGAAATTGAGCACACTTTATTAACACACTCCTTTCATGTTAAATGCCACCTTTCAAATAACTAGCATTATTTCGAAACGTATTATATTTATAACTGTAAGAATGTGCAAAGGACTCTCAAGAAATGAAAAGGGGTCTTTACCTGATCTCACTGCTCTAATCAAAAGTGTAGAAAAATCCATCAAAACAGACTTTCCCATTTACTTTATGATACCCAACTCTAGTATAATGTAGAAGAAGAAAAAGCTCTTTCAGAAAAAAATGAAAAACGTAAAATTGACTTGGTTGACCGGTTTCACCTCTTTTGAGTCCTCATGTAAAATCAAGTGGTTCGACTTTATGTTGGTTTTGTGATGCACGGTCACATTATGATGTTTGGTTTATTTCCGTAGTGGAAGATATGTTGACTTTTAAATGTTCGCAGTGTTGACATTGATAAGTGAACTGTGACATCTGTTCATCAAATTTTAATTATGTGGTTTAATTGATATTACAAATTGTGAAAACACTTGTGAAAAACAGATGATTATAGACCATGATGGAGTCCTGAAATATATTTTTGATACGATTCTGCCATTTATCGGTTTGCAGGTATTTACCCCAGTCAACTCCTTCAATAATGTCCCGTTCAGAAGATCAGAGTCATGTCCACGGACTGAGGAGATCGTGCTCTCACCAAACTCAAATGCAAGGACAAGGTGGTATAGTAAGCACGTCGACAGTTCGGCGAGTTTTGGGGTAAGTTTACCATCATCACAAGGCAATGTCAAACACGTATACAGGTCACAAGTCAGTGCATATTTTTCGTCGGCAAAATATCCTCAGCACGCGTCATCGTACACAAGTAAGAGGTCCGTTGCGCCATGGCAGACCTTACTTTGTATGCTGCTTACAAAACCCTCATTGTTTTGTTTATAAGATCTCTGAGACCATGGCATCATAAAGAGCCAACATGATGTCAGACACATTTTAACACAAAATGAGTATTTATCATAGAACTGACTCGTTGTATTTATTATAGTAAAAAAAAAAACTGCCCTAAGAGATGATGCGAGGAAGGAATATCAAAGGGATCGTAGAGTTTTGGTTGAGACCTAATTTTAGTATTCTAACATAATTTTTTGTGTGAGATAATGAGAAACTTCTTATGAAATATGAAAAGCATGTAATTCCATGACGAATTCAACGTTTATTTGATGGAAATTGGTCTTGAAATGGCTGAGATATCCAAAACAGAGCGATTCTAATAAAGTGTTGGACCCACCTTTTATTACGATCGCTTTGTTTTTGGATGTTTCAGTCATTCTAACCTGATTTTCATCAAATAAACTTTGAATTCCTCTTGAAATGGTATGAAGTGTATCATATTCTTAAGTGTTTTCATGGTAGCGCGCAAAAAGTTAAAAGCCCAATTCTCATGTCCACCAATGCTGTACCATCCTTTTAAGCTGTACAGATGCAGCAAAATAATAAAAACAAGGAAGTATGGTACAATGATATCATCTGTCCTCCAGCTTGGATTGGAAGAACATTCTAAGGGCATGATAGACTGTCTTATACAATATTCTAGTTTTGTCTCGAAGAAAATATGGTAAGACGCCCTATTGGCATTCATATTCTGATACAGTCCTACGTGATGCAATGTGCATTCCGTTTAAGCCTTTATTTCTAATAATATCTAGGTTCGAAGCAAGGTTTTATATTGTATTTTGATTTAAAAAAAAAAGCTTTTTGCTATTCAAAAAGGGGGTTCAAACTGTTTTTCTCATCATCATGTTTTAGATATCTGGGATTGCTCTAAAGGGAAAAAGGGCATTGCTAAACTTTTCTATCCTTCCTTCGCTGTGTAATGTGTAATCACCAGAGTTTATCATTGTAGATACTGTTACCTGCACAGTTCTATATACAGGCAAATCGATCACATAAAATTCTATTAGGTGCCTGGTCCCACAGCATCATTTTTCTGGAACGAAATCTGACAGATTAAGAGTGATTGGGATGGTATATTGAATTAATAATCTGGGATTCAAAATTTGAAAAAAGAAACAAGATTGTCTCCCAGGAACAAATGCTCATGCCTTTAAACTCTCACTGGAGAGCAGGAGCACCGTGTTAAATTCCAGAAGATTCTTCAGAACGATGATTTTTTTTTCTTTCTTGTAATTCCTGTTCTGATCCAGGAGTTTGAGTAGTGATGTATCAAGATTTGTTTTTCTCATGGTGAATTTGAAATCGCTATGTATTTCCTTCAGATGGCTGGAGTTGACGTCATGTCCGACTTTGAGCTAGAGACAAGACCATGCTGGGTAACCATTACAAGATACATACCTTGTAAGTAATCTCAAGTTTCGTTCTTTTTTTTTTTCTCAGATGTTGTTTTTATTTGTCATTTTATCGCTGCTATGCATTTAAAGGACAAGTTCACCTTCATAAACATAAGGATTGAGAGAATGTAGCAATATTAGTAGAACACATCATTGAAAGTTTGAGGAAAATCAGACAATCCGTTCAAAAGTTATGAATTTTTGAAGTTTTTTTGCAGTAACCGCTGGATGAGAAGACTACTGCAGTGTATGAATAACTGAGATGTCACATGCGTACAACAATATAAGGAAAATATAAAGAGAATTTCACAAAATTCCATCTTTTGAGAAAAGTACACATTCCCCTGACTCGTTACCGACAAATGTTATGGGTAATATTATTCCCCCCTGCCTTTAGAAAGAGGCAAGTCAAGTGCTCTTTTATTATGCGAGAAAAGTGAAAATATGTTGAATTTTCTTTTACATTTTCTTTATACTGTTGTACGCATATGACTCACAAGCTTTAGTAGTCTCCTCATCCAGCGGTTCCAACACAAAAATTTTAAAAATTCATAACTTTTGCATCGATTGTCCAATTTTCCTCAAACTTTCACTGATGTGTTCTACTAATATTGTTGCATTCTCTCAATCCTTATGTGTATGAAGGTGAACTTGTCCTTTAAACACCAGGGACTTTGCTGCAAATCACTCAAGCTATTCAAAGGTCCTGTTTACCTTTGAGAACAGTGATTTCAAAATGCATATGAGTAGGTTGGTTGTACCACAAGACATCCCATATACAATAATGAGACGATAAAGCCTAAAATGTAAGAAGATATCTGTATTTTTCCTAGTAAAACATATCTGTACTACGGTTTAGTCTGGAAACATTTTTATCACAACTATTGTTCACATTTTGCAAATTTAACAATACTTGATATTGATTTTACCAATTCAAATTTTTACAGTGGGTGTTTCTATCCTTAACTCACATTTTAGAACAATTTTAAAGCACTAGCTCTGTTTTTCTTTTTTGCAAATGGTAAATTATGTCTTTCAGATTAATAACAAGTTACAGAAAATAAAGACAGTAAATATCGAAGAAAATGATAAATCGAACACTTTACAACTGTAAAAAGAAACTATTGATACATTAACTTCATAGTTATTCTACACTTAATATAAGAAAATACAATCAATGTAAAATTATAGCATAGACCACCTCCTCTTTATTCAGTCGCCATTGTCTAACGAAATGGTTATACGGCTTAGACATAGATAATTAGGTGATAAGTTGTAGAGATATCACCATCTTTTTTATAGGTTCCTGTCATATGAATGATTACTTGGATATTGTTATTATTATTATTGTGATTATCATTATTATTATTATTATCATTATATATTTGGCAATCCAACAAACAATACAAGCGGACATAGACTACATACAGAAATCGTATTACATGATATAAAGATTGTTTTGATTCCAGGTGCATTCCGCTGGTTGCCAGGGGAGGAAAAGGCAAACTTATCACTAAGGCTCGAGACCTTCCTCCCCGACCAATGCATGCGCCCAGAATCAGCTATACCAATGTAATACAGTTACAAACATTATCAAATAATACATTATTACACAAAAAGGGCTGAATTCAAATACAAATACATGTACAACTAATACAATCACTGAATATGGCCGATGCCCCACCATGACCTGATAGTGTTTGCTCATCCAGCATAACTAGTGATTATTAAATTAAATTAAATTAAATTCATTTTATTTCCATACTTCTCATTTATGGACATTATAACAAAAATCAAACAAGTTCTTTCACTTTGTAAACTATGTGCAAAACACAACAATATACATGGTGATAACACAGTTATTATATGTAATAGCTGGTCAAATTCGAAATCGAGATGGGGTTGATCAAAGAAAAGTATGACGGGACCTAAATGAAAGCAAGCTTGTTTGGCTGTAAGCCCCGAGTAATCAGTGTTTGTGAAAAAGAAACGGAGAACGGATAGTAGATAATACCAGATGATGTAAGGGTGCCAAATAAGGAAAAAAAAAACCTAAAATGTGAACTATTACTGTCACCGAGCTATCATTGTTTTCAGGAGTACAGCATGATTTGCATAATCATAAAGCCTACATTGGTATATACACTATAAACTGTTGTTGCATTAAAGCTATCGCCAGGATATGATCAGTAAGACACAAGAAGTAACATGTACAGCTATCAAACCATTTGGTGCCCGCCGTCAAGCTCTGTATAGAAAGTTAGAGAGAGAAAGAGGGAAAGAGGAAGAGAGGGAAGCGAAGTAGAATGTGGACTTGATCATGATGAATTCGGAGAGCCTGACAGCAAGACCCAAAATGGATGAAATACTGATTGAACTAGAGTGTTCAGGAAGCCAATAATTTTTCACTTTATGTAGTATCTAATGTGGCAAACTGGAATTAACTTTAAAAATTGGCTGTTTGATAAGGTCATTGTATAACTTTGATTCTTTGTTTTTAAAGAGTGTGTACAGTTCTGGTCGAGGTGAGGATTTAGCTTTTAACGTTTTGCGAGATATTCAGAAACCACTTTATGAGATGTCAAGGAGCATGCAATTCTATGGGGTATCAAAAGTTTATTTGATGAAAATCGGTTTTGAAATGGCTGAGCTATCCAAAAACAAGGTGAAACAAAGAGATACTAATAAAGTTGGGGCATGTCGCCTTTTATTATTAGCACTTTTTTTGGCTATCTCAGCCATTTGAAAACCGATTTTCATCAAATAAACGTTGAATCCTTCTTAAAATTACATGCTCTTTCATAATTCATATGAGGTTTTCCATTATCTCACTTAAGAATGTTCAAAACATGAGTCCCCACCCCAACCAGTACTGTACAGTCCCTTTAAACCCTAATCCCACCAGGTTTTTTGAGGGACTTGAAACCATAGGGGGGGGGGGGGGCTTTTTGCCCCCCCCCCCCCCCTCCCCCCTTCAGATCTCGGTCGTGGACCGCGCGATCCTCGCGAAAATTCACACTAAGGTAGAGGCCAATATGATCTACAAGACTGAACAGTTAGATTTTCCAAATTTTAAGTTACGTGTTTTATATCAATTGATTTATGCTAATTTATGAAAAAATATTTGATTTTGCCTATAAATAAGAAAATAAAGCTCCACGACTTCTAATTTTTAGTGAACATATTCTTTTCAATATCCTCAAGAATAATTTTGAAGCAAAAATTTGACTTCATACTTATTTCTTATGTATTTTATTGTTTATTTCATTTCTTATACATTTCTCTTTTTTTCACTGTTTGATTTTTTTTCGTCAAAATTTACCGCAGAAACTTTTTTAAAGCATAATCAGCTATTGAAAGTAGAAATATTTATCTTTATATGAATTGATTGCAAAAACACAATTTACATTGGATCTGTACACAAAATCATATTTTTGAGCAATTTTTGGGTCGAGGAAGTTTTTTTAAAGGGGCGTGGCTTCAAGACGGTATGCCCGGGAGCGACGAATTTGATCTCAACAGTTGCGCGATACTTAAAAGAAAAAAGTCCTAAAATGTCCTGGGGAGAGCATCAGGCGTTGCGGAATAATCAAGCAAAACGTCGGGGGGGGGGGGGGGGGGGGGCATCCCCCGTTGAATAGGGTTAACTGACCATACGAGGTTCAGGTATCACTACGATTTGTTGCCCTGATTGCATGAGTTCTAGGTATCACTGACATTTTTACTGACATAATTTATATAAGGTCGAGATATCACTGACATTTTTTTGTGTTTTCCTAACCATGTCTTTGTCACAGGTCATTTTCCTGATCCATGTTGGGTAAATCCGGTGTTTATGAGCCCTAACCTCCGCGGGATACCTGGCCCACGTCCAGGTGGCTTTGTATTGGATTCAGAGCCAGTGGCTATGATGTTCATACCAGAGAGGGTTGAATTGGAACCTGCAGATGAAGCCCAACCCTTGGCAGAATTGAGAAATTACTTTCCGGAAACATGGCTGTGGAAGTTATCAAGAATAGGGTTAGTGATTCTCCTCCAGCAGAATTCAAGCAATCTTGTCTCTGATATTAATTTTTTCCAATACTCCTGGACTCTATTCTTTAGTTCATACTTCTCATTTCTGTCATTGTATCTAACATGTGCTTCGCTTTCGATTTCTTCTATCTCCTGGACTTTCTTTGTGCATGCATTGTACTTTGTATTATCTGCCATTGCACAGTGTATCTGATTTTAATAATTTATACCTCACTCAGGTGATCACGCCGCTCTCTGTAGTTTTTCTATCTTTATATTCTTCCCTACTTCATAAATTGTCATTGTTTCAAATGTAAATGTCAAGTAAGGAATCATTTCATATCAGCATCAGGGAATAATACCACACAAGCAATGCGTTTTTGTTGATTACTCATATTTCACATTGTCTTAATTTTTTTAACTGCGGTACATGTCAATTTACAATGCATTCTTTTTCTGTTTATGGTTCATTTGTTGCAACGTGGAATATGGAACAGTAAAACAAACCAAAAAAACAAAAACAACAAACAAAAAAGTACACACAGAGGATCAATCCTCTATTGAGAGAGCTATACTATTCGTCAATGATTTTCTGTTTAACATTTTGCTCATTGTTCAAGCCCCTAGGTACTACACACTCATTATCTGCGTAGCTCTGAAGACAATTTTCTGTTACACATCCCAACATGCAAGGCAAGACCAAGAGTTTGCGTGCGCAGCTCCCATGACTGTGGAATGAATTATGATAGAAATCATGATATCCGTAGATAACTGCAGCAGGCTTCAAATCAAGACTTTAGATGGCGTTCATGATCCTATTCCGTTAATCATTGACAAGCTGCATAACATCAGCTTTTAAAATGCAGAATGAAATTGTATACATAGTTCAATATGCTTTTTATAAATTGATATTGACCTCACTTTGTTGTTTTGTTTAGGGCAAGTGGTCAACAGGTTACCAGTGAAGAAATTCCACACACCATAACGGACTGGGTGGCCAGTGCCTTCTGTCTGTCACCCACTCACGGAGTGGGCGTGGCTGACTCAACGTCCATCCGAGCCTTCCAGCCGTTCTTCCTCTCCTACACACTCCCTTACTCCGTCCTCCGGGGAGAAAAAGTTCCTGTCAAAGTATCAGTCTTCAACTATCTCACTGGTTGCCTCACTGTGAGTTTTATATTGCACTCCTTGACACCATGAATCCATTAATGTACTGAAAGGGAAGGGAGGGGGTAAGTCTTGGATGGCCATACCCATTGTCTATCCCCACCCCCACCATCCCTCCACCCCCCCCCCCCCCAAAAAAAAAAAAAAAAAGAGAGATGTGGGCTAAAACAAATCAATTCTCCATTTGCGACTGTCAGTCATTTTAATAGCAATAAATTGCCGTGCTTCTTAACATATATCTGATTTTTTTCGATCCAAACTGGCCAAATTGTAGATCACCAAGCTTGCTCAGGCATATAGTGTCCCTCAGTATATAAATAGATATCAAGACTAGATCCATTCAGTTGTGACTCTGCATCACAGAACCAACAAAAACTTGCCAGAATTTTGTGTGTTTTTTATTTTTATTTATTCATTTTTTATAGTAATTTTCTGCAAGAGCAGGCTTGAAGCTTTAAAGGGGAAGTCCGGACGATTATCAGCTGTTTCGTGTGTAAAGAACAATATTTCATGAACCTATTACCCTTTTCCCGACGAGAAAAGACCATCAGATACATTTACTATGATTTTTTTTTAAAATAAGGTAATTCTTCATGTTCGAATCCGTCGCGAGCTGCCCTTCGTACTATCTGTCCCAGGATGCATTGCGCGTGACGTATCGGGCGCAGTTTCCTCAGCTGAGAGCACCGCGAGCGAAGCCCAGCTACGCATCGATCTCCCATTGCACTGCTGACTGCGGGCGGTATCTGCATGTGTGCCTTGTCGGCGCTACTGCAGGAGACCGTACACCGATTTAGGAGTGCTGTTGCCAAACGCTGTATTCCTTTATTCAAATAATCTTCGTTATATATCTATATAAAATCTTCAAAGATTAATGTAAAATAGTTGCAATGCTATAACATTTTCGTTTAAATTGAAATATGTATGTATTATAATACTGCCGTACTTATTAGTGTCCACCCCATCACTTACAATGCATTAGCTGTTGTCGGGCTGTGCAGGCATACATTTACGTCTGCTGCTGCCAAGTGCTATCACAATCCGCGATCGTTTTTTCGACTTCTGAGTGTGAACAATCTGAAATCAGTCTGTCAATGTCAGAATTATTGCCTCTTTTGTTGTCCGAGACTGTTGAAAAGTGTGTCTGACGGTGATAAAATACGACAGTATACATGTAACTTGAACCGAGGAAGAAACGCCAGCGCCAGCTTGGTACCGCCGCCGCGCCGCCCCGGTAACTACGACCAGCAGCCCAATACACACAGCGTAATCGGGCTGCGTGTTGTAGCATTCAGGATCATGTAAAGGTAGTATCGTGGATAGATATCAATTTAAAATCGAAATATTTCTTCAATTTGAAGACTTACTAGTAAAGTTGAAGTATTGACAACACCCTAACACTTGACACATCGGCATTTTTTTAATGAAGCAATAGATCATGCCGCGTGCATCCGCTGTGTGGTCAGAGACTGTTGCGGTACGCTACTACCGCTTGCTTGGCCCGTATCACCGTTGCTCAAGCAGGGCTCCCCCGAGCCAGCTGACGCTCCAAGCAAAAGGCAATGTGAGGATGAAACGTCACGCTGTCACGTGATCTTTCTCGCCGGCGTACAGAAATCGAACGGTTACGATTCAAAATTAGTGATGCTAAAAAATCGATTGTGGCGAGTTGGGAGGGTCTTTTTCAATGAAACTTAGTCATTATGGTCCTTTATTTATGTAGATTTTGGTTAATTTTTTTCAAAATCGTCCGGACTTCTCCTTTAAACAAAAATGAAGTATAAATCAATTAGAAAGGACTCTCCTAACCTAAAATGAATGCTCCTGACTAAATATCATTATTACTATGTATATTGAAAAGAGAGCATACTATCTGGAAAAGTGCATACTGAGAAAAGAGACTATAAGGTATTAGGTCTATTCAAACGCCTGATCATGCCAGGTCGTGCTTGATGTGTAATATAAGACAAAGGAAGGATGTTCTATAAAAAAAATCTATAAATAGAAACAACAGCAGGGAAGAGAATAATTATAATCTATTGCATTAGCCTGAAATTTAGCATGCTCTATAAGGCAATTCTATTCATTACTAATATCAGTTTTAAAGACGATATGATTATTGTTTCAGAAGTTATCAGAGTTCGAAGTGAAGAGTGTGAAATTATTTGGGTCTGGAGAACATTCCTTATCCCACTATTCTGCAAGCAAAAGTAATCTAGAAAACTGCTAAAAACAAAAGTGTCTATCAGTTTTATATCCCGAACTTTAGATTAGTTTAGAAGAAATGCTTTTTCTGAAAATTGATTATAATTATACAAAACTCAAAATTGACTATATTGATCCGTTTCACCCACTTGGAGTCCTCATGTTAAATCAGGGAATGAGACACTTTGTTAGTTTTGTGATGCATAGGCACATATTCAGTTTCCACACATTTGTGCTGTTCCGCGAATGAAACACAGTAAAATTGAACAATATCCCATGAACGACGTTTAGAACAATTCACCGGAACTCTGATACCAATAATAATTATTTTTGAGGGTGAATGTCGGTATTGGTCTAGGCTTTTTCTACACGTTGTGGTACTTACCTTTCTAAAAACCATCTCTATCTATCGGCCCAGACGAAGTGTCTTTAAAAATGTTGAAATCAAACAACATATCTTTCTTCATTTCTCTGCGTTCACCAGGTGGAATTGTCCATGACTGAAAGTACTAGCTTTTCTATTGAGACTGGACCCGAATCTCCTATCATTGAGGTCTGTGGAAGTACCAGTAGAACTGTGGAATATGAACTGATCTTCAGTGAGCTTGGAGATATCCCTATCAGAGGTGAGGAGATTAACAGACCAATGTCATTTCTCACACACATTTTTCCAAGTATTTTTACCTATCTAGTTTCTGCTAGGGCGAGGCGCGCCGTGCAGCTGAGGGTTTATGATGTAACAAAGGCTTCTATATTGGGAAATCGGGAGACTTTCAGCACACAGTGCTATAAGTACTTTGAAAGAAGTAGCATCATCTCATCTGAAGTTATTAGAGTTGAAGTAGAAGAACATGTGAACAAAATTAAAGGGGACTCTATAAGATATTCCTTATCATACTATTTTACCCCCCCCCCCCCCAAAAAAAAAAAGAGTTTGAGAAAAACTGCTGAAACACGATTTCCTGTCCTTTTCATGATACCAACATTGAACATAATGTAGAAAAAAAAAGACTTGCTCTTTCAGAAAATATGAAAAACTCAAAATTGCTTATGTTGACAAATTTCCGGTTATTTCAGTCCTCACACAAAATCAGTGCATGTGACGTTTAGTTGGTTTTGTGATGCATGGTAACATTTGTACAAAAAGAAAAGAAAAAAAAATAAACACATGAGTTTATAAGCAATTCATTTATAATCAATTCTTAGATTCTTTACAATGATATATTTGTTGTACACAAGAAATTTTTTTCGATACTCTTTCATTTGAATATAGGGACAAAAATGTAAATGCATATATATACGCCAAAAAGCTTTAAGAGCTGAAAGTCCCTTAACCCTAAAAAGACTGGGCTATTTTGGTAGCTCGAAAGACTGAGGGGGAGGCCCCCCCCCCCCCCCCCCCCCCCCCCAAGATCTCGGCCGTTGATCGCGCGATCGCCGCGGAACTTTGCACAATGGTAGTGTGCGATGTAATCTAAAGATCGTGTTTTTAAATTTAAGAAAATAGTCTTATTCTATTTTATTTTGATTAATTATGATAATTTATGCGAGAAATCAGAATCTTTCATCTAAATCAGTAAATAACGCTCCAAAAGTGCTCATTTTTGGTATAATTATTCTTTGTGGCATTCTTAGCAAATGTAGTTGAAAAAAAAATCGGTATAAAAATTAATTTCTTATTCATTATATTGTTTCATGAATTTCTTATGTATTTCCTTGTTTTTTCGACCTTTTGTTTTTGTTGTTTTTTGTAACAAAATTTGTCACAGACATTTTTTGAAGCATAATACTCCTAAAACAAATTAATTTTAGCCATTGAGAGTAAAAATAAGCATATTTATATGAACCATGTGAAAAAACTCAATTTGCATTGACTTTGTACACAAAATCACCATGATAAAGCAAGAAGACGCATTCAGAGAAACATCCTCACAGGATTGGAATAGATCAATAAATATTGGTTTTTATGTAACTATGTACTTATAGTCTTGTGGCATCTATTTAATTTTTCTTTATAAAATGAAAAAAAAATGTGATTATGTTAACATGTGAATCAGATTCATAGGGAAATGTATTACAATCTGATTTTTTTTTTCACAACTTGGAGCTTATTGGATACCACGGTGTGCGTTATTCTTGTCCCTACGAAGCTACCTATTAAAAAAAAACGGTATGTGGCAAACGTCTCTGCAAATTATTTTTAGAAGTGTGGTTGTTAGAATATGGTGGCAAATCGACCAATTCATGTGATTAGGAGGTTTGAAATGCGTTTCTCATTACTTTTTGTTTTCAGTTGATGCTGTCGCAAACCGTGTTGCTGATGGTAACGGAGACATTGCTCCAGGTAATTACACTTTCCCTGCTGCTGATGCCCTTGAAGACACCATTCTTGTGGAGGTAAGTGATTTCATGGGTTCATACCTTAACATACTGTAACGCAGCTCGTAATGATCATACAAAACATTGGAATACTTTTGATGTATAAGGATAACTGTCTTTTTCAAGTTTTAATTTGTTTTATTTTGAGATTTCCTTTCCAGTAAAAACACTTAATCCATCAATATTTATGTACAATAGGATTTTTTTAAAGAAACAAAATCATTTGAGTAATAAATCAGGCAGTTAAAATGAGACATATTCCAAAATATGTTGAATCTATTTCTAGTGTTGTGTTAAAGTATGTTAGTCCAAGAAAACCATTAGTCTATCCGATCCCAGTGTGCGTACTTGACTTGCCAGCTTTTTACATGTGCAGCTTCCTAGATTACCTACAAGATTATTACCTTGATTTTTTTTTTTTTTGCCGTGAACCTATTTCATTTCTATGCCTCTAAACTCTTTGACCACATTGAATCTTTGACTTTCAAAACACAAATGAAATACACGTAAAGGCTCAAAATGACAAGTTTATTGAAGTTAAACAGTATTAAGTTGGAAAATACTAATATTTTCGACTGTCATCAGTTGGTTATAAAAATCAGGATAGAAAATGACGTATAAATATGCATTCCATTAGTGCAAATGCATAAGGTTGTCTTCATTAATTCTTTGAACTAAAGCAAGTGAATATAATTATTCATATATCCTAATCTTCTTTCTTTTGTATTTGAAAGCCTGAAGGGGCAGAAAGAGAGGAAACTTTCAGCGAAATGATATGCCCAGATGGTAAGAAATTTGAAATGGCTTGATATTCCTAGGGTTAAAAAATACCATATAATTCATCTTTAATATATATTTTTTCAGACGTGGATAACAGGTAGTGGTGTGTGTGTGTGTTTGTGTGTGTGTGTTTGTGTATGTCTGCTTGTGTATCTATCTATTCCTTTATCTGTGTATTTTTTATTAGTTTGTTTATTTTCCTTGTCTACCAAAATATTTTATTAAACTGAAAGTGTTTTTAAAGTGCCTTTAACGCAAGTGTAAGTGTAGGGCTTGGATGTGATAGGCCTTCTTACAATCTAACTGTGTCTTTTTTTTTTTCTTCTTCTTCTTCTGAGCAATCCCAGTTAAGCATGAGAACCGAAATGAGTAGAATCAATGAATAGTATTAGAAAGGGTTTGTGGATGAAAGTTATGGAGGCCACTGAAGTGTAACGCAGCCAGTTCAAATTTGCCAGATTATGTTATATATAATAGAGCATGAGGCTGAATGCACTATAACAATATAAGCACCGACAAATTCTGAATTTGCCCCGAAGGTCAATTATAATCAATGAGGCCGCAGGCCGAATTGAATATAACTGCCTGAGGGCAAATTCAGAATTTGGAGGTGCTTGGTACTTGTTATAGTGCAATAAGATGTCATGCACTATGTGTTATAAAATAGCATACATACCCAGGCGAATCATACGAAAGCCTAGATCACTTAAGATTCTACACGTACGTGCATGACGTGTCTAGACAATACCAGTTTCTTTGAACCTGTGACCTGTGTAGACAAAGTCCTGAAAATCCAAATTATATATATATATATATATATATATATATATATATATATATAGCGAAAACTTTGAGCAAAGAAAGCTATTTGTTATTACAATTGTTTCTGGTCAGTTTTTCCTTCCTTGTTTCAATATATATATATATATATATATATATATATATATGTTTTAATTCAAATTCTAGATTTATCTATTCCTCTCTCCCTCTCCTTCCTTCGTTCTGTTGACCCGGTTGATTCTGGTAGATGACGGTGATGAACCATATTCCAAGATGGTGACTCTCGCCCTGCCAGAAGTAATTGTTCCAGGATCTGCACGAGGAAGAATACAAGTTATTGGTGGGTTTGATGCGATATCATTATTAGTGTAATCCTTTATGATTTGTATTCACTTCCCGACTTTTTTTTTTTACCCCAGCTGAATCGTATCCTCTTTCTCTCCATATAATAATCATAAAATGATTTATGCAGGCCTACACAAAATATAACTCTGTTTGGATGCAAAACGGTAGGATCGAAAACAAATTAATCCATATGATCGCTTTAACTTGAAATATTCACTTTGTCATCTTCTAGATCACTGTTCGTTTATTTTTTTCATTTATAAATCATACCATTTTATTTAAATTTAGGATCCATAATGTTCATCTTGGTTTCTTGTCACTGCATAATGTCGACATATGAAGGCTGCATGTTTGGTGATCGTAATCATGATTTTCTGTCATGAAAATGTGATTTGTAAACATATATGTGACACTGCACCTCAAAACAAACAAAAAGTCGCCAGACATGAATTTTTAGTTAAGACCATATTCTAAAAGAGCAGACTTTAAGCTTTAAAATGATGTATAACTCAAATCAAATGGACTCTCCTAACCTATCTAAATATTGGAAAGAATGCACAAACTCAGGAAAAGTGTGAACTCAGAAAAGAGGCTCTGAAGTACAGTGTCTATTCAAGCGCTTAATCTTTACCTAACCATGCTGGCTGTACGATGAATGGGACAAAAAACAGGAAGTAAACCACCAGAGTAACAACAATGAAGGGATTATCAGATTAAACTGAAATCAAGCATGCCTCATTAACACATTCTGTCCATAATTAATGCCAACTTTCAAAGCAGTAGCACTATCTTTTCAAAAGTTATTAGAGTTGAAATTGAAGAGTATGGACAAGGTTTTTCAGAAATGAAAAAGGGATTCTAAAGACACACCTAATCACACTATTCTACCAAAAATGTTCGAGATAAACTGCTAAAAAAACACACTTTCCTGCCCGTTTTATGATAAAAAATTTTAGCATAATGTAAAAGAAGACCCACTCTTTCAGAAAATATGAAAAAGTCAAGTTTGGCTAGGTTGACCCATTTCACTTATTTTCAGTCCTCACGCAAAATCAGTGTGTGCGACTTTATGTTCGTTTTGAGGTGCACGGTCACATATTTGCCTAAAGATACTTACGGTTACGTAGACAAAATGTTGTTTTTTTTTTAAATTTAGTATCTTGTTACATGTCTGGCAGTTGGATTTATGAGGTGGCCATTCAATTACATAAATAGAATCAATGATTCTATCTTCAAATTGCACTGACTGCTGTGTTCTACTAAACAGTTCTCAATTCCTTGGTTTCATAAATTATGTGTTTTGGGGTAAAAAAAAAATACGCACAAGTAATGGTCGACCTTACCATAGTTGCAAAAAAAAAAAAAAATCCATAACAATCTAAAATATCCTCATATGACAAGAGTATAGGCTGTGATCTCTGTATACAGGCGATGTGATTGGACCCGTCATGAGCAACCTCGGACAATTGCTCAGGATGCCCTTCGGATGCGGGGAGCAGAATATGATCACCATGGCACCCAGCATCTTTGTGATGCATTACCTGACGGAGACAAACCAGCTGACCAATGAGATATCATCAAAGGCCTTGGAGTACATGGAAAGTGGTAAGTGTATTTTATCATTTTCTTTGAAAAGAGTGTGTCGAGTATGTCCGTTAAGTCGATCTCAATATACTTAGAGTTGGTATGTGTGTAAAGTGTGAACACGTCCCTTCACCAAATTGAAAAACACTAGAATGGTAACGGATAGCAGCACTGCAACGTTGAGCAGTGCTGACTCAGTATCCTGACGTTCTGTTAATTCACAAAAGGGACATTTTCTTGTAATTAAAATAATTCATTTGCAGCATCTATTGTTTGTGCTCGGTCATACTATTACCAGGAGACTCATTGTCTGGACTCTTAGTAGAATAAAAGAAGCAAATGCATTTATACTATACCAGTTGAGGATAAACTGAAATAGATCCTAGAGCGACCGGTTCCTGTGTCTCATGGGTGTATTTGATAATTTCCACATTATTTCCTGTTCCCCAGGTTCTCACTGTGATTTGTTAAGTCTATTTCAGCGTTTTCCTTGCTTTTGAATATAATATTCATTTAGCGCTTAATACAACATGTTTCGAAGCGCTTTACAATGCTAAACAACCGAACAAACAACCAAACAAACAAACATACAAATCAGCTTGGAATAGCAAATAATTTACTACAAATGCATACATAATCATTAATTCTGCACTAAAAGTAAATGGGCTTTAAGTTTCTTTTTTAAGATTTCAACGGAGGTGGAGGTCTGAATATGAGTAGGGAGAGTGTTCCAAAGAAGGGGGGCACAAACGGCGAAAGCACAGTCACCATAACGGTTGTGGGTGCAGGAGCCAAGTTTAAGCTGGGTTGCAGATAGTGATCTTAGGTGCATGTGTGTAGCCAGTCTGGGTTTCGATGAGATCAGATAGATGTTCATAATACAAATGTGTATTGAATAATTAGGAAGGACAAAATAATAGAGAAGGGCGTTCCTTGCTACCATGACAAAGTGTGTATTGTGTCTTTTTTTCTTCATTATATCATTCGTGCATAAAATTTTATACTTTACATTGTATTCTACTAAACTGTTCTTATCAGATGAATGAACAAAAAATCGACAACTTGTACCGCTTTGAATCATGTCTCTTTTTTTTCTTTGATAATGGAAACGAATTAACTATTTAATCAAATTTTAAAAAAAATGATAATGAAGACACGGCTGCAGTTATAGGGAATAATCGTACTCCGTAAGTTAGCGGTGATAACCATTGCGTTTACTGTCCCTCCCAAATTTCAGAAGTTTGTTTGTTTGTTTTTTTTTTTACGTCGAACCTTGAACATTCTATCACAAAGGCTACCAGAGAGAGCTTAAATACCAGCTGCCAGACGGGTCCTACAGTGCCTTTGGGACCAGTGATGGGGTCGGCAGCACCTGGCTCTCAGCATTTGTCCTTAAGTGTTTCAGCTTGGCCAAGGAGTTCATGGAGGTTGATGAAATGAATCTAGGGAGAACCCAGAACTGGCTCCTTCGACACTCCAGAGACGCACAAGGTTGCGTCATCAAGCAGGGCCGAGTAATCCACAAAGAAATGCAGGTAAACCTATATATGCCAAGTTTATACGATGTTTTCGTAAAGTTGACATTATGAGTCTTAGATGACATTTTAAAAATGTTCCTATGAATGAAATACAGTCAATACCATGTTTGGCCATGTTTGCAATCTACTGCAATTTAGTACAATAACTTCCCAATTTTTCCTTTCAACTGCCTATAGTGCTTCCCGAAATTTCCACTTCAAGTTCTGTCACTGAATGATGCCAGTTGATTGCACTTTCTTATGTATACTGAGTGTTTGCATGGGAATACGTCTCGAAGAGCACAAAAGGAATGTAGACATAATGAACGAAGCAAAAGTGATCCCCATTAAAGATCTCCTGAGAAAGAGTTGGCTCGAATGGTCTGGTCATATATGCAGATAAGAGAGTGATAAAGATATCAGAAGAGTGTTCGAGATGGAAGTAGAAGGCAACAGCAAACGTGGAGGACTAAAATAGAGGTGATCCGTCACAATAGACTCCGACCTACGCTGGCTTGATATGGGCAGGAGAGCTTGCAATGAAAGATTTCGATCGAAGCACATTTCGTAATCTAATATAATTAGAAATCAGGCTAAAATTTAACCCGCTATCTGGACTGAACCACAGCGGTGAAAGATGTGTGAAAGTATGTAATTGCCCTCTCTGTTTGTAGTTTGAATCCATTCTTTCATAATACTTCTTCTCCCATCCCAGGGATCCGTCTCCAGCCCCGTTACCATGACAGCGTTTGTGACAGTCGCCATGTTGGAATCTGGAGCATCCCCTGATGTGAGTTGTTCGTTTGAATTGGTATACCCCCACCTCAAGTTATCAAACAATTGGGGTTGACATTAGTTCACCTGTGCTTACATCACTGCTAACATGCGTTTATACGGTGACCTATTTGTATACTGCTTTGATCCAAACCACATCCAGGTAATTTTTTAGTGTGAGTCTGTTTCACACTATTTGAGATTTGTGGCCGACCTGTGCTGCACTATAAATGCAAAACATATATATTTTTTAATGATATATATATATTCATATATATATATATAATATCTCTCTCTCTCTCTCTCTCTCTCTATATATATATATATATATATATATGTATATATGAATATATATATTTTTTCTATTTATGATAGTCAACCTGTAGCAAGTATCTATATCTATATATATATATATATATATATATATCTTTATCTGTAGATATAATATCACAAAACTAAGGTACACAAGTAAGTTTTGCTATAAAATATGTTTGTTTGGGACTTTTAGCCAAATTAAAAAGAAAGAAATTGTAGTTGTACCTTGTGAATTCCTGAGGGGCCTGTATCATTCTTGTCAGTCTTGACCATTGTACATTTCTCTCAAGATAGGTATTTTTTTTTTCATATCAATGTTTAACGGTTTCGACACTGGCTAAACTTTACTAAGAGACAGACGATATCGTTTCGTGTATTGTAATGTATTTTTTAACATTTATTTATTCAATCATTTTACCTCATGTAGGATCAAGATGTGATTCTTGGGCTGGAATGTATGGAACATTGGCTAAACACCACAGTTCCTTTTGACATGAACACCTATGCGCTGGCTTTGACTGGCTATGCTTTTGGCTTGGGCAACTACTTCTCCAGCCAGTCTCGAGCTCTAAGCCTCCTTAACGACAGAGCACAAGAAGAAAGTAAGCCCCTTTTTGTCACAAATTTATCACTTCAAGAAAACCTTGTGTGTCCCAGTAATGCTACCGCCTGTTATTGTTCTTTTTCTTTTCATCTGACCCATAATTGCATAAGCTTTCAATATATCCAAGAGCAGTAAGATTGGAGATGTTCACATTGCGAACTGCTATTTCGAACATGCATAAAACACATTTCTTTCATTTGATGTCTATCTTATCATCGTTATTTTTATCACATTTCTATTATTTCACGTGTTAGCTCGAAAAATATTCTTGCATTTGAGCCACGTCCTCACCCTATGCCACTTTTCATTTTACCTGCAGAATGGATGAGATCCTACTGATTTCTATTTCATAGCTATCGCCAATCCATAAATCGCCTACGAAGCTGAAAATGTTGTATCAAATATAACTTTTTTTCTGTCCTCATTTTGAAAAAAAAAAATGTATATTGTTATTTGGACCGTTTTGATAAGCAGCAGACTGTTTGAGACAATTCGTCAAGTTTCATCTTTCCTTTATCGAAATGAAGATAAACAGAGACATACGTCATTTAGACTAACCTCATGATGATTGGGAGGATGGCCTGAGGGCCAAAATCAATTAGATGGCTCTTTTCAGACCCGGGTTGCCCAACCTGGTGCACCCTTAACTGTCCAGTGTATGTTATGATTTTCGGAAAAAAAGAAATGTGATATTGATATAATAACAATAGTGTAATAATAACAATGATAATGATATTAATGATAATAATAATAACAATAATATAAATGATAATGAATAAAAATGACCCACGCAAGTACAAGTACCAAGATTTTGTAATGAATTATTTTAAGAATATTCAGGCATGTTTCAATCATTTATATTTTCCTTTTTAAATTCTAACTCTATGTTCGAAGATGGGTTACGTTTCTGGAGCAGTGGTGATGCTGTCGAGAAAGAAGAGAGCTTGTGCATTCACCACTGCCATGCCGACTCCTCCGGTGTAGAGATAACTGCTTACGTTCTGCTGGCCCACCTCCACCAGAATCAGCCATTTGACGTGATGTTTGATGACGTTTTGCCGATAGTCCGCTGGCTGAATGCCCAACGAAACGCTCTCGGTGGTTTCTCGTCGACGCAGGTTAGACTTTTAGCGATGTTTTCAAGTTTTCTAAATGAAAATCAATTCCCTTTCCCACAGCACAGATATGAAGACTTGCATCACGACAATAGCAGAAGAGGAAATAGTCATAACAATAACGGTTATAACATATTTAACAACTAAAGTAGTAGCAATATTTGGTATAAATAGAGTAATGCTAATCATTATTATTTACTTTTTTGTCATTGTTATTGACATAATGATCATTAAAGAAAGGGTGATGATCGTACTGAAGATGACAGTAGCGGTGAAAACACTTTGTTTAAAGGGACTGTACAGTACTGTTTGAGGTAGGGATTCATGTTTTGAACATTCCTAAGTGAGATAATGAAAAGCCTCCTATGAAATATGAAAGAGCATGTAATTCTAAGAAGGATTCAGCGTTTATTTGATAAAAATTAGTTTTCAAATGGCTGAGAAATCCGAAAAAGTGCTAATAATAAAAGGCGACATGCCCCAACTGTATTAGTATCTCTTTGTTTTACCTTGTTTTTGGATATCTCAGCCATTTCAAAACCGATTTTCATCAAATAAACTTTTGATACCCCTTAGAATTGAATGTTCTTTGACATCTCACAGAGTGGTTTCTGAATATCTCACAAAACGTTAAAAGCTAAATCTTCACCTCGACCGGAACTGTACACACCCTTTAACATTGTGTAAACACGTATTGTAAGCATAATTTCCATTCCTTGGTCGCTTTAATGGTATTGAAACATTTTCAGGACACCGTCCTTGGATTGCAAGCAGTGGCTCAGTTTGCAGAGAGAGTGTATGGCCCTGATTCGTCGTTAGATCTGGAAATTGGCGTTCAAGCCTTTAGGTCGGGCTCCCGTGATCTCACAGAGGAGTTCTTTTTCGACATCGATAACAGCAACCACCTCGTGCTGCAGCGTGAAGACCTGCGGGAGGTTCCGGCAGATCTTTGGATCTCTTCAAGGGGAAGTGGGTGTGCTCTGTTCCAGGTGGGTCTACTGGACGTCTATTAACCCTTATTATTCCAGAGACCCTTGATCAGATAGAACAGAAACAGATATTATTGTTTTATCATTTTTCCCCAAATCAAGGTATATGAGATGTAATCTCTTGAAAAAAAAAATACACCGATGTAATTGAATTATATATGATGATTTTGATATCTTTCTCGAGGCAATACCAGGATAACTTATCAAAGACTGTTACAAACTTATACCACTAGTAATAAACTTGAAGTATCATTGCTTGATTTATGTCATGATTGCAAACTTTAAGTGAAAAAAAAAAACATGTGTATCGAAAAAAAAAACAGAATTACAAAAATGCAACCTGTCAGTTATTTTCATTTTCTGTTTCAAATACCTTACCATGTCATTCTTTACACTTATTGACAACTGACATATATGACACTAAAATAGACTTTCGAAACAAAACAAGAAACAAAGCAACAACAATTGAGAAGATTCAGAAAGTAAGAAGAATAATTTTATGTTCTTCTTTGGTTTATTCCGAGCAGGCTGAGTTGCGCTATAATGTTCCAGTGGTTCCTCCACAACGCCCACTGTTCAACATTAGTGTGACAATCGGTGAATGGAATGGCAGAGTCCAAAGTGACAGTACAACATGTGGAGACAGAACTGTGTATGTCTGTGTCAGGTTAGTTTATATAATTGTTTGCTTTAAATCCTCTAATGCCTTCAATTGAAGTTTAGGATAAAAAGAAATGTGTTAAAATCAGACCTTGAGAACAGAGAAAATAATTTCTCCACCTCTTGTCAATAGAAGGTAATCTTATACTTCAACAGCAACCTCTGCGATTAGATGTTCAATTAAGCTTTCTAGCGCGTTCAATCAAGCTTTCTAGCGCCACCAATCTAAGTTCGACCCATCAGTAAGGAGGATGACAGGCACTGACCAATAAAATCACTCCCTCGTGGCTTTTTTGAGCCCCCCCCCCCCTCCCCATTTCTCATCATAAATCCATAACGTAAAAAAAAAAAAAAAAGCCGCGACGTTGCATGACTTTTTTTTTTTCTTTTAACCATATTTTAACTATGCTATTTGAGACCAAGTTTTTCCGGGGGGGGGGGGGGGGCAATTTGAAACCCCCCCCCCCCCCCCCCCCCCCCCCCCCCCCCCCCCGTCAGATTTCGGCCGCCGATCGTGCGATCGCCGCAAAATTTTGCCTGCACATAGAGCCGGATGTCAAGTACAAGTTTATATGGTCATCCAACAGAAAAAAAAATTGATTTTATATTTTTTAATAAATTGATTTTGCAAATTTACGCATGGATTCATATTTTCACCTTTAACGCCATTAAAAAGATTGAAGGATTGCTAAATTATTGTGTAAGAGTTCCTCAAGACACATTGAACAATTTTCTTTAAAAATTGCGCAATCAAAATCATTTTCTTTTGATTTTCATTGTTTTGTTAATTTCGTATGTATTTCATTGTTTTTGACGTTTTGTTTTCTATTGTTACTTTGCCAAAATTTGTTGCAGGCATTTTTTCAAGCTTTCCTACATTAGAATTGATTAATTTCAATGGTTAAAAGTTGAAATAATCTCATTTATATCAGTTAAAAAAAAAAACCACACAATTTGCATGGATTTGCACACGAAATCATGGATTTGAGCTGTTTTCGGGTTGACATGCATCTGCAAAACATTGTGTAACTTCAGAACGATGTACCCGGACGTCGCAAATTTGGTCTCAAAATATGCGGCAGACTTCAATTAAAAAAGTCATGAAACGACGCGGCAAAATCTTTGCGCGTTGCGGAATCGTGGCGCGAAATGTTTGGGGGGGGGGGTCATTTTGACCCCCTCCCCCAGTTAAAGTAGGGTTAAGTCTTGCCAATTTTTTGAGACCTTCGCGACGCCAGGGTATGCGGTTTTGAGGTTAAGCGATATCTAGTAAGTTCATGTAAGGTCAAAAAATTCTCAAAAGCGTGATTTCATGTACAAATACAATGCCATTCTGTTTCTAGCCAATATTTATAAATGCATCACAAAACAAGCAAAACGTCACAGGACATGGATTTTCAGTAGAATAGATTCAAAAGCAGACTCTAAGCTTTAAAATGATGTATAACTCAAAAATCAAATTGACTCCCCTAACCTATCTACATATTGGCAAAAAAAGCCCCCACTCTGGAAAAGTGTGAAAAGAGAAAAGCGGCTCTGAAGTAAAGGGTCTATTCAGGCCTTTAATCTTAACCAAGCCGTGCTAGCTGTGCAATGAAAGGGACAAAACACAGGATGTATACCACCCGAGCAACAACAATGAAGGGATTATTAATGTGTAATTAAGCTGAAGTTAAGTCTGTTCTATTAACACATCCTCTTCATGATTAATGTCATTTTACAAAGCAATAGAGTTACCGTTCAAAAGTTGTTAGACTTGAAAGTGAAGAGTGTGTAAAGAATTTCAAGAAATGAAAAGAGAACTCTAAGACATACCTGATCATCCTACCCCCCCCCCCCCCCCCCGCTTAAAAAAGGATTGTAGAAAAAAAAATGTTGAAAACACACTTTCCCATTCACGTTATGATATTAAATTAAAGAATAATGTAGAGGAAGGATAACTCTTTCGGAAAATATGAAATAGCCAAGATTGACTCTGTTGACCCATTACGCCTTTTGTGAGTCCTCACATAAAATCAAGGGGACCAGTGCGACTTTATGTTCGTTTTGTGATGCACGGTCACAAATGTATTATTGTATTTACTCCTACCATTTCAAATCAATTGATTTCATGTCGTTTATGCTCGCAAAAGTGTCGCCGACGATTTTCATCTGAAAAAAAAAATCAGAAAAAATAGTCGAAAACAATTATACACAGTAAAAACATGATTATGAAGAAAATGAAATAATGATAATAAAAAACAAACAAACAATGCCACCATTTTCATTTGATGTAGGCACTACATTTAATAAGAATCCTTATAAGAGTATCTAGACCAAAAATTAACAGTTTTGGACCTTATTTATTACAGGAAACAGTCACTTTTTGTTTTAATGCATAAATTAGCTTATTAATTTGTTGCAAATAAATTTTAAAAACTGCGGAATAATTTCTAATTCAGTATGGTAGATTACCTTGTGGGAGGCGCGCTTGCCAACTTTACTTGCGATTACGTGGCCAACGGCCCTAAAGCATAGGAGGAGGGACTGAATGAGCCCCCGCTCCCACCCCGGCCTTTCTAGGCATCAATACATGTAGACACCTGTAGCCCAATCTTTCTTTTAAGCTTTTCATGCCGTCAATCCCTCGTTTGAGGCGAGTCCCCAACTGGGGCATACCCAAAGTGGGGTGCGTATATTTGTCGTTTGGGAGTTGGGAGTCGAAGGACTTGTCCATTGCAAATAAACTTTCTGCTCAGGCGTGACAAACCTGGAGGCCAAGCCAGGGTTTGATGACTCCAGCAGCTGTCGTATTACGTAAGAGCATGATAAGGATATCTGCCTGTGGCAGACCATTCAAAGTGAACTCAATTTTCTCTATCCTTTCTAAAGTTTTCAATTTTATATTCTATTGAGAAATTCTATGGTCATCCATTTTACATTTCGAACGAAAAAAATTGACCCGTAAATAACGAAAATACAGGAATAAGAAGGAGAGCATTGCTAGTTTGCCGGTGCTGACAATGTGCTATTTGGCAGTGAGTTACAACGGGGAGGTGAGACTACCTCCCTGGTTACAATCAGCCTGCTGACTGGATCATTGAGAAAGCAGCTGTCGTATTACGTAAGAGCATGATAAGGATATCTGCCTGTGGCAGACCATTCAAAGTGAACTCAATTTTCTCTATCCTTTCTAAAGTTTTCAATTTTATATTCTATTGAGAAATTCTATGGTCATCCATTTTACATTTCGAACGAAAAAAATCGACCCGTAAATAACGAAAATACAGGAATAAGAAGGAGAGCATTGCCAGTTTGCCGGTGCTGCAAAATGGAATGACAATAGTTCCGGTCACTACAGTACAGGCATGCTCTGTCTGCATACGCTGAATGTCTACACTCACACACGTACACACACACACGCACCATGGAGCTACATGGCCCATGCCAAAACCAAAACAATCTCCTCCTCTCGCGGTGCCCCCCCCCCCTCCTGTGGCGCTGTGGCGATGACTGATGCTTAGATTAGGCCAGGGTCAAGAAACAGGTGTTTTATATCTTTGACTTTAAGTCATTGATTGCCAAGATATGCACTGGCATTATTTACTGGGGTGTAGCCTCTTCAAACGAGAGATTTGCGTCATGATACTCAAACTATTAGGCTCGTGGGCATTGCACGACTAGACCCATGAAATAATCCAATTTACCTCTTTTTCTCTTCCTTAATCTATACCCCTCTTTTATACTCGCTCTCTCTCTCTCTCTCTCTCTCTCTCTCTCTCTCTCTCTCTCTGTCCCATCTGACAGGTACACAGGGAATGAGGTGGAGACCGGTATGGCTGTAATGGAGGTTAAAATGGTGTCTGGATTTATCCCCCATGAGGATTCTTTGGAAACTTTCCGCCACAGACATGGCGCAGCCATTGGTTTGAAGCGCATCGACAAGTATACCAACGGAAAACCACTGACCCTCTATTTTGATTCAGTAAGTTATAATTCTGTACCACACAGTTTCTCCTTCTGTGTTTTATTTTATTTTTTTTACTTTGTTTGGTATTTTGTGATTGTTTGCATTTGTCGCCAATGCATTGATAACTCTGTCATTTGAAAGCTTTCGAAAGTTTAGTCACGTACTAGTAATTATTCAGTCCTTCAAACTCTTTCGCAGAATCATCTTTCATTTTTGTCCTGTCAATAAGAATAAGAAAAAGAAAAAGAAGAAGAAGAAAAAGAAAAAGAAAGAAAAAAGATGATGAAAAAGAAGAAGAAGAAAAAGAAGAAAAAAAAAGAAGTTTGTGGAATTGTTAATAGGTAGATTAGGCTTCATTGGAATATAATGAAATTGATATACATGTATGCAACTTAGTAGCACATGGACTGTAGCCTGCTGCACGTTCAGATAGGCAGGACAGATATACAATGTATGTTCACTGGGACAGAATTTCCTAAAAAAGCTAGTTTCCTTCAATAGTCTGATCGTCTTGTCTTCCGAGTTAAAACAAGAAAATAGTTATAGTTTTCTTAAATTCCCCAAGTATAGATATCATCATAATCATGTAGATATCATTTAGTTAGCTTATGTAATTATTGTCACGGTATCCGTGAGTATTTTTCTTTAGTACAATGACAAAATATATAATGATATTTGATCTGCACATTATAGCCAATCAGGGCATGCGACTGTCTTAACTTTCATGCCTTTCTCCCGGTATAATACCATTGCATGTTTTCACATTACATTCTGTAGGGATGATACTTTCGACAAAATGTTTGGTCTACTTTGCCAATGTGATTGTATAGCTGCATTTCAATTCTTACTTTAGAAATGTGATGTTAAAACTCTTTCCGACATCTTAACATTATATTACCCAGTTTGACAGCATAGATCGCTGCGTGCCCATCAAAGTGAAACAGGAAATGGTCGTGAAAGATGCCAAATCATCGGTCATCAAAGTGTATGACTACTACAAGCCAGGTAAGCTATTCTTTCATGGAGAAATTGAATGATATTTTGAATCGTTATACCAGTAAAGTCCATTATTTCGAAATATGTACGGTTAAATATGCTGAAACACAGCAACAAAGGGACCAATATTAAAGAAAATATGAAATATAGCTTGAGCTAATCCACGTAATTTAACTAACTAGTTATCAGACAATAGGGCTTGAATCGCGTCTTTGCTGTTTACATGCAAAGTACCGAGGATTTCGGTTTAGTTTCGGTTTTATTATCTTGTCCAACAGTCATTTTATATTTTCAAGCTTCTATTTGTCATCATGAATTTAAAATCATAACTGTAGTATTCGATTTTCTTGTGGAGTTTAGAGAGTGATTTATTATTCTATTTTCTTTGTCGATTCGGGAAACATAACTACTCCAGTTTCTAGAAGAGCTAGTGTCGGTAGTTTTCCTAAGCTGCGTCTTTACTTGTATGAAATCAGAATGAAATTCCGAAATCTCAAATGTTGACGTGTAAAGCTATATTCTGGTTTAATCTTAGATAATACAACATTAATTATTGTTGATGTTTTGGCATTGTCACAGAACATGCCAAAAACACCCGAGACGATAGATTGTGAAAGCGAATGAGGTTTATGTGGGGCATTTATAACATCAGTGTTCAGAAATTTCTTATCATTTTTGTCTTTCAGTCAATTGTAAGTAATATGTGATGAATCGAGGCTAAAATGTTGTTTCCTTTCTATATTGTTTTTGTCCTTCAGACCTCGTCAGCTTTGAGAACTACCATCCCTGTGAACTGGCGAACGAGTTATAAAGATGATCTGGAACGTAGGACACTCGTGCATGAAAATAATAGACAAAATGGTCACTATGATTTTCTGGCAGAGACAAAAGCTTAAATGCATCACAAGTGAGGCATTACTGAACAAAGGCCTACATACTTTGTACTTGAATTTAGTAATTTCAGGAGGGATGCTGAATTACACATGCACGTGACCGCATTTTAGTCGTCCCTAATGGAATGAAGTCACACCTTTTCTTGCAAAGCAATGAATTGTAGCTCTCAGTGTGATGTTGTACAAAGAAAATGGTTTGCTGCTATGTTCACAGACTTCATAACATTTTGAAGACCACAATTCATTATGAAAAAAATATTGTTGTTGATGTACTGATTTGATTGGCGTGATATTGCCAAAACTGAGAAATAGCGACCAAGGTTAGCCATAGCTTTAAAAAAAACAAAGAAAAAACAACAACATTAGGTTTTTAATTCGAACAGAGTTAAGCAATAATTTTTACCTTTGTGTTAAGCACAGTAAAATAAGATGACATTCAGAAACACCTGGTAAAAATTAAAGTCGTAGACACAGTACTTTCTATGTTTTCTGTTTGTTGTAATGGAAACCTTTTCCAAGGTGTTGTTTTATTCTGTAAAAAAAAGAGAGAAAAAAAAAACTTGTCATCATGAAAGAATAGTCATCAAGGAAAAAAAAAATACGACACTAATTGCCTGATTTCTTTTCTTCTAGTGGATGGCACAAATTCCTTTTGATCAGGGAGTTGATCACCAGTCCTCCCTGTTTTGATATTACAGGCAGCAAACGCCATCATTTTTTTTTTTCATACGAAATCATGACCATTAAAGGTACCGTTAGTTTCCAAGAATTTATTTGCCATTTGCAATCCAGGCTTTTCTTGGACACCCAAAATGTCCTCTAGAATATATGCAACTTGAAAGATATACAAAACCATGATCTTGCCTTTGAAGATTGGTGTCTTTCTTTTTATACTAATCTGTGTATTTTTCTTGTTGAATGCTTGAATTAGAACATGATGAATCTCCAAGCATTAGAGGATTATATGCTATTCGTTTTAATACACTATAAACTGTTATAAATATCATCTTGTACATTACGAGTATGCTGTTGAGAATGAGTGACTGAATTTGTCGTCACTGTTTAAGTATTTTGACGCAGTACATAGATAGATACGACACCCGTCAGTTGTTGGAGGAAGGTTAGATAGTTATTTCTTTCTTGTTGATATGAGAAAAATACATATGTAAAGTTGGACGATATTGAATAAAAAGAAAATAATGACTTTAATGTATTTAATAGTTGTCTTGTGTTTATTTGAGAATTCGAGTTCTTCGCAGACCTTAATGTTCGTGATTTTCAAGGAACAGCTATATTCACACACACACACACACACAGAGACACACACACACACACACAAACACACACACACACAACAGAATCATTGAACATCATTCTTTCTGGATTGGATGCCTTTAAAGCGATATTCCAATCCAGTTATAAATTGGTGTGACAAAAAAGAGTGATATCCTACAACTACAGCATTGATAATATGATAGCAAACGGATGGAAATTAGGACACTTGTAAACTTCTGAAGTTTCGCTAATTTCTGCAGAACAGTTCTTGTACAAATAATCTGAATATGCAAATTTTCCATTGATCGTAAAGAAAAAAAAAGTTTCTGTAATTAAAGTGTAGGACATAATGTTATTCTTGGTTGAATAACTTCAAAATAATCAGTTAGATATATAAGGATCTGAGACTGTTGCGTAATTGTGTTTGAATGGAAAAAGAAATTAAAATTTGAAATGTATGTACAAACTACTTTGCAAGTTGTGAGGGATTGCATCATCACTTCAATATTTCCATAATTATTCATATTGCGTTTTCCTGATAAATGGGTGAAACGTTGAAATGTTGCACCTTTTTTTAATTATTTTACCTGATTCTTGTCAGACTAACTTTCAACTGTACCGAAATTACCCTTTAACCCTTATCACACCGAGGGTTTTCATTCATTTATTTATTAATTTTTTTATTCTATTTATTATTATTATTATAGTTTTTTTTTTGGGGGGGGGGGGGGGGAGTGGGGGCTTTTTGCCCCCCCCCCCCCCCCCTTCAGATCTAAGTCGTGGATAGCGCGATCCTCGCGAAAATGTGCACCAAGCTAGAGGCCAACGTAATCTACAAGACTCTATAGTTAGATTTTTCAAATTTTAATGTATGTATCTTATGTTAATTTATGCTAATTTATGCAAAATGATTTGTTTGCCTATAAATCAAAAAGTAAAGGTCCAAGACTTCTAATTTTTTTGTGAACATATTCTTTTCAATATCCTCAATATTAATACTGAAGCAAAAATTCGGCTTCATAATTATGTCTTATGTATTTTATTGTTTATTGAATTTCTTATGTATTTCTTTTGTTACTTTTTGCGTTTGTTGCTTTCTTTTCGTCAAAATTTGTCGCAGAAACTTTTTAACTCTTTATGTGCCATGGTGTAAACCCCCTTTGTGCCACATTATTCTGAGACACCAATGTAGCCATGCTTTTTCAAATCTCTTTAAGTTAAAGCAGATTTTTGTTGTCCTGGAAATGTAATGAGCAAAGTTGTCGAGGAAATGCCAAATTTTGCCCTGTGGTATATTGTATGACAAATCTACGATCGTTTTTCTTTTAAATGCCCAGTAGCCATATTATTCATATTATTAAAGAGGCATTACTCTTTGTACAAAAAGCAGTGCCAGAGACTTTGAATTTACTCGTAAATCCAGTAGGGAATACCACTTGATAGCCAATCACCACATAAAATCAAGCTACCTAGGGCAGGAATGGAATCACGAGAAACGCTTTCATCGTACTGTGGCATTTGGCGATTTATCAGTCCGTTTGGGCGGCTTTGTACTTTTGAGCAGAATATGCGAAGTTGGCACGCCGTCGACTGAGTTGGAGGTGCGAGCGTGGCACGTAAAGAGTTAAAGATTAATCAGGCTAAAATAAATCATTACCAGCTATTGAAAGTAAACGTAAAACTCATTCTCATGTGAATTGAATGCAAAAACACAATTTGCATTGGATTTGTTCACAAAACCATGTTTTTGACCAATTTTTGTGTCGACGAATTTTTTCAAAGGGGCGCGGTGTCCTCAAAACAGGTATGCCCGGGAGCGACACATTTGGTCTCAAAAGTTGCGCGATGCTTGAAAAATGCCCCCCCCCCCCCCCCCCCCCCCCCCCAGGGAATATGGTTAAGACTCCATGTGCTGGCAGCAGACTCTGTTTTTCAATGCCTGATAACAATGGTAGACAGATTGCATCGTGCTAATACTGAGAAAAAAAAACAACAACAACAACAACAATGAAAAATGTCAATGTTGTACCAGAACTTGCAGTGTCATTGTTTCGTTCTGAAACATAGAGACTTTCGCAACTTGTTTGGTGACACTATGGTATTTACAGAGCAGTTTGCTTTCATGATATCTTGAAGATTCTCGTTATTGAGAAACCCGATTTTGTAGGTTTTGGATATGTTAGTGACATACAGAAGAAAAAAGCGTAATAAAAGAATGATTAAAACTGATGTTAGACAAAGAATGATACAAATAAACATTATAAACTTGGTATTCATCTTATTTCTTTCCGTAGAATAGTGATTTTGCCCAATATTGTTGTTCCCAACTAGACATCTCACTAAATATAAATATATATATATATATATATATATATATATATATATATATGGGTCAGAATTTTGAACGATGTACAATTGAGCCAAAACAAGGCAAAATTTAAAAAGTAGGAAATTCTCCAAATCATTCATCTTACCTGAAAAAGTATAACTCAAGCTTTAATATGAACCCAATTATACTAGGATTTCCCCAGAGGAACAAGTTTTTATTCACCGCTGAAGTTTACCATGTCCAGAGCAGCGAACGTCCGTAAGGAATAATACTGCACATACATTTGAATACCATTTAACATAGTTTCCAAAGATCTGATTCAGTTCAAATCCTAACGAAATATCTTAAGGGACATGTGTACGTGATTGCAGAATATTAAGCTTGTACTCTTAACCTGTACTTAATGGTAGACAACTGATGATTTAACTAAATTCGCCATTTCTGTAAAAATATTGCTCTTCCGCTAAACACTTTCTCCACTTTACGCGCATTTTACAGAAACTCAATATTTTCACCTCTTATTTCACTATCCTATACTATAATCCTCACTCCCAAATAATAATATACCTTTTAAGATGTATCTCATCTGGGCAGTCTCTATAACCCAACAAACATAGCATAGTTTTCATCACGGAGGTTCGCATGTAGCTCACGGACGTTCGGAACAAACAAGATATTGAACAATGCAGCTCTCTTGAGTTGGAAACGCTTTCTACTCACAACAAACAGCAATTTCATGTCGAGAACAAACTCCTATGCAAAATCCTGAATAGACATTACCAATTTACAATTATATAAGCTTGTTTATCTTCTCATACTGAGGAATCAAAGAAAACAATTTTTCCATCTCTCGTAAATGAACGTACAAACGTACGTGTAATCTCAGTGACGTAGCCCATCCTTGAGAACGAATATATTTATCAAAATTTCGCTATCATGAAGTAAATATTAAGGTACTAAACTTCAATAAAGTCTACAATGCAAAATTTGCTTTTTATATAACGAACATGGTCACAGCTAAAATTATGACAAAGAATTAATATAGAAAAACAACAGAAATGTGCTCCGTTATAGAAATACGAAGTTAAGCTGGGGAGGGCAAACGAATACGTTAGGAAGAAATCCCTCTGTGTTTGCTCCTTGTGTTACACACTGTTACCGAGAAAAAAATTGTGTTATTATATTAGTCAGAAATGATAATAGGTTCGATACTGCGAAGTTTCGTCATAACAAGACACAATAAGTCCATATATCTTGGATGGATGTTTGTGACTTCGATATTATACAATATGGTTTGTTATAACAAACCTTTTGTAGCGCGTCATTTCGGAGGCTCGTTATTCATACAGTTTGTCAATACGAAAATTGATAGAGTTCGTATAATTATGAAGCTTTTTTATTCGGTAAATGATATGAATCTCCGAAGGTTAACCGAAAGGCTTATTAATTGGAACATGAAAACTTATGTTCGCTTATCCAAATGTGGAGAAACAAGTTAACAACTAAAATCCTCCAATTTCAAAACCTCATAATAACCGTTTTCACCTAAACGAATATCAGACCCATTCCACTTTTAGAGGAACGGACCTAAAAATGATGATCCTTAATATCTATTTTTCGAAGAACATTTCTAATAACAAACCTCCTGAATTAACTACAATTTTTTTTTCATTTTGGAATAACAAACCTTTGGACATCGGAGTAACGAATCTTTGAAAGAGCGAACGTATCAAAGTGCAACCTTAAACCTATTCTTAATCATTACTTTTTTAACATGTGTTTTCTAGTAAGCACAAAAGCACAAACAAACTGACGATCTCTCTGTCTCTTAAATGTAAAATGAAAAAAAAATCTTGGAAAAAATTACAAATGAATATTGCTTTTCATTGATGAGTATAAAACAACACCATGTGATGATAAGCGGAGGATTTGTGTGTTTTCATCAGACAATAATTTATTGTATACTGCATGATTTTTGCTCGCTTGTGACGGCATTTCGATGAATAAAAAACATAAACAAGCAAACAAAAACTTCTCCAGAGGAATTTGGAATAACGGGAACGCACTGGCAATTCTTTTCTCTGTGTGTTGGAGCTCGATCCCTTCTCTGTGTCTCAGTCATTTTCATTCAACTGCTTCCACGTCCTTTTGAAATTTTTCCGTTTCTTATTCAACACATGCTCATTACAGACTTCTTCCGTCATTATCCTGAATGTGATTGCGTAGCACTTTTTGGATTTGTTTTGGTTTGTTTTGTTTTGTTTTTGTTTTCTGTTTGGTCGCAGCATGTTCAGGCTATTGAGGGAATGAGAGAAAAATCGTCATGAAGAGAAAAATAAGAATGAATTAAGGCATTTAATATCATGACAATTACAGCGAACGTCCGTTATGGAGACCAAAACTGGATGTGTTCTGTTTGAGACGGCAGCTACCATACTCAAAAGATAAACGCTTAGAGCACCTGTCACTAAAAAGTGGCATTGATCCTCTTTCTCCTACTATGTAATCCATTGACTTATTCAACCAACGAACATCCGTGAAAAAAACGTTTTCCGTTTGTTATTACAGGTAAATTGAGTGCTGAACGCTATTCATTTTCGGGTATGAGCGCCTCGGTGATTTGGTAATATTTTCAACTAACATTAATCTTATGTGCAGTGATATATTTGTATTGTCAGAAATTTCCTTTCTCGGACAGAACGTCCGTGAGCGAAACTTTCAGAACCTGTAACAGTACAAATTGTCTCCAGAACCTCATTAGAAAGAAATTTAAACGCACAGAAATTACAGATTACGCAAAATTCCATTTTCCCATAACTTTGTTTTAAGTGTTTAGCTGTTTTTGTATAATTAGAGGGAAAACAAGCGTAAAATTGTGAGTAAATTTTCAATTGTTTGTTCATCATGATCACATAACGCCTTAAAAATTCTGAAACTACTGCTCTAAACTCATTATTTACTTTGTAAAACTTTATTTGTCGCTATTCGAGCCAAAAGTTTTAAAGAATACAGACACTTTGGGGACAAGTTATCCCTATTGGAGGGATTGCATACGTCATCACACGGACGTTCTCTGGAATTATCACGGACGTTCGTTCTACTACTAGGGTCATGTTCCAGGACGGATAACTAATCGGTAGAGAGTACCTAGCCTTCCTAACTCTTTCAAAAATTTGAAAAGGTATTGTCAATGCAAATTATAAGAAATTTGACATCCTTACAACATATGTATTGCTCAGAGGGGGATCAGGAGGTGAATTTTCAGAGAAAATATCAATTATTTGCTTGGTTTTTGGTGAATTGCATGGTCCAAAAACTGCGGACGAACCTCAGTCCGCTCCAAAAATGGCATGCAGCTCCTCGGCAAGAGAGCCAAAGGTGAAATGCACCTTCGCCATCAAAGCAATGTGGTGTCCCACTCGAAAACGTTTTAATCATCACGGACGTTCTTTTTTTCTTGGAGGTTCGTCTAAAAATACAATTTCGGTTCCCATTTGACAAAGGATGGACAGAAACTCAAAACAAACATATTATCTTGTTGCTAGATCTTAGTTGATTACGACTCAGAACAATATCGCCGATAACGTTTCATGGGCTACGATCTTTATTAGAAAATAGCGGAAGCACGTCCGTGACGAAAACTGAGCATAATTTTGCATAAAAGAATATTACGTCCCATGTACAGCCAGCAGACGTACAATTTTTGCAGGATATGTTCATTAGGTGGAACACCAAATTTTCGTATACGTTACAGTTGGGGCAACAAAGTAGAATTTGCAGCAGCGATAGAAATAAAAGCATCACGGACGTTCGTCTGTTTAGGACTTTGATATTTTAATTGTTCTCTGTAATTTTGTACGTGCTCATGAAGTTCTTATAATTTTGTGGTACATACCCATGATATGTAAGATCCAGAACATGGTCAGATATTAGATGCCACGTACCATTAAAAATGCACGTCATTAGTTTGAAAAACAAAAATTATTGTGAAAATAGCGTTTTTACCGTATTTTTACGCTTTAAGTCCTTGTGAAATGAAAAATATCAGGCAAAAGGCAACCAAACCATATGTGACCCGCTACAACAAAAAGGTCCTAAAGTCGCGCACGGTCGAAGCCGTGAAAATCGAGTTTGAAGTCAGAGCATTAAAATTGGTCAAAACTTACGATTTTCTGATTTTGATACATTATTGGAGTCTAACATGTCTTCTATCATCTGTCGAAATTTTGAAGCAAAATGTGACCCGCGACAACGGTTTCAGGCAAAAGTCGCAATAGCAAATTTCCTCCTAGGCGGGGTACAAAGATCTTTACCATTATTTTTGTCGATTTGGGTTTTTTGCAGAAATCGAATCTTTGATATGTTTTCTACATCTACACTAAATTTCGTAGCATAAGACTACGTTTTTCCTATCGAAAATGGAATTTTAAGCACCCTATGTTGGATCGCACTCGTCAGTTTCGAGCTTCTTTCGAACGCCGCGCCAATATCCCCAGCGTTGCTACGTCGCAAGGTCTCGCATGCGATTGGCTAGTGCGTCGCGCACATTTACATAATTCGGCTTTCGGAGACACCAGTTGCAGCGTTTGGGGAATGCTTTGTCCACGCGTGCATGTGATTACATGCTCCATTGTTCTTGCTATAGTGGTTTATACGCTGTAGTGCGTGCTCTTCGTTTGGCTTTCTATCCAAACTATTCTACCGCAATATTCGACAACGGAAGTGAAACAAATATCATGTACGTAGCACGACATAATCGTGTGAAAAGAAAAAAAAAACCAGTCTACTTGTACATGTAGTAAAAATTATGACAGCAGACTGACTCAAGGGAAGGTAGATGAGAGGAAAGGAGAGGTCACAGGAAACCAGTTATATTCAAATACTACACATCAAGATCGCACGAAACTAACGAGTCGTGTTTGTGTGTTTGTTTTAATATAATTAACACCACCAAACAAGGCAACATATGCACGGCTTGTAAAAGCAAAACAAACACGAAGCGTGACCTTTTGCCAGCACTGTCATTTATCTGGCTGCAAAAGGGTCGGCAATGATAAAGTCAAATCAACAACAATGAAAACGCGATTTGTAAATGTGTGGATTCGCCACCCGCTCCTGTTACATGCACATGGTCATGGCGTGTGGATGCCATTGCGTAATGCGTGCACCATACACATGTACATCATACGTGCAATTATCGTATCCGCCATCTTGAAAGATGTAATGGTAAAACAAACCCGAGCGAACCGCATTGTTTTTCGGCTCCATACGCTGAGCTGCTAGGAAGGGTGCCCGGGAAATTTGACTCTCTCAGTGAGCCAATCAGAAGGCGGTGTGGTTGCTAGAGGCGGAGCTTAACATCGATTGGCACCATCGTACGGATGGGTGATTCTCACCTCGCATCGCCGCTCGGACATTGTCTTTGAGAAAGAGGTGAATCTTCAAAGCCCGTTTTCTCGCAATTTTGTCAGGCTAACAACTTAAAAAGTGCATTTTATTTCGCTTTCCATGACCACTTATGGTGCCGAAGAATACAAGTGTTTTATATCAATGCAAAACTTACGAAATGGGCAATGTGATTCAGTGAAAAAATGAATTTTCAAAATGCCCGACTTTTGCCTGAAACCGTTGTCGCCGGTCACAAATGATCAAAGGAAAGACCCAAAACTAGCGTTTTCTGAGCCATGTTTTTTGGCGTTTCAACGAAGCAGAAACTGTTCGAAAATTTGGATTGAGCGCCACAGATAGGTTCCGCCCCTAACAACAACCAGAGTGATCTCATTGGTCAGTTTGCTGCTTGCTGCTGACCGAAGCGTGAAGCTCGCACACTGCCCAGTCGACTGGTGCGTGCGGGCGGGGTCCCTGAGATCAGTGAGCGGGGTGCGCTATGCTCAGCCGCTTCTCACATCCTGGTCACTGATTGGTTGGTGAGGACACCGCCTACGCTGATGTGCTTGAATGAACTCTTCGGGGGTTGCTAGGACTTACCTTCTATTGTCCAGAGGTGAAAACTGACTTGCGTGTCCCTGTCGAGAATGCGTTGAAAGGAAGACTTTTAGGGCGCTTTTCTCGAAACAGTGATTTTCCAGACGCCTCGACATGCTCTCTTTCAAACATCGATATCTCCGCAGCCGATTATTTTTATAAAATATGTTATATATCAATTTAAAGCAGAAAGATTAGGGGATTATATCATGCAATTTTCAAATAATCGACCTCCCCCGACTTTAGGATCATTTTGTTGTAGCGGGTCACATATATTTCCTGAAAGGAAATTTACCAATCTTTGAGATGACATGAAAAAATCTGGTTTCTTAGATCATCCTGGCGTGTTCTAAGGGAAAGAATGTCAGAAGGTACGAAAATTGGCAATTGTACATCGTTCAAAATTCTCACCCATATATATATATATAGAGAGAGAAGATGAAGACTAGCGTTTTTAGATATGACTTAGAAGTCCCTTTTCAATTTCTTGACAACCCTTTACACAGTCTTCACTTTCAACTCTTAAAAATTTCGAAAATATGTTGCTACTGTTTTTAAAGTTGGTATTGAATGGATAGAATAGCTTATCAGAACATGCTACATTTTAGATTAATATGAACATCCATTTCTATTTTCTTTCCAGTATTTAGATTGGGATAGTCTATTTCAGTTTGGTTATGCATCATTTAAAAACTTACAGTCTTCTCTTTCAAATTCTGCCCTGAACAGAAAACCTTTATGCCTGCCGACTTTTGTTTTGTTTTGTGATGCAAGGTCGCATACATATATGGTGACAAGATTGAAGTTTTCTCCTCTTGACTTTCAAAGTTTCAGCAAAAGTATTGATATGTTACAAAAATGGTGGTATTCTTTTCCTTCTCGTTTTTATTTTTGTTCTCCTTTTAACGAAGGGCATCACGCAAGACGATATTGGCACCTGCATAAATATGATCGCGTGAACTTCCGTCAGCAGGATATTTTCCAAACGCCAGGCTGCTAGTTGTTTGCTTGTTTTGCCATCCTGTCTACATTTCTACCCTCCGGAGTTGCGTTATTGTAATGCCTATAACATGTTTTTGTGTAAGTGCATTCGCGGTTTCGAGAAAAATTATGATATCCCCTTATAACTTACGTTCTATTGTGGAAATTCCACATGGTAGGGTGATTTGTGATACAAGAGACCTACACGTATGCGTCACATGTGATACCATGGGGAAAAAAACACACAAAAAAAAAATAAGCAATGCTCCAAAACGTAAACATGACCTTTATAGTAAATATTTATGTCTGGCGACCTTTTGTTGCTTTTCGGAGGCAGGGATAAATATAGTAGGGACCTTATAATGTATTAGTAGAATAGATGAACTTCTCATCATTTTTTTACTTTGTTTTCATGTTAATGTACCACGTCATGCAGCTAAAGTCGCATGCTGGACAGGTAGAGGTAGTAACTGAATATAACGTACAGGGTTTGGTTTAGTAGGTGCTTGCCCAGTATACATGTATTATGTTACTGATTAATGTGTATGGACGTAATTACTTGGCGCTGTGATTGGCTGCTGATGTATTAAGAGGGCCAGAGAGCAAAATGATTGATCAACTAAGATTTCTTTATCGCTTGTCAGTGTGACCAGTTTCCTTGTGCCAATTTCCCAGGTAATTTGGTGCATTTGCTTCTTTCTCCCACGTAAATATCTCAGAAATGGGCTGAAATTGTTACCTCTAAACTTTTCAGTTAGATAGAGGGTGCTTCAAATACGCCAATTAAATAAAAAAGAAACAATATCTGTAAACAACATTAACAAAAAAAAAAATGTCGCCGGCTTCCTTTTGCCGAAGTGGGACAATATAATCTCTGAAGCATTCTTCGGAGGATCAGTGTTAGCAGGAAAATCTAGAACTAGCGGGCTAAAATGTGGAAAGCAGTGACAAACAGCAATGTTTTAACCAACATGAGGGGACAAAAATACACTCGCTTTAATATGGTAACATGATGGGACTCCTGTCAATGTCCCTATTCAAACTTTTATACGAAATTCACCATATCCTAGTGTCAAGTAGTTTCAATTCAATTTCAATTTCAATTCATTTTATTTTCATACTTCTCATTTATGAACATTACAACAGAAACCAGACAAGTTCTTTTACCTTGTGAACAATGTGCAGAAAACAAACAATATACATGGTGATAACACAGTAATTACATGTAATGATAACTGGTCAAGTGCTATCCGGTGGAAAAAAAAATATTGTCGACAGTTTTAGGAGGCTTGAAACTTTTCAAGGAAGGTCAAAACCTCCATGTGTGCTCATTTCCTGGAATCCATCGCAGGTCAGTCACATTTCGCACGAAATGTTGATTGAATCTGCGTCCCCCCAAAGGACTTATCATAATAATCAATTCCAAAGAAACATCCTGCGTCACCGAATTTGTATAAAGTTTGGTTTGGTTTTGCCTGGTTATGCATTATTTTTCTCCAAGTACACCTGCAAATAAATACAAAAATTAATATAGAGTACGCAGGAAAAAAAGATAAAAGAATGCAAATAAAAATGTATGAATTGTCAATTTCATTACATCATCCACAACACATATGAATTCAGGGCAACCTTTTAATGCATACTGCAGTCGTATGTTGAAAAAGAGGAAAGATAAATACAAGGGTCGATCATTGTAACCAGAGTTTGACGTACATGAGACCCTATCATATAAAATCATACGACAATAACAATAAACCTACGCATAATTGAATTAAGTGGTGTACAGTAGAGATATTCCTATAAAGAGAGAGAGGCCGCGTGCTTGTTTAAAACGAAGACGCAGTAAAATTAACTATATATGTGTATGTATTTGTGTTCAAGTGACTGCGTGTCGTATGAGCATGCGCAAACTAACAGGCAATTGATAACATCGCTGAGCATTTCTCGGTATCGCCTGCATACAGGGCTTAGAAATCTGGCTCCGACCTGCTATGAAAAGCCCTGGACTACTGTAACGCATTCATAGATTCATGTCGAGTTCTTGCACAACTGGCCGCAATTCGGGGAGTCAAAACAGACGACTACAAACCAGGGGAACAAACTGAGATCTCCCGGTCAGCTTCTCCCGGTCAGCTTCTAGTTGGACACCACATGAAATTCTGACATTCTGAAATACTTGCAGACTCTAATAACTTCTGACGAAAAAAAAAAAATCATTTTCTTTTTCGTTTGATAGCAGACGCATTCACAAACATGATTGAGAGGCTGGCATTGGCTGTGCTGGCATTGGCCAGTATGTGTGTCGTGTACTCGGCTTTAGTGGATGCGCAGGAAGCATCAGAGGAAAGGTAGGTTTTAAAGTTACCACGTTGCCTTTGATTTTCCAGATATTCGAAGGAGTTCATAACGATTTTTTTCAACGAATATTCAAGCTATACCTCATAAAGCAATGCATGCGTTTTCCTATTTCTAGGTTGTTTGTGTGTACAGACATATGAAAGTGTGTATGTAGGTGTGGTTAACCTTGCATTAATTTGCAGAATTTGAGATGTTATATTCATCAAACAATATTTTGATAACATGTTTCATGGTGATATTCATTATTATAATGTTTTCTTCTTTTTTTTCGGAAAAACATTAAAGCGATGGTATAATACTGGTGGGGATGAGGATTGATCTTTTAATTATTTGCGAAATACTCTAAAACACTCACACACTTCTGAAATGGTACAGAGCACACGATTTTAAGAGGAATTCGAAGTTTACTTAATAAAAGTAGGTTTTAAAAAAATGAGGCAATCCTAATGAAAGGTAGGTCCCACTTTTTATTAGGATCGCTTGTTTTAGATATCTCAGTCATTTAAAAACCAATTTTCATCAAATTAAACTTGGATTTCTTTTAGAATAACATACACTTTCATATTTCAAAAGAAAATTCTTATTATCAAACGAAAGAAAGAAGATTTCGAAAAGTGAAGCAACGTCTCCACTAAACTATACCACAACTTGAAAAGTACGGCTGTGATGCCTTCCTGATTGTCTCCTTACACTATGCATTTATCTTATTTTCTTGAATAATTCTTTTGTCTGTTGTAAATCTAGTCCGTTTATGTATGCCTAATGTTGTTTTGTAATGCTGTCTTTTTCTGCTATCATGTTTTCTTTTTATGGAAATGTTAATAAATCTCAGTCAATCAAGTACTCAATATAGACTGGTTATTACCTTCGAGATGACAAAGGTCAAACATCTTTGGTCACAATGTGGAACTACTCAATACATTTAGATTACAGTAATTCCATGGGCTCATCAAGGAGTTATTTATCATCTTAGAAATTTCGTATCCTTGATGGGACAAAGCACTATACATTATATTTCTTTTTTTTCTTCCACTTTATATCCTGTTTTCTATTGTAACTCTTCCTCTCCGCTTTCTCTTTCTGTTTCTCTTTGTTTCTCTAAATGCAAAAATGGAGTCCCTTAAAGTGTATAGTTCTATTGGTATGCTTTTTGTTTGATTGTTTGTTTGTCTGTTTGTGTGGGTTCCTTTTTTTTTTCTGGTGGAAGGGGCGTTGACCTTTGCAAGGAACTGCAAATGCAATCTTATGATTTCAGGAAAAGTGACTAGAAATTTTCGCCTTATCTGCATTCTCTTTTGTATGTGTGTGCGCGCGCGTGTATGTTTTTTGTTTGTTTGTTTGTTTTTTTGTTTGTTTGTTTGTTTGTTTTTTTTTCAGTGGTGTGATTGTCATGTATCCGAAGAAGCTTCGAGTCAACAAAGTAGGGACTGGATGTTTCACGATGAAAAATCTTGTAGCACCTGTCTCCATGGAACTCAACATCACGTATCTCACGTTACCATGCCCGACCGTAATTGTTCAGAAATCGTTGGATGACGTGGATACATGCCTTGATGTGGACCTGGGTTGTGAAGCAACAGAAAGTGAGAGAATCGGGGTGAGTATAACAATGCATGTTGTTCGTTTGTTGCTCAATATCTACATGAGAAACATGCACTTACAGCAATGGTAATACAATTTTATTAGAAGTGATGCAGTGCATCTTATTCTCTTGTTTGTATCAAGCAGTGCAGCTGGTGAATGAAGTTACACGTTTACAATAATTGTGTTTACATGTCCAGACACAAAGCGCATCTTTTGTGTGAACAAATGATGCAAAGCTGTAGGTCCTCTGATTCAAACATGCCTGCATATTTAAATATGCAGCATGGATAGTGATTGAATTTTGTGCTCAGGCCCAGGACCGTGAAAAAAAGACAAAACAAAGAAAAGACAAACACACACACGACATTTTATGACATCCATTGGAAAAGGAGAAAAAAAAATAATAGATGATAATATTTGCTGGTTGTATATGTCATCCACTATGCCACATCTCTACAAGAACCATCTCTACATTTTAAAGTCTTGTTTGTTTGTTTGTTTGTTTTTTTCGTTTGTGTCTTTGATAGAATCTTTAAATAGCGTCTTCTTACCAAGCAAACATCATTCTCAATTTGGCACAACAGTTTAGTTCCTGCTTTTATCTCAAAGTGGGAAGAAGGTGTTATAATTCTCTTGCCTGAGCGGACTTAATGAGTTTAGAGCAGATGGTTTTTACATGCTAACAAGGATAGTGATTTACAATTCAGATGCAACAATTCAGTGATTGCAAGGTGGTATTTTATATAACAACTAATTGGAGACTTGAAGAGATTACATGAAAGTAGGTTCAGTCACAAGTTGATATTTCATTCCGAAGCGAAGATTCCCCAAAGTCTTATTTCTAGGTGATTCATGTCTTACTTTTGGATGATTTCTAGTCAGTAAGCGTTTGATGGGGTGGGAGGGGGGGGGGGGGGGGAGGTTGTCCCCACACTAGGGATTACCATTAAAACTTCCACCAGCTCTCTCCCCCTCCTCCGCCACACTACACAACACGTTCCACACCCCGTGGTAAAAGATAAGAAACACAAATGTACAAAATGATTATGGCAAATTCGAATCTCGTAGCTGAACTCCACATGTTGAAACGTAATTGTGTATTTTCCCTTTGGTCTATTGTTGCTATACTTGTTTTAAATATCTTTTACAGAAAATCTAAATGGCTAGGTGAGACCTGCTTTATGTAACAGAATCACGCTTAACTTATTTCTTTTTTCACAACCCTCTTCACTCTCCATATTGCCCTCAAATTCACTTTACTATTAAACCGTGGTTTGAAGTTGTACTAATAGTCTCTCATAATGCTGTGCGATGAATTTCTGAGCAAATACTTTCGAAAAGATGCGCAAATACAGTCAGACGTTCAGGTCATCTGGACCTTTCTAACATCCGGTCGACGCAATTATCGCGATGGGTAATGTAGACGACAACAAAACAAACAAAAAACAAACAAACAAACGATTCGGTGATTTTACACACAGTTAAGAGTCTTCATACTCACGCTACAGTTGATAAGCACAACCAGGCTACACAATCACGGTTTTCTCACGTTAAACTGTTGTGACTTATAAAAGAGTGACTTCAAAACTCTAATGCAGCATGCTTTTGATAGACAACATTGCAGTAATATATGCTAAAATATAATAAACGGTTTTCTCTCAGTTACTGTTTATTGCTGAAACTTTAATTACCCAAATGCAGGAAAATCCATGTAATTCATAATTCATAACACAACGTTTTACAAAATCAACATCTAAGATCTGAATCTTAAGATACGCGCCGTGAAGTCTTGGTAATTCCATTCAAAGTCACATATCAACTGATTTTGTGCCAGTTGACCACGTGGTATTATTCTCAGGAATAAGCATCTATCGCCGTTTTCCAACTACTGAAACATTGCAAATTTCATTTCTCATTTCACAGCCTCATGCAGGACCAATTTTGGTTAATTTCCACCACGTTTTTACTGGTGAGAAGTCCACCGGGCGCCCCTTTAGACAGGTGTTTGAAAAGGAGATGTTACTGGGCTACGAGGTGACGCACACTTTCGTTCAAACGGACAAGCCCTTATACAAGCCTGGCCAGAAAGGTGAGATTTGTTAACCTATACCAATGTGGAGTACCTCATGTTTATTATTTCTCATATGTGACTGTGCACCTCAAAACGAACATAAAGTCGCACACACTGATTTCGCGTGAGGACTGAAAATAAGTGAAATGGATCAACCTAGCCGAACTTGACTTTTTCATATTTTCTGAAAGAGCGGGTCTTCTTTTACATTATGCTAAAATTTGGTATCACAAAACGGGCTGGAAAGTGTGTTATTTTAGCAGTTTATCTCGAACATTTTTGGTAGAATAGTGTGATTAGGTGTGTCTTTAGAATCCCTTTTTCATTTCTGAAAAACCTTGTCCACACTCTACACTTTCAACTATAATAACTTTTGAAAGGATAGTGCTACTGCTTTGAAAGTTGGCATTAATTATGAACAGAATGTGTTAATGAGGCATACTTAATTTCAGTTTAATCTGATAATCCCTTCATTGTTGTTACTGGTGGTTTACTTCCTGTTTTTTGTCCCATTCATCGCACAGCCAGCACGGTTTGGTAAAGGTTAAGCGCTTGAATAGACACTGTACTTCAGAGCCTCTTTTCTCAGTTCACACTTTTCCTGAGTTTGTCCTTTCTTTCCAATATTTAGATAGGTTAGGAGAGTCCATTTGATTTGAGTTATACATCATTTTAAAGCTTAAAGTCTGCTCTTTCAGAATATGGTCTTAACTAAAAATTCATGTCTGGCGACTTTTTGTTTGTTTTGAGGTGCAGGGTCACATATGGTAGTGTCCAGTTTGTTTCAAGGTTAAGTTTGTTGATTGAAAATTCATGATGAATTCATTATGATATGCGGAAGTATTCAATGAAGAGAAATAAAAAAAAAAGACATATATTTATACAAAGATATGAAAATAAAAAGGGACAGAAAGCATGCAGAAAGCATGCATTTGATAAGAGCATACAAAATGCTGAGGCCGAACAACACAGGAAGATCATGCGAAAGATGTGTTTTATGACAAAGTATTCTTACCCCAAATAAACTTGATAGATTGATAGAAGCGTTCCTCTTTCATCAAATTTTGGTGAAAGTTTCTCTGTCAATTGTGGTACTGGTCTTTCTTTGGGAGTATTCTCCTTTCTGAAGAGAAAAGAGAGAGAGAGAGAGAGAGAGGGAGGGAGAGAGAGGGAGAGAGATTCCACAAATATAAGCTGCGGTTATATGAAATATTCGTAAACAGAGGTACGCTTTGATATATTGTGTGAACGTGACAAAGTAGAAATATTAGCAGAATTGATGTTCAGGTGCGAGTTTCTCCACTTTGTCTACCTCTACAAATTAAATTTGTTAAGATCGCAACTGCTGATCTGTAAATTAACGGTCTGATCTATTAATTTTTGATGTGCAGTTGCGATCTTAACAAATTTAATTTGAAGAGGGAGACAAAGTGAGGAAACTCGCACCTGAACCTTCCCCCCTCTGAATAAAATCTTTGTGCCAGAATTGATGTTCATTACAAGAAAGTAAATTGTAGCTATAATTGATGCTGCATAATATGTACAATAATAAATTATGTTGTGAGTTGAAAAGAAAAACCAAACAGACATACAACAAAACAAAACCAAAAACTATTCAACGAATAAAGATATAAGTTCCTAGAGTAAGTGTTATGGTATTGTTAGTAATCATTTTGATGTCCTATGGTATAACTGTCCGTTCTTTTTGTCTATCAACAGTAATGTTTAGAGTCCTGACGATAGACTACCCAGATATGATACCGGTTCCTGACCATGTAAGTATTTCATGATTATTGTCGGACTTGCAGTGTTTTGCATGCGCTTCTTATTTCTTAAAAAAACAAGAAATGCAAATAAGATGCGTATGCTGACGAGCCTTTTGAAAAAGAAACCGTTATTTACTTTTTATACTGCATAAATAAACCTCTGCAATGACATTTTGTTTCATTCTGTAACAAAAACGCGATAATTAACTTAGTTTTATTTTGAAATTTACAGACCTTTTTTTTTGATATATTAATCTAAAGAAAACGAAATATTCCGTCATCTACTGAGTAAGGGGCTGGCTTTTATCTTTCTTTCTTTTTTTTTGCGAGATACCAAGGAACCCCAGAGTCTCATACCCGTCTAAGAGGAATTCAAAATTTGTTTTATGAAAATCGGTTTAGAAATGGCTGAGGCATCCAAGAACAAAGTAAAACAAAGCTAGCGTAATGAAAGTTGGGTCCCTTCTTTATTGGAATCGCTCTGCCATGGATATCTCAGGCATTTCAACACTAATTTTCATCAAATATATCTTGGAATCACATATACTCTTTCTTAACTATTCTATCATTACCCGTGACAGGCACACACTGTGTATATTGAGTCACCGAGGGGAACTCGTATGAAGCAGTGGAAAAACCTCCTGAGTCCCGATGGCCTTCTAGACCTACAGTTTGCCCTGTCTGATGAGCCGGAGATGGGAACATGGCGAATCCGTGTCAGACATCACGGACATATGCCAGATAGCGTCCAGACCTTTGATGTCGAAGAGTACGGTGAGACAACGTCAACCATAACTTTATGATTATGGCTTTCCCTTATTTACTTGTAATTTCATGCAGCAGTTATAGAACTAGCTCCTAACTTCCTCATATTTTGAATAACATGTACGGTATGCCTGTATTCCTGTGACTGAGTCACACAAATAGAAATTCTTCGCAGAGTGTAAAACAAATTCCCCCATTTTTTTTTCGTTGTTATACAGGACTAGTACGATAAATCTCCAGTTTTGATCTGTTGAAACAATTGTAGAAATTGAATTACAGTTAAACTCGCATAAGTCGATCTTCTCGGGACTGAGCAAAACACATCGACTTAGGCGATTTTCGACTTGTGCGTAAGTCGAAAAAAAATCGACTTAACAACAGTTACACGTACCACACGTACATTATGTATAAATATGTTGTCTACTCTGGAGCCGAGAGCTGGAGAGTTGGTGTGCCGCAGCACGGGTCGCCCGGCAGGGCCGCGGCTAACTTTGCATGTACAGTGCATTAGTATTGGCACAGGTCGGATTACTTTACACCCTTGTTAAACCTTGGGGCAGTGAATATGAACGATATTTGAGCAGTGATTGATTCCAGTTTACCATACCGTGGCTTGAAATGCGTGTAGTGGTGTAATTCTGATTTACTCGTGCCCGTAACTTTTCCCCTTCTTTCCGCTTTGAAAACTCAGCAGCTTCATCCACTGCACAGCGCAGAGTGCAAACATACACAGACTATACACAGCCCAGTCGCTGTACGCACAACTATTTATACACAGCCCAGTCGCTGTACGTACGATGTACGTAGCGCTACTAGCGCGACAGGGCTGGACCAGCGGACCTCCAAACACGAAGAGAGTTCAACAATCGCATGCGATCGCTTTGAATTTTGATACTTTAGATCATTTTTTTTGTCACCTGTCTGGTCGGGCTAGTTCCTATGTAAACAAAAACTGGCGTCTCGTGATTTTGACAGTGATTTATTGCACAATAAAATCTTATTCGACTTAGGCACAGTGAATTTAATGGTTTTTCCGTGAAAGTGTTCTTGGAATTTCATCGACTTAGGCTAGTATTCGACTTACAAAATTCGACTTGTGAGTGAATTAATACACGTAAGTCAATGGGGAAAAATCGGGACTTTTTAAAATCATCGACTTGCGCGATTATTCGACATATGCGATGTCGACTTAGGCGAGTTTAACTGTATTTCCTTCAGCCCCATACTACCAACACTGTGTCTATAGTGAATTGGTGGCTCTTACACGCTTGAATAGACCCTTTGCTTCAGAGCCTCTTTTCTCAGTACACACTTTTCTGGAACGTGTGCCTTCTTTCCAATATTTAGATAGATTAGGAGAGTCAATTTCATTTGAGTTATACATCATTTCAAAGCTTGGAGTCTGCTCTTTCAGGATATGTCCTAATAAAAAATTGGCGACTTTTTGTTTGTTTTGTGATGCAGGGTCATATATTATATGAAATCTAACTTTTGTTTTTGCTGTCAGTCACTAAATAAGGGCCCAAACAGGAAAGGTTTTAGCGTCAAATATTTTTCTAGCTTGTGTCCAAAAAAAAGAAACTCTTCACAATTGTTTTTTGTGTATTTTTGACTACTTTTGCCTTTTTTTTTGTCTTTTCAAAAAAAAAATTCTGCATTGCTATAAGCCTGAAAATATGCCATCTATTGATTTTGATTAATAAAACATATAAAGTAATCCTGCTTTTACGAAATTATTAAATTGTATTTTGCATTGAAAGGGTACAAGAAATCACATTTTGGGGGCATATTTCGGTATGCCATAAAAGAACATAATTATTTGTGCGCAACTTCGGAACGGTGTACCTGGGCGTCGCAAATTCAGTGTCAAAAGATGTGGCAGACTCGAAAGAAAAACGTCGTGAAACATATTCGCGGCGATATAGCTTTTTGCGATGGCGACACATCGCTCGAAATGTGTGTGTGGTGTGTGTGTGTGTGGGGGGGGGGGGGGGGGTTGGCGGTGCCCCGAGGCCGCCCCCCCCCCCCTATAGGGTTACGTACTTATAAAACACCATTATCAAGGGTTTTCCTGACATATCTCCTTAAAGCTTTTACACTGAAGATATAGCGCCGACTGTTTGTTAAACTCAGTAGATAATAATTCATAATTATTCTTTGTATGTGACTATCCAGAATAGTTATTAGTGGAAACTGGGTGACTTGTTGAATAGAGGGCTATGGAAGTTAGGCCTACTAACTATTCAAAAAAAAATGTTTAAGGGCTGCTAACAAATCATGGTACGCTTAACCCTAACCAGCCTGGACTTTTTGGCCTGTTCTGTGGCCGGGGGAGGGTTGATTTACCCCCCCCCCCCCCAGATCCCAGCCTTCGATTGCGCAAACGCCCTAAAAATTGACACATATATTACTTGATGCGTAATCTACCAAAATATAAAAGATAAACTGAATTTTTCATGTCTATATTTCATATTAAAAGATAGGCGTGAAATCTTAAATATCGCTCTAATGTAGAAAATAAAGCCAATGGCATACTAATTCTTTGGTGAAATTATTCCATGTAGCATTCCTAACGAACGTATTTGAAAAAGAAAATATATTTTATAAATATCTAATGTATTTTTTCGACTTTTTTTTTTCGTCGTGTTCTACAAAATTTATTACACAACCTATCTTAAGCATAATTATGCTAAAATTTATTGATTTTAGCCATTCAACTTGAACATAATCATTTTATTATATCTTTTTGAATAAGATTGGAAAACTCTATTTGCATTGAATTTGTACTAAAAAATCACGTTTTTGAGCCATTTTCAGTCTAACAGGCATGTATACAGTGTACAGCTTCTTAACGGTGTGTCCGATTTTCGCGAAAATGGTGTCATGAGATGTGCAAGACTCAAAAAGTAAAAAATCAGCGAGCAGCGCGGTCAAAAAATTCGCCCGGCAGAATGGTCGCTGAAAATATCGAGGGGGGATTCAACCTCCCCCTCCCCGGTCCCTTTAGGGTTAAGTCGTAGCCTTCTGAATTATTTGTTGTACCCCGTTTGCACTTTCCTTACATAATATTGTTGAAAATCCAACTGAGACAAAATTAACTTATAGACAACATGTGTGTATAAACATCTGTACGTTATCAGTAATATGTGAACATGGACAATCAGAGAGAACCATAAATCATATCAAATCAAATCAAATCAAATCAAACCAAGATGCAGATTTGATCAAAACAACTATCTTTTTACTGAGTTTATCATCTCATTTCTCTGATTCACGTAGTTCTGCCAAAGTTTGAAGTGAAGGTGACCCCTAAAACAGGATATATCTTTGCCCCTGAGCCATCACCTCTGCTGTTCACAGTATGTGCCATGTGAGTATTTCCTCAGTTATCTTCGTGATTGTCATGTCATTGAGTGTGTCAATTAATTTACTTCCTATCGCCATGCGGTTGTGGATCATTCTGTAGATTTATTGCAGTTTTTACATTTTTGACATTGACCCTCTTTCAACTGTTTGACAATCTTAAGTGATTATATATTTAAAATACCTGTGCATAATGAAACTATTATGATAGAAAACAAACAATAAAGAAAGGTAATACATCTTGTACTTTGGATCAAAAAAGTATTATATACCTTATATATATTGAGAATTCACACATAGGCTCCAATATAACGAAGAATCAAGAAATAAACTGGTAATTTTATTTTTTTTTTTGCCAATAAAGAATGAGTTTCAGCTGCTTCAGGAGTCTCGACAATGCTTTGGTACCGTCATTGTCGACACTCCTGTAGATGGTGGAGGCCACTGAAAATTCGAGTCAAATAAACTCATTTGTTATTGGCAAAAATAAATAGATAATAATGATAATTACCAGTTTATTTCTTGATTCTTCGTCATATATGTGATATATATAATTATATATATATATATATATATATATATGTGACCGTGCACCTCAAAACGAACATAAAGTCGCACACACTGATCTTGCGTGAGGACTGAAAATAAGTGAAATGGGTCAACCTAGCCGAACTTGACGTTTTCATATTTTCTGAAAGAGCAGGTCTTCCTTTACATTATGCTAAAATTTGGGATCATAAATCGGGCAGGAAAATATGTTTTTTTAGCAGTTTATCTCAAACATTTTTGGTAGTTATGTAGTGTGATTAGGTGTGTCTTTAGAATCCCTTTTTCATTTCTGAAAAACCTTGTCCACACTCTTCACTTTCAACTCTAATAACTTTTGGAAGGATAGTGCTACTGCTTTGAAAGTTGGCATTAATTATGGACCGAATGTGTTAATAAGGCATGCTAAATTTCAGTTTAATCTGATAATCCCTTCATTGTTGTTACTCTGGTGGCTTACTTCCTGTTGTTTGTCCCATTCATCGCACAGCCAGCACGGTTTGGTAAAGATTAAGCGCTTGAATACACACTGTACTTCAGAGCCGCTTTCCTCAGTTTACACTTTTCCTGAGTTTGTGCTTTCTTTCCAATATTTAGATAGGTTAGGAGAGTCCATTTGATTTGAGTTATACATCATTTTAAAGCTTTAAGTCTGCTCTTTCAGAATATGGTCTTAACTAAAAATTCATGTCTGGCGACTTTTTGTTTGTTTTGAGGTGCAGGGTCACATATATACATTGTGCATATACATAGGTACATTGTGCTGGATTGGGTGCGTAGTTTCCTAGCCGGGATATGGATGGGTGCTGTGCTCCACTCTCTTCCCCGAACAGTCAGAGTGGGCACGGGTGAGGGAGGATTGATGGGCGAATGTATTAATAACAGAAAATATGTGGATGTCTGTTGGATCTCCCAGAGGGCATTACTTAAACTTATGTGTGTGTCTGTTTTTTTTTAATATTTAATTTCTGTATCCATGTTTATACATTGTATCTGCATGTTTTTAGGAATATTTTACTGTATATAATATATGTGCTTTGTGAGAAGCGAATGAAAAATAATATATATATATATACATATATATATATATATATATATATATATATATATATATATATAATGCATAAATACTCAGTGGTCTAAGGATAAGACGCCTGTCTAGACATGTGATCAGGGTCTTAGGCTAGAATCATGCCCCAGTAGAGTGGGATCAGCGTAGACATGGATGCTACTGGAACATTAATTCTGTTTGTACATACGTCAATGTAGGGTAATTCGGCAATCAGGTGCAAAAAAAAAAAAGACTTTCAACATCTTATTTTGGTTCATATATTACGGTCTGGAAATAATTTTCCGAGGTTCTCCTTTAATCATGCCAAAGCATTTTTTTAATGAATCCCAAGAAACATGTTCGTAAATCTCCATAATTATATAGACAGAGTTATAACATACACGTGTAGCATGCATTGTAACAGAGATATTTTGACGTGTATGAATATCGTTCACATTCAGTCGAACTGCGTTTAAAATAAGTGTTAATATATTTTTAGGTACACCTATGGACAGCCCGTGAGAGGTAGTGTTGAAGCGGAAATCTGGCTGCGAGGTGATTGGTTTCCTACCTGGACTCCAGAAAGGGTAAGTTTGGGTATTGGATCTCTAAGATGGATCAGCAGAAAAGAACTGGGGGTATTTCATGAAGTGTTTTGTCAGATATTTTGTTTGACAAACTGTTATCATTAAGCTACTGAAATCTTTGCCTCTGATTGGCTAAGAGCAAATTTGTCCGACAAATTTGCTGTGCTCTCTCTCTCTCTCTCTCTCTCTTCCCCCTCTCTTTCTCTCTCATTCTTTCTGTCTTTCTCTGTCTCTCTCCCTACACAATTCTCTTCCCCTGTTTTTCTTTCTCTAAATCTGTCTATCCTCACTAAGTCTGAAGAAGTGGATAAAGTGTCACAAATTCCATGAGTTTGTATAACTGTGCATTTCGGCTGAATTCTTCTAGTCTTGCATGACGTAAAAGCATTGGTTTGGTGGGATTACAAAATAACTGACGGTGTATGGATCCCTCCTTGCATGAAAACAAACCCATAAAAGTGTGATCATAATGAAACTAAGAGAAAAGAAGGTATCACTATCGTCGTGTTTGTGTGTGTGTGTGTGTGTGTGTGTGTGTGTGTGTGTGTGCATCAGAGATTCCTAATGTACGATATTTGTATAAAACAAAGCATGCAAATATGACTATGGTTTCGTTTACTAACTTTATGTCACTTCCGAAACTTGTGCAGCTACTACCCTCGATGAAAGTCTTATCAAGAATATGTGGCCGTGCAACACAAAACAAACAATAAGTCGCACCCCTTGATTTTACATGAGGACTCAAAAAGGTAAAATGGTTCAACCAAGTCAATCTTGAGTTTTTCAATTTTTCTGAAAGAGCTATCATTATTCTACATTATTCTTCAGTTTGGTATCTTCACATGAATGAGGAAGTGTGTTTTTAGCATGTTTTTCTTCAATACCTTTTTGAGAAAGAGTAGAATGATCAGGTATGTATTAAAGGCCGCTTTTCATGTCTTGAAATCCTTTGCGTACTCTTCACTTTCAAGTTTAATAACTTTTGAAAGGATAACGCATTCTAAAGCTTAGAGCCTGCACTTTCACAATCTTCTCGCGACTCTTTGTTGAATGTACAATTTAATGTATGTGGACAAGGCCATTTCTGAAATATTTCGAAACATTATCTCAATCCCTCTTAATAGATTATTTCAGAGGAGGCAGATGAATCTGGATGTGCTGAATTTAATTATACACTTGGCAGAGGGCTGAGAGGCCAGAAAATAGATGTTGTCTCAAATTTCACGGAGGTAGGAACAGGTAAGATGTTGTGGATAAAGAATCGGCAATGTACATAATTTAACAATAGCAACTCAGGAAGGCTTATATTTCAAAGTGGATTTTTATCCTAAATAGATATATCTTCATTCCTGAACACACAACCACACACACACACGCACACACATACACACACACACACACACACACACACATATATACATATAGAATGAGAGCTTTTGATTATTGACACAATTTCTGTGTAAAGAAATGAAATGGTGCTTTCACTGCATAATGTATATAACACCATGACGCAAATCTCTCGTTTGAAGAGGCTACACCCCAGTAAATAATGCCAGTGCATATCTTGGCAATCAATGACTTAAAGTCAAAGATATAAAACACCTGTTTCTTGACCCTGGCCTAATCTAAGCATCAGTCATCGCCACAGCGCCACAGGAGGGGGGGGGGGGGCACCGCGAGAGGAGGGGATTGTTTTCGTTTTGGCATGGGCCATGTAGCTCCATGGTGCGTGTGTGTGTGTACGTGTGTGTGTGTGAGTGTGGACATTCAGCGTATGCAGACAGAGCATGCCTGTACTGTAGTGACCGGAACTATTGTCATTCCATTTTGCTCTCCCCTTCTCCCTCCCCCATCTCTCCCCCCTCTCCCTCCCTCTCTCCCCCTCGCTCTCCCTCTCTCTCTCTCTCTCCCTCTCTCTCTCTTTCTCAATGATCCAGTCAGCAGGCTGATTGTATTAAACCAGGGAGGTAGTCTCACCTCCCCGTTGTAACTCACTGCCAAATAGCACATTGTCAGCACCGGCAAACTGGCAATGCTCTCCTTCTTATTCCTGTATTTTCGTTATTTACGGGTCAATTTTTTTCGTTCGAAATGTAAAATGGATGACCATAGAATTTCTCAATAGAATATAAAATTGAAAACTTTAGAAAGGATAGAGAAAATTGAGTTCACTTTGAATGGTCTGCCACAGGCAGATATCCTTATCATGCTCTTACGTAATACGACAGCTGCTTTCTCAATGATCCAGTCAGCAGGCTGAGTGTAACCAGGGAGGTAGTCTCACCTCCCCGTTGTAACTCACTGCCAAATAGCACGTACATTGTCAGCACCGGCAAACTGGCAATGCTCTCCTTCTTATTCCTGTATTTTCGTTATTTACGGGTCAATTTTTTTCGTTCGAAATGTAAAATGGATGACCATAGAATTTCTCAATAGAATATAAAATTGAAAACTTTAGAAAGGATAGAGAAAATTGAGTTCACTTTGAATGGTCTGCCACAGGCAGATATCCTTATCATGCTCTTACGTAATACGACAGCTGCTTTCTCAATGATCCAGTCAGCAGGCTGATTGTAACCAGGGAGTAGTCTCACCTCCCCGTTGTAACTCACTGCCAAATAGCACCGGCAAACTGGCAATGCTCTCCTTCTTATTCCTGTATTTTCGTTATATACAGGTCAATTTTTTTCGTTCGAAATGTAAAATGGATGACCATAGAATTTCTCAATAGAATATAAAATTGAAAACTTTAAAAAGGATAGAGAAAATTGAGTTCACTTTGAATGGTCTGCCACAGGCAGATATCCTTATCATGCTCTTACGTAATACGACAGCTGCTGGAGTCATCAAACCCTGGCTTGGCCTCCAGGTTTGTCACGCCTGAGCAGAAAGTTTATTTGCAATGGACAAGTACTTCGACTCCCAACTCCCAAACGACAAATATACGCACCCCACTTTGGGTAACCCCAGTTGGGGACTCGCCTCAAACGAGGGATTGACGGCATGACCTAGTCTGTGACTAACGAGTGTACACGAATGAAGTTTCGATTGAATTAAATTCATATTGTATTTTCATTTAATCAAAACAAAATATCATTATAAAGAATGCATGTTGCTTGTAAGAAATGAAAGAGCCTAGTTGCTTGTGTACCTACTTGTACCCTGTAATCATAGAAAGGACTAGCAGACGTTTGGTGTAAAGTAACGTTCACTATACAATTATGAAAATAATCAAGGCTAATACAATTGTTCATATTTAAAGAAAATTATATATATATTTTTTCTAGACGTTTTACAGTGTTTTCATCAAGAAGGTCAACGCGAAATATTCAGACATGACATTTACATATTCACACACACACACACACACACACACACACACACACATTTCTTTTGAATCTGTTCAACCTGAACTTGCTTTGGAAGAAAATAATGTCCAGTGTGTTTTCAATGAATATATGAAATCTATATGGAAAGAAGAAAATGTTCATCTCTTTATGTATGAGAACTGTGCAATTTTTGTGTATATATGTTTGTCTCCCTGTGAATTTAGGAGTGTTGATGCAATCACGAACCGTATCCATTCCCCTCAGCCGTGTACATTATACAGTAAAGATCCAGGGACCAGATTTCTTCAAACCAGGATTACCCTACAGGGGGCAGGTAAGAACTATATCGTCTGTTGAGAATGATAAGGGCGTTAACTTGCCACTAAACCCATAGTGTTCAAGACAACTTAACGCCCTTCTCATTCTCAACAGACGATATTTAGTTCACCGGTACCTTCAGTTCTTTCTTCCAATATTTCATTTTGCGTCTTTGAAATCGTTGATTTTTTTGTTATTGTTGTTAGATAAATTTGCTGTTGGTTATGAAAATATAGCAGGCATTATACATATGGCTAGATTTCGTCTGTCATCACCTAACAATAATCTGACTTTTACTAAAATGTTATAGAAATGTTTCTTCAGCAAATGCTTGTGTTATGATGTATTTTATGTATTTATAACTAGATTGCCTATTGTCAAATTCATTTCAACCTAATTGGAATTATTGAATAAGAGAGAAGACTGTAGCTTTTTGTTGATATACCGCTGTTAACAGTGTGCCCTTTTGACCTTTGAATTACAGATCATAAATTTTGCAGTATTTCAAATTCTTTACTACACTACTTTCCTCACATGAAATTGGGATTCTCCATTGGCTTTAATATAAGAAGCAAAGCAATCTATGGAAAATGACGTAAAAGCGTTTACACTCCCGATGACTCGTCAGATGTAATTGTAGGAGTCATCATGTTTCAGTATACATTGGTATTATATCCACAACATGAAAGTCATCCGTTACAATTGGCAATAATGATTATATCCGAGCAGGGTTTCAGAGCACTGAACGCTATTGCCTCGTATTTTTGTTACATAATTCATATTGCTCTTATACCGTATCAAAAGTCAGGTTACATGACACACTTTTATTGTTTTGTTATTGTTTTTTATCTTTTGTTTACAGTGACAGCAGAAAGATAGCAAACGTAAAATCATTAATTTAAAATAACATTATCGTAAGGACATTAATTAAGAACACACGGTTTTCTGCCGTATTGTGGTGACCAGTATGTGAACAGGCCGGTTGTCTTGATTCAATAATTTGCAAGAATACAGGATTAACATTAAAGTTTGCAAATACATAAATTGATCATTCTTTAGGATGCAATGATAGAAAATTTTGGTTTAAAGCTCGACATAGGAATGACTAGGATGAAAGTTATGTCACGTATAATTTATTTTATTTTTACAAGGTCGTTCTGTCATACCCCGATGGCACCCCAGTTCCGGGTATTGCAGTTCGTGTGGAAATAGCCGAGACGAGCAGGCACATGACAGTTGTCACCGAGACCAACGGCATTGGTCGATTTGAGATTCAAGGACCTTCTGACCCACTTACAACGACCCTGACGTTAAGGGTAATGACCTCTCTCCATAATTCATAAAGCAGTACGCATCCTCACCCACGTAACGCACCTAAACATTAATACATGCACACACACACACACACACACACATACCCATACACACATTGACATGCATAAAGTATAGTGCAATTTAAATCTCGTCAAGAATTGAAATTGACTGACAGATTGCCTTTTGTTAACGTATGAATGAGTATGTGTGTGTGGGGGGGGGGGTGGTCGGGGTGAAACAAATCCATCTTTCTTTAGCTGTTGGTGTTTCCCAAATGAAAGCAATAATCTACTATTCCATGTAGATATACATTACTGTGTAGCAGTCGAAGAAGTTATAATGTCGTTTGTTGTTTGCTCGTCTCTAGCTGAAAATGATTTTGCATGGTCTTCATCAATTTTATTAATTTCATATATGCATTTTTCAGTTTTGAAAAGTGGGTTGGGTATTATAATGCCTTATTTAAAGTTCTGGTTACTGTCTGAATGTCTTATCTGAATGTTCAAGAGGAAATTTAAAGGTTAAGATATACGTAGCATACCAACGCTTAAAGACAGCCGATCGTTATCCCTAATGGTACGTAAACTCCGAACGACCGAAGTTTGTGCATGCAATTGCGTAATGCCAGAGTCGGTGCTATATTCATAAACGTCTGGGATAATGCTGCCACTGAGACACGTGTGTGTGTGTGCGTGTGTGTGTACGCATCATACACAAACATTGTCACCGCGAGCTGCGGTGATTAGAGGAGAGAGGCCAAAGGAAGCGTGTGTGTGTGTGTGTGTGTGTGTGTGCGTGTGTGTGTGCGCATCATACACAAATATTGTCAAATATTGACAAATATTGTCACCGCGAGCTGCGGTGATTGGAGGAGAGAGGCCAGAAGACGCTTGGCTTTTTTGGCCTCTCTTCATGCGCATGCGCACTGAGAGTGTGCGTCCATTCGGAAGCTCTCGTGGCTCGCTCGGACAGCCATTTTGGGTTTGATAGGAGATTAGCACAGAGAGCTCTCTTGTAGCCTAGCGTTTTGTTCGCTGACCCATTGAGTCAGCGCTATTCTCATTCGGGGTCACTACATTTGATACAGAATTGGGAAGGCAGCGTGTTGCGTTCGTCTCCGTGCCGCACAAACCACTCGCCACGATTGAGTGCCTTTAATCTGCCAGACCATGTGTAACAAGATAATTATGCAGTAATTGGTTTCCATTTCTTCCTTTATGCATTTCCAGGCTACTGACGCAGAAGGAGCAATATTTACGATTCCAACGAAATTTGTGGATGCATGGTATTCGACGAGCGGTTCTTTTCTTGACGTTGGAACATTTGATCAAACAGTCGTCACCAGTGGTCAAGATGTGAATGTCAACCTTACGTTTACAAGGCCTGCCTCTGAGACGACCTCCAGTATTAATTTTTTCTATCGGGTTCGTATCCAATCTCTCATTTTTATTCTGTCGTGGGCTCGTAAGCATTCATTCCACCATTCATTGCATTGCTTATGTAATTCAGCAGAACCGATTATGGTAGCGATCGTTATGTATGCTAATGTCCAAACAACAGAAGATGTGCATTTTGTTTTGATACACCGCAAGAGTTCAAATCATGTTTAGGCTAAACCTTTGAGAGCAATGGAAGAGGGGCTCTTTTTTAGATATTAATGTGGGAAATTTGAAAATACTAATGTTGACACCTCTGAAGGATAATATTTTCTGGTTCTGCAGATTTTGTCACGAGGGCGTGTCGTCTCCAGCGGGCAAGAGACATGGACAAATCCGAATGTAATAGATCCACCTGTAGAAAGCCGTGCAGAAATACGAGGGGATGCATCAACCGCAGGCAGAGAAAAAAGATCTTCTCCATATCATTATGGCGGGCGTTGGAGAACAACAGGTGCGTTAACCGTCTGCTGGTAGATGATATTCCATTTCAGAATTTGCCCACAAACCCCATGTTAGTGATTTTTTTTTTTAACAAGGCAGGATGTTCCTAACCATTGCACTAAATTGTAGAATGCCGTGGGCAGCCATAGCCTTTGGATAGCCTATGACCACAGACCCGTAAAGTGATGCTTTTCCTGTTTTTGTGATCTGATTTCGTGTAGCTATATCACTAGATATAAGACCCTTTCTTTTTTTTTTGGGGGGGGGGGGGTGTTCAATTATATTGGCCTGCAGTGCATTTTTTTTACTTTGCCTGTTTGTTTTTTGAAGTCAGAGCGCCCGTTCTGCCACCCTATCCTCCTCGTGTTATTGGGAACTTGGTATTTTCCTTCACTGCCACGGCTGAGATGTCTCCATTAGCTCGTCTTCTTGTCTTTTACATCCGCGGAGATGGTGAAGTAGTCAGCGCCAATGGAGAAATCAAAATAAATCCTTCATTTCAGAACAAGGTTAGTATTAGCATGCAAGTACGCTGTATAGCGTTTTAGTCATTAATAAAACACACAAAACCCCCAAAATAACATCCATACTGATTGTTACAATGCTTGCTTCTATGTGAAAACGAACTTGAGAAATTCAGCTGGAAAGGTTTAAACCGGTGAAGTCGAGCAAGCATCATCTTGGAGTGGGCACCTTAAATCAGTGGATGAACATCGTTATGCCTCAATAAAATGAGGCCCTAAATGCATCGAAATATTGCTTCTGATCAAATTCTATACTTGCTTCTTTTTTTAGTCAATCCCCATAATATGCAGTTTCTGTGTCTGTTCGTGTATAACAGGTCTTTCGTAGACTGAAGGTAGAAGCAGTGGCGAATCTACGGGGGGGGGGGGGTCGTGGGTTTAAACCCCCCCCCCCCCACCATATGGTAACCCTACAAATGAAAAATAAATCTACTGTGTGTGTGTATGTGTGTGAGTGTGTGTGTGTGGGGGGGGGGGGTTACCCCCCCCCCCCTCCCTCGCTTCCCTTCCGTAATTCGCAGCTCAGTCCCTGAACCCCCTCCCCTTGGGAAAAAGCTAGATCCGCCCCTGTGAAGTGGTTACATCGTAACCCTACATAACACAATCGCCAAACAGGTTCGCGACATAGACTGCAATTTCGGAGAGAAAAATCTCTAACCTTGAAATATGCACTCCATCTACAAATTTTAATTTCAAACTCATATTCGTATGTCACTCATGCCCGTACATAATAGTGAAGTATAGTTATTTTAAAAAAAAAGCCTTTAAGTGACTTTACATCGGACACTAAATACATTTCATTATACAAACAGACAAAACTAAACAGTATAGAATAATATATTACGTCACTTCAATAAATGACATCATAAATGTCTCGTAAACAATGCAATATTCACAAGTGAATCATTTTCAAATCTTCCCGCAGGTGTCCGTAGAGTTTGTTGAAGGCAGAGAGGTTCGACCAGGGCAACCAGCTTCTGTACGTGTGTCTGCCCAGCCGTCCTCACTTTGTGCTTTTGGTGTAGTGGACAAAAGTGTGCATATCATGGCGGGCGACAACCAACTCACAAAAGACAAGGTAGAGGTTAAAAACAGTTACCGAATCCATTTTCTCATTATTTCCTAGCTCTGAAGAGAATACATTACAACAGAAACTAGGAGGAGAGCTATATAAAATGAATCATGGCAATTTTGTTAAAATTGAGCAAACATTAATTTATATGATTATGGAGCATAGGAGAAGGACTCCTAAGCTCTTCTATCTCTCTCCGGTTCACAGTCCTTTCCATCTCTACACACACTCCAGAAAGAATACTCTTACTCAATTTCTTACCTCTTATCCTACCTTTTTTTTTCCTCCTGTCATTCTAACAGTCCTTTTAAAGATTCCACATGGTGAACCGCAAACCGAGCATATTCAATGTACTCCACCATGCAAACGCCTTCCTTCAGAAATCAACATTAATCTATAGTTTCCAAACCCGAGTATCACTTTTACGATGCAAATTGAATCAGATCGCTATGTCTTTATCTCACGATTATGTTATTGGCTAGGACATGGAAATCCATTAAGTTTCTAAGTTTTGTGAGCTGAAAGAAGTAGAATTATTTCAACATTATATGCGACCCTTCATAAAAGAAAACATAAAAAAACAGACAAACAAACAATCAAACAGAAAGTCGCTAGAGAAGCAGATTCTAAGCTTTCAAATATGTATCAGTCAATTCAGAAGGATTCTCTTGACCTTATTGTTGGAAAGAATGCACGCACTTTGGAAAATGTGAACGAAGAAAAGAGGCTCTGAAGTACAGGGTCTATTCAAGTGCTAACTCTCCAACAAGCTGTGCTGGCTGTGCGATGTTGGAACAAGCAAAAGAATGTTAGCCACTGGAGCAACAACAGTGAAGAGAGAGAAAAAAAGTTGAAATCGAACATGCGCTTTAAACACATTCCTTTCATGTTAAATACCAACTTTCAAATGACTAGCTTAGTTCAAAAGTTATTATTGTTAAATCTGTAAGAATGTGCAAAGGATTTCAAAAAATAAAAAGGGGCCTCAAAGACATGATCTCACTAGTCAAAAAAAAGTTGTAGAAAAATCGATTAAAACAGACTTTCTCATTCATTGTATGATCGCCTACTCTAGTATACTGTAGAAGAAGAAAAGCTCTTTCAGAAAATATGAAAAACTTGAAATTGACTTTGTTGACCGGTTTCACCTCTTTTGAGTCCTCATGTCAAATCAAGGGGTTCAACTTTATGTTGGTTTTGCGATGCACGGTCACATTATGATGTTTGGTTTATTTCCATAGTGGCAGACATGTTGACTTTTAAATGTTCGCAGTGTTGACATTGATAAGTGAACTGTGAGATCTGTGCATCAAATTTTCATTTGTGGTTTTGATTAATATCATACAGATTGTGAAAACACTTGCGAAAAACAGATGATTATGGACCATGATGGAGTCCAAAAATATATTTTTGATACGATTCTGCCATTCATTGGTTTGCAGGTATTTACCCCAGTCAACTCCTTCAACAATGTCCCGTTCAGAAGATCAGTGTCATGTCCACGGACTGAGGAGATCGCGCTCCCACCAAACTCAAATGCAAGGACCTCGTGGTATAGTAAGCATGTCGACAGTTCGGCGAGTTTTGGGGTAAGTTTACCATCATTACAAGGCAATGTCAAACACGTATACATGTCACAAGTCAGTGCATATTTTTCGTCGGCAAAATATCCTCAGCACGCGTCATCGTACACAAGTAAGAGGTCTGTTGCGCCATGGTAAACTTTACTTTGCAGACTGCTTACAATACCCTTATTGTTTTGTTTATTAGATCTCTGAGACCATGACATCATAAAGAGCCAACATGACGTCAGACACATTTTAACGCAATATGAGTATTTGTCATAGAAATGAAATGTTTTATCTATTATAAAAAAAAAAAATGGCCTATGATGTTAGAAAGGGATACGAAAGGGATCATATAGTTTTGGTTGAGGTTTCTAACAATATTTTTTTTTGGTGTGTGTGTGTGTGTATGTGTGTGAGATGAGAAACTTCTTATGATAATGTAACCCTGCACCACAAAACAAACGAAAAGTCGCCGGACATGAAATTTTAGTTAAGGGCATAATCTGAATGAGCAGACTTTAAGCTTTAAAATGATGTATAACTCAAATCAAATGGACTCTCCTAACCTATCAAAATATTGGAAAGAAAGCACAAACTCAGGAAAAGTGTGAACTGAGAAAAGAGGCTCTGAAGTATAGTGCCTATGTCAATAATAATAATAATAATAATAAATATCATTTATAAAGCGCTTATTACAACGTTTCTAAGCGCTGCAGAAAAAAAATTGGAAAATAGATTCAATTATGGAATATATACAAATTGTGATACGATGAAACGCAATACAAGATACAAAATACATAAAATGAACATTGTAAGTTATAACTTAAAGAACGAACTTAACATATATACAGACTGCATATAATAAATCAATTCAAATTACATGGCATGAGAGAACAGATGAGTTTTGAGTAATGATTTGAAGGAGTCTACTGTTGGAGCTTTACGGACGTGGATGGGCAAGTTGTTCCATAGTGTAGGTGCAATAACACTGAATGCGCGGTTGCCATAACGGGTACGGGTGCGCGGTGCCGATGTGAGTTGAAGGTGTGCAGTGGTGTGAGAACGAAGGCGTCTGGTTGTTGAGGAAGTAGATATAGTCCGGAGGGAAACCAGATGATGAAGATAGGATGGTGCTAAGTTGTGGACAATCTTGTAGGTGAGGAGTAGAACTTTGAAGATGATGCGGTCATGAATTTGTAGCCAGTGCAGTGATCTGATGACAGGTGTGATATGTTCATGCTTCTTCGTGCGTGTGATGAGACGTGCAGCTTAGTCTTTACCAAGCTGTGCTGGTTGTGCGATCAAAGGGACAAAAAACAGGATGTAAACCACTGGAGTAACAACAATGAAGGGATTACCAAATCAAAATGAAATTGAGCAAACCTTATAAACACACTCTGTCCTTAATTAATGCCAACTTTCAAAGCAGTAGCATCATCCTTTCAAAAGTTAAAGGAGTTGAAAGTGGAGAGTGAGTACAAGATTTTAAGAAATGAAAAGAGGACACTAAAGACACACTCAATCACACTGTTCTGCCAAAAATTTCAAGATAAACTGCTAGAAAACACACTTTCCTGCCTGTTTTATGATCCTAAATTTATGCATAATGTAGAAGAAGACTTGCTCTTCCTTAAAATGTGAAAAAGTCAAGATTGGCTCGTTTAAACTATTTCACCTATTTTCAGTCCTCACACAAAATCAGTGTGTGCGACTTTATGTTCGTTTTGTGGTGCACGGTCGCATATGAAAGAGCATGTAATTCCATAAGGAATTCAACGTTTATTTGATGAAAATTGGTCTTAAAATGGCTGAGATATCTAAAACAGAGCGATTCTAATGAAGTGTTGGACCCACCTGTTATAACGATCACTTTGTTTTACTTTTTTTTTTGGATGTTTCAGTCATCCCAACCCGATTTTCATCAAATAAACTTTGAATTCCTCTTGAAATGGTATGAAATGTATTATTTCATAAGTGTTTCCTTGGTAGCGCGCGCAAAAAAAATAAAAGCCCAGTTCTCATCTCTACCAATACTGTATCATCCTTTAAGCTGTATGGATGCAGCAAAATAATAGAAACAAAGACGAATGGTACAACCATATAATCTTTCCTCATATAGCTTGGATTGGAAGAACATTTTAAGGGCATGGGAGACTATAATATCTGAATGTAAGAACGCCCCGATTTCATGGGAGGTCATTTCGAGTAACTTAAAAAAGAAAAAAAAAAACGTCATATCTTTTTTATTTGTCCAATAATGTTCTATTTGATTGTAGTGGGAAGGCAACATTGTATATAGACATTAGTATATATATATATATATATATATCATCATCACAATTAAAGTTTGCATTTAATTGTGGAGAGGTCATTTTCTGTGATGGACTTGGGTCGTTCTTTGAATCATACACAGGATAGGCTGTTATATTAACAACTGATTAATGGTATGGTAAAAGCAAAAGATAAGAGAGTTTTGTTGCTTTTTTTCAGCTTTTATTCCGTATGGCCTACAAAAATGTAATTGTCTTCAACAGTGTAATGTCCCTCATTACTATACTAAGTCATCATGTGTGTGTAGCTGTGCGTGTACACGTCTGTTTGTATACTTGGAGCTATAATGTGCATATATGTGTTTGTGTTATTTAAAATGTTTGGCAATTTCTTCCATTTGTCTCTTATAAGCAATAATATGTGGACAATATAACTAAGGAACCGCTACAGGTACCCAGCTGAATATTTGCACATGCATAAATAAGTGAATAAAGTTGTCGGCATCAAACGATGGTTGCACATAACCAAAGTCAAGGGCCAAAGGTCATTGGTCAAGTTCAAATTGCAAAATGTCACAATTTTCCCCGTGTCTCTGCAGTGCGGGAGAGTATTTTCATAAAGTTTTAATACACACGTATTACTAGACATCAAATCTCTGAATCTGTTTGGTCATTTGTTCAAAGGTAAGGTAAAAATGCTGCCATTTCACTAGTTTCCCAATCTTCTAAAACGGTTTGATTGCTACATTTTTAGTTGTTTCGAAATTCAGACCATACATAGGCTTACTACTAACATGCGCACTGAAAACACGATTTTCTCCATTTTCCCCAATAATTTTGTGTTATTCAAATGGCAGGATCTTGGTTCTTCTGTAATTTGTGTACCTTTCCCAAACTACTCTAAAGCAGTTGGGGTCATTCCTACATTCATATCAGATTTCACTCATTCATGTTAGGAACTTCCGGGAGGTAATTAGGGTTTATCATTTATACACAAGATCTGAAGTCCATGTATAAGCTACAATTTCCCATGTTAAACTGAATTTGGCCAAAAATAGGACTTGGGTCGTCCTTATATTCAGGAATTCTATTCCATACAATATCTTAGTTTTGTCTCGATGAAATATGATAAGATACCCTATTGGCATTCATATACAGTCCTGATACAGTCCTGTATGATGCAATGTGCATCCAGTTTAAGCCTTCATGTTTCTAATAATATCTAGGTTCAAAGCAAGGTGTTATATTGTATTATGATTTATAAGAAAAAAAAACAAATAAAAAGCTTTTTGCTGATTAAAAAGGGGGTTCAAACTGTTTTTTCATCGAAAGGCAACATATCTTAGATATCTGGGATTGCTCTAAAAAGAAAAAATGACATTGTTAAACTTTTCTATCCTTCTTTCCCTGTAATATTATACTACGTGTAATCACAAGAGAATGTAGATACTGTTACCTGCATAGTTCTATTTACAGGCAAATCGATCGCATAAAATTCTGTTAGGTGCCTGGTTCCACAGCATCAATTTTCTGGAACGATATTTGATTTATTAAAAGTGATTTGATGGCATAATAAGTTAATTGTTGAATTTTCAGCCTGCGATTCAAAATTTGAATAAAAAAATAAGATTGTCCCTCAGGAATAAATGTGACCCTGCATCACAAAACAAACAAAAAGTCGCCAGATATGAAATTTTAGTTAAGAGCATATTCTGAAAGAGTAGACTCTAAGCTTTTAAATGATGTATAACTCAAATCAAATAGACTCTCCTAACCTATCTATATATTGGAAAGAAAACACACACTCAGGAAAAGTGTGAACTGATAAAAAAGAGGCTCTGAAGTACAGTGTTTATTCAAGCGCTTAATCTTTACAAAATCGTGCCGGCAGTGCGATGAATGAGACAAAAAACAGGGCGTAAACCATCTGAGTAACAATGAAGGGATTATCAGACTAAACTGAAATTGAGCTTGACTTATTACACATTCTGTCCATAATCAATGGCAACTTTAAAAGCAGTAGCATTATTCTTTCTAAAGTCATTAGAGTTGAAAGTGGAGAGCGTGTACAAAGTTTATAAGAAATTAAAAGGGGATTCTAAAGACAAACCTAATCACATTATTCTAACAAAAAATGTTCAAGATAAACTGCTGAAAAACACACTTTCCTGCCCAATTTATGATCCCAAATTCTAGCTTAATGTAGAATAAGACTTGCTCTTTCAGAATTTTTTTTATTTTTTTTTTGATTGTTTTGTGATGCACCTTCACAAATGCTCATGCCTTTAAAGGGCTGGTACAGTATTGGTGGAAATGGGAATTGGGCTGTTAACTTTTTGTGAGATATCAAGAAAACACTTATGATTATAGTACAGGCATACCATTTTAAGAGAAATTCAAAGTTTATTTGATTAAATTCGGGTTTGAAATGACTGAAACATCCAAAAACAAAGTAAAACAAAGCGATCGTAATAAAGTGTGGGTCCCACACTTTATTAGAATTGCTCTTTGTTTTGGATATCTCAGCCATTTCAAAACCAATTTTCACCTAACAGAGGTTAAATTCCTCGTATAATTAAATGTTCTTTCATATTTTGTAAGAGGTTGCCCATTATATCACCAAAAAAATGTAAGAAACCTGAAATTAGGTCTCAACCAAAACTATACGATCCCTTTAAACTATCACTGAAGAGCAGGAGCACCGTGGCATATTTCGTTCCGGAAGGTTCGTCATGACGATGATATTTTCTTATGGTGAATTTGAAATCGCTGTGTGTATATCCTTCAGATGGCTGGAGTTGACGTCATGTCCGACTTTGAGCTAGAGACAAGACCATGCTGGGTAACCATTACAAGATACATACCTTGTAAGTAGACTAGGGTTCCGTTCTATTTTTTTATTTGCCCAGATGTTGTTTTCATTGATCATTTATCGCTGCTATGCATGTTGACACCAGGATCTTTGCTGCAAATCATTCATGCTATTCAAAGGTCCTGTTTACTTTTGGGAACAGTGATTTCAAAATGTATATGAGTAGGTCGGTTGTACCACAAAACATCCCATCATGTACAATTTTGATGATAAATCCTAAAATGTAAGGATATATCTGTATTTTTCCTAGTAAACCATATCTGTAGATGGTTTAGTCTGGAAACATTCTTTTGTTCAAATTTTGTAAATTTAGCAGTGCTTAACATCGATTTTACCAATTCAGTTTTTTACAGTGGCTGTTTCTATCCCTTACTCATTTTTTATTTTTATATTTTTGCAAATGGTAAATTATACCTTTACGATTAATAAGTTACAGAAAAATAAAAACAGGAAATATCGACGAAATAGATAAATTGAACACTTTACAACTGTAAAAAGAAACAATTGATAAATAACCTTCATAGTTATTCCACCCTTAATATCAGAAAATGTAAATCAGTGTATAATGATAACATAAACTGTCTCCTCTTCAGTCGTCATAGTCAACGAAATAGGTGTACGGCTTAGACATACAGAATTAGGTGATACGTTTTAGAGATATCACCATCATTTGCAGGTTCCTGTTATATGAATGATTACATTTTACATTATTTTTATCACTATTTTTATTATTATTATTACTTTTATCATTATTATTTATTCGGCAATCCAACAAACAATACAAGCGGACATAGAATGCACACAGGAAATCGTTTCACATGATATAAAGATTGTTGTGATTCCAGGTGCATGCCGCTGGTTGCCAGGGGAGAAAAAAAAGCAAACTTAATCACCGAGGCTCGAGGCCTTCCTCCCCGCCCAGTGCATGCGCCACGAATCAGCTATATTTAATGTAAAACAGCTACAAACACTGCCAAATAATACATTATTACACACAAAAAAAGACTGAATTCAAATACAAATACATGTACAACTAGAACAATCCCTGAATATGACCGATGCCCCACCCTGACCTGATAGTGTTAGGTCATCCAGCAAACAAGTGATTATTAAATGAAATACTGATTAAACTCTAGATTGTTCAGGAAGCCAATAATTTTCAACATTATGTAGTATTTAATGTGGCAAATTGGAACTAACTTCAAAAACCGGCAGTTTGATAAGGTCATTGTAACACGTTGATTCTTCTTTCTTTTTTTTTTTACTGACCATGCGAGGTTCAGGTATCACTACGATTTGTTGCCCTGACTGTATGAGTTCTAGGTGTCTCTGACATCTTTACTGGCGTAATCTATACAGGGTCGAGATATCACTGAAATTTGTTGTATTTTCCTAACCATGTCTTTGTCCCAGGTCAGTTTCCTGATCCGTGTTGGTTATATCCGAGCTTAATGAACCCAGGCTTCCATCACGGGTTACCGGGCCCAGGGGCAAATGTTCGTTTTGTATTGGATTCAGAGCCAGTGCCTATAACGCACATACCAGACCGGGTTGAATTGGAACCTGCAGATGAAGCGACACCCATGGCAGAATTGAGAAATTACTTCCCGGAAACATGGCTTTGGAAGCTATCAAGAATGGGGTTAGTGTTTCTTCTCCACCATAATTCAAGCAATCTTGTCTCTGATGTGAGACACTGCATGAATAATATCTGGGAGATGTAGATTTTGCCTGCACACCTCTCATGTATGCGGAATGAATTATAGTAAAAGTCATGATATCTCCAGATGATATTAAAGGACAAGTTAACCTTCATAGACATGTGGGTTGAGTGAATACAGCAACATTAGTAGAGCACATCATTGAGAGTTTAAACAATCGGACGATCCGTTCAAAAGTTATGCATTTGTGAAGTTTCTGCTCATTCAAGGCTTGACGAGAAGACTACTATAGCTTGTGATGTCACATGAGTACACCGATATAAAGAAAGAATAAAGGAAATTCAACATATTCTCACTTTCCTCGCATAACAAAGGAACACTTGACTTCTCTCGTTCAGAAGGCAGGGGGAATAGTATTACCCTGAACCTATTATGTCAGTAACAAGTCGAAGAAAAGTTCACTTAATTAAAAAAGTAAAGTTTTTTGAAATTCTCTTTTTGTTTTCTTTATATGGTTGTACGCATAATATCATGACATCATACACTATAGAAGTCTTCTCATCCAGCAGATACTTTAAGCATTCATAACTTTTGAACGCATTGTCCGATTTCCCCCAAAACTTTCAGTGATGTGTTTTACTGATATTGCTACATTCACTCAATCCACATTCATATGAAGGTGGACTTGTCCTTCAAACTGTAGGGGGCTTCAAATCAAGACTTGAGAGGAATTTCTTTATATAATAATTATTCTATAACTTTTATTCATTATTGGCAAGCATACCAGCAGCTTTTACAGTGCAGAAGAATACAACTATGTTCATAACTTTTGCTCTCTATACTCTCTAAAAATATCGAGTGATAATGTTCACTCGTGAAGAAGTGGATTTAAAAAAAAGAGCGTGTTTTAGAGCGGAATTAGAGTGAACCTTTAGTTAAAATGTTCATTTTCACTAAAAATCACTCTTATTCACTCTAAATTCATTCTTTTCTGTTTTCACTCTTTCAAGAGTGAACATTGTCCCTTGATATTTTAGAGAGTAAATTGATATTTGTTAATAATCACTATCATAGCTATTGTAGCTATAATTGTTATTATTTCTTCAATATTATGTGACAAGACATCACAACAACCAAAAGTCACCAAACATTGATTTTAAGTTGAGAAGAAATTTTTAAAGAGCTTGGTCTATTCTTTTAAAATGAAGCCTCGCTCTCTCTAAAATGATATTTCCTAATCTGTCTCAAAAATAGAAAGAACACACTCTCACAAGAGTCTAATTGGAAAAGAAGACTTAGGATTTAGGGTCTATTCAAGTGTTTAATCTCACGGTACGCTGTTCTTTGTGCAGTACATGCGACATGAAACAGGAAGCAAACTCTACACCCCACAGCTTTATATTATCATGCTTTTAATCGTTCTCAGAATATATCTATTGTCGCTCAAAAAATGAGCACAGTAATCCGTTAAGTAAGTGTTACGGCATATACACTGTATACGCATAACATGAGGGTGGTGCAATGATGTAATTTGGCCATAGTAATTAAAACTGAGACCTCTATTGGTCACATCTTTTATTGCGTGTACAAAACTTCTTAAACAGGTGTTCATTCTGTATGGAGGAATTATCTATCTATCTAAATTCCCAAACTCAATCTTGTATGAATATATCAGAAGAACGCTGTTTAGTATGAGTATCTGTGTTTTTATAGGCGTTCATTTACGTATCATATCAGACATAGTTTATTTCCAATCAACGAAAAATCAAAAACATAGTACAAAGTATACATGTCATGAAATAATAGTCATTATTGTTCAAACGTTTGCAAATGATTAATGTAGTATACAAGATAAATTATAGAATAACATATGAAGAGTTCGTTTGCAAAAACCGTAAGTCCATATATGCGAAATGGAGATATTTGCGATTAAAGGTCAAGAAAATAAAGAGAATAATAAGAAATTTTTTGCTTCTTTTGACCATAACTTCAAAAATGTACCTTTATATGCAGTGACCAATATGTCATTTAAAAGGTATTATTTTGTACTTTATGACAGACACCGTAACTCAAAATCTTTAAAAATGGACCTATCGGTTTTTGCAAACAAAGTCTTCATATGTATACAATAATTAGGAGGAACAATGTATAGATACTTCGTGGGCGAGCGGAAAATGAATTCGATTTTGGAAAATAGTGACCCACTAAAATGCAAAGCTTGTCGGAAGTCGATCGCTAAATGAATAATGAGTAAATGATATACTATTAAAGTATTTGATATAAGTTATTTAAGTCATTTACAACAATATACATGTAGTTATTTGAAGATACATAGGTCGGGAGAAAAAAAATACATATGCGATGTAAATGTATGTATGTAAGTATATATGTGACTGTCTGTTGTAAAAGGATTTCTTTTTTTTTTTGCTTGCACATGATGGCAAAGTTACTTATTTTGCACTTCTTCACAATGACAAACATAACAAGGAACTATTTGATACTAACTCTGAGAAATTACATATTTTGCCTATATATTGTATGTGGTGGAACGTGTTATGCTTGTTTACAAAGATGATGCATAAGATAGTGATAACTATCATTTCAAGTTCTTGGAATGATTGGATTATACCGTTGTCATCATCAATGCATAATAGTTGTCATTTTTGGCGGATTAAACAAAAATGAAGAGTTTGTTCGCAAAAACCGATGAGGTCCATTTTTGAAGATTCTAAAGTATGGTCTTTGTCATACAGTACAAAATAATACCTTTTAAATGATATATTGGTCACTACATATAAAGGTACATTTCTGAAGTTATGGTCAAAAGAAGCAAAATTGTTCTTATTATTCTCTTTATTTCTCTTGACCTTTAATCGCACCTATATCTTTATTTGACAAAAATAATACGGACTTATCGGTTTTTGGGAACAAACTCTTCATATGCACATGACAAAAATTATGATAATATGCAGTAGGGGTAAGTATGGTTTGTTTCCATAATGCTGTTTTAAGATCTGTAGTTGTTGCTATTTTGTCCCATATTTATTTTTACATTGACTTTGCTTCGCTGTTTTGTTAAAGGGCAAGTGGCCAGCAGGTTACCAGGGAAGAAATTCCACACACCATAACGGACTGGGTGGCCAGTGCCTTCTGTCTGTCACCCACTCACGGAGTGGGCGTGGCTGACTCAACGTCCATCCGAGCCTTCCAGCCGTTCTTCCTCTCCTACACACTCCCTTACTCCGTCCTCCGGGGAGAGAAAGTTCCTGTCAAAGTATCAGTTTTCAACTATCTCACTGGTTGCCTCACGGTGAGTGTTGATGTTGGGGGGGGGGGGGGGTAGGTCTTGGATTGTCATACCTATTGCCCCTCCCCTTCAAAAAAGTGATGTGTGAGAAAAAAAAATCAACTGTCCATCTAATACTGTCAGTCACTATACTGTCCTACTTTGACAAAAGGAAGCAAGTGACATCGAGTATACTACAAATGCTACAAATAGAGAAAATTATGTTTTTGGGTTAGCCCTTCAGCATGGAAATTTACGGTAAGAAAAGATGTCGGTATTCGTGCAAGTCATGATATGGTGATGCATTAATGACAATTCGAGGAATTTTGATATCTACATAGAAACTAATCAATATGTAACTTGCTTCCTTTTGCCAAAGTACTATAGATTTGTAGCAAACATAAAAAATGGCAAAAGTATGCAAGTGATAATCATATCATGAGGTTGTAACTTGCTTCCTTTTGCCGAAGTATTTTAGATTGCGTGCAAATACAAATAATTTGGCAAAAGGAAACACGTAACAGTCATATCATGAGGTTGTAACTTGCTTCCTTTTGGCAGAGTATTTCAGATTTTTAGGAATATCTGGCAAAAGGAAGCAATTGACAACCATATCATGAGAATGTTTTACTTGCTTCCTCTAGCCAAAGTATTATAAATTTGTAACAAACATAAAACAATTTTAATGGCAAAAGGAAGCAAGTGACAATCATATCGACAACTTCTTGCTTGCTTTTGCTATTTTTCATGCAATTTTGTGCACTTACTTCCTTTTGCCCTCCGAATATCTCAGAAAGGAGCCAAATTGCTTTAGCTCACTTGAGCCGAAGGCTCAAGTGAGCTATTCCGATCGCTCTTCGTCCGGCGCCCGGCGTCCGTCGTGCGTCACCCGTCGTCCTTCGTGTGTCGTGCGTAAACTTTTTACATTTTCATCTTCTTCTTGAAAACCACAGGTGCGATTTTCACCAAACTTGGTAGATAGCATCCACTGGGTTAGAATCTAAATTTTATTAAAATGGGCACCATGCCCTACCCAGGGGGCCAAATTAAGGAATCTTTAAAAATCTTCTTCTCTAGAACCACAAGTGGTAGAGCTAAGTTAATACTGTGAGTTAGTAGATTAATGTCTGTAGTTTCAAGTTTGTTCATGGCAGATCCAGGGGTGTCCCCTTTGGGGCGGGGAGTGTGTGTGTGTGGGGGGGGGGGGGGGTGGGGAGGTCCAAATGGGGCTTAAATTGCACATTTTCATCATCTTCTTGAAAATCTCAAGATGGATTTTCTCCAAACTTGGCAGGTAGCATTCCCAGGGAGTTAGGATCTAAATTTGTTAAAATGGGCACCATGCCCCACCGAGGGGGCCCCAGGGGGCCCAAATCCCCCACAACTGAGGTATTTTAAAAATCTTCTACAGAATCAGAAGTGATAGAGCTAAGTCAATTCTATGAGTTAGTGCATTAATGACTGTAGTTTGTTTGATAGCATATCCAGCCCCCCGCTGTTGGCAGGGGGGAGTGGTGGGAAGGTCCAGATTGGGGACTAAATTGTACATTTTCGTCTTCTTCTTGAAAACCTCATGATGGATGTTCACCAAACTTGGCAGGTCGCATCCGTAAGGGGTTAGGATCACAATACTTAATTTGTTAAAATGGGCACCATGCTACTGCCCCCTACCCTCACCATCCCCCCAAAAGTAATCTTTGAAAAAGGTGTCTCTAGAACTAGAAGTGATAGCGATGAATATTTTTATTGATACTATGAGTTGTACATGTACATGTTTAAATGTGAGCCTGCATCACAGAACCAAAAGAGAGTCACCAGAGCTGGATTTTCAGGCATTGACAAATTCTGAAAGACTAGACTTTAGGGTTTTTAAATGATATATAACTCAATCAAAATGATTCCCCTGACCTATTTCATTAAAAAGAATGAACACAGTCGGGAAAAGAAGTCTGCAAAGTATTTGGTCTATCCAAACACGTGATCATACAAGGCCGTGCAATAGCTGTGTAATGAATGGGGAATAGGATGTAAAACTCAATGCAGAGATCATTAAATTAAGCTGACTATTAACATGCTCTATAAATACTTCTATGCCATCCTGATCTCAACTTTCAAGGCAGGAAAACCATTCTTAGAAAATTGTTTAGAGTTCAAAGTGAAGAATGTGTAATTATTTGGGCATGAATGACATTCTTTATCCCACTATTCTGCAGACAATAACGACGTAGAAAACCTGTAAAAACGAACCTTTCTGTCAATTTAACGATCCCAAACTTTTTATTATTTTAGAAGAAATGCTAGCTCTTCAGAAAACATATAACAAAAACAACAACAAAAAAGCAACAACAACTAGAAATTCGCTATGTTCACCCGCTTCACCCATTTCTAGTCCTCATGTGAATTCAGGGCGTGTTTTGTTGTTTTTTTTTTCATGCATGGTCACGTATTGCTATCGATACTACGTTTCCACACATTTGTAAAGGTGATATTCCATGAAAGAACACTTCGCCAGAAATCTGATACCAATATTTATTATTTATGAAGTTAAATGTCGGTGACGGTCTTGCCCCTTTCTATTTTTTATCGGTTGATTTGAAGTGTCTTTTAAATTGTTTAAATCCAGCAAGGTATCTTTCTTCGTTTCTCTGTGTTCACCAGGTTGAATTGTCCATGACTGAAAGTACTAGCTTCTCTATCGAAACGGAACCCGAATCTCCTATCATCGAGGTCTGTGGAAGTATCAGTAGGACTGTGGAGTATGAACTCATCTTCAGTGAGCTTGGAGATATCCCTATCAGAGGTAAGGAGATTAAAGACCAATATAATTTTTGTCACATATTTTCCAGGTATTTTTATATATCTTTTTAGCATTTTTAGCATTTTGACTGTATATGCTCAAATTTTCTTTCAAAGAAAAGAACAAAAACAAAAAACAACCTGCTATACTATACCCCATGGCCAACAAAACATCAAATTGAAAGTGTTGAATCATTGATAGTTTACCAAAGAATCGGACGAATATATGTGTTTCATCCTTGTCATTCAAGGACATTATAAGCTATATATGATATATTTTTAAAAAAAGAATGATATGCTCAGTTTTATATGCAGCTGATGTGTCGATTAATGAAGTCCCAACTTTCAAAGTGTATCAGACAACCAAGTAGCAATTGCTTCGTATTCTACTTCCGACTTTTCTTAGGTATGATGATTATTCGTGTATTACAACAACACTTTACGAGCGTAAAACATTCATGTTAGATAACTTGTTGATAACTTACATTTTGAGATGATCGAAATATAATACTTAGCAGAGGGGTAAAGATAAAATGAGGCATAAGAGTCTTCAATTCGTGTGCACTATCTAAAAAATTATTTGTGTATTCTAAAAATTAATGCTTTTTTTCAATTCAAAGTTTATTTCATTTTTCGACAAAACATATAAGTTACACTTCTTTTGACAACAGAGAATAAGGTAAACAGAACATTATGTATCGAAAAGAATGTAAAACAATTGAGGAGGACCTTATAGTAATTATACATTGTAGTAAAAAAAAACCAGAAGTGATCGAAATAAAGTACATGTATAACTTTGCTTAAAGTGCGAAAAATGGAGAGACCCACTAAAAAGACAGAGCTTGTAGAATGTGGGCCCCTCTGGAATAATAACATCAATGGAAAGATTAATTGAAGCATCATAAATACAAAAGGAGAGGGGAAAAAAGAGGAAGAAGTCTGGAAGCCCACTGAGAACTAGATTCACAGATAAATACACTTACTATCATAGACGTGAACAACATAGGACAAGACTAGACAACAAAACAACTGCTGGAGAAAAGGCTGTACGGGACAAAACGGGATGGACAAGACTAACAGACGCGAACAAACATGAAACAAGACTAGACAGCAAAACAACTACTGAAGAAGAGGCTGTACGGGACAAAACGGAATGGAAACGATGAACAAATAGAAGACAAAATAGCAAACGAAAATGCACAACAGAGACAGCGATCTTCGACAGAAGCGTATCAAGAGAAACAGATAATGGTTGTGGAGGGGGAAACGTGATTGTAGCGTCTGAAAGGAGAAAAGCAAGGAAATGAAGGGACGTGAGGAATAACAGGAATAAAACAGACATTCATGTCTTTGACTCTTTTGGCGAAAGCGTAGATAGCAGCAGACATCCAAAAGATTACAATTTATTCTTCAAAGAGGAAAAAGTAAGTCTGTATGTGAGAAAGAAGGCCAAATGGCTAGTTGTGTCCTGCAAAGTCATACGACTGCAATAGAAAGGACTTCAGTCTCCTCTTGAAAGAATGTATGGATGGGGCGTTTTTTTTATCATGATTCAGAGAATTCCAATAATTTGGGCCGATATAAATAGTGGGATATTCATGAAATGATTGGTTTCTTAGGAACATGGAATTAAAAATAGATGGAAGGAAATTGTTACAATACTTATACATAAATTGGCCTAAATTATACAAAAATAAATCTTTAATTTTAAAGAGCTTATTAGAGGTAAACAACGTGTTTGTATGAGAACGTACAGGGGAATGGCAGATAATGCGGAGGGCTTTCTATTGCAAGAGGGACACTCTTTCAAATAAATTCTGATGCGTGTTACCCCATACTAAACTCCATAATTCAAATGAGGCAATATTAACGACGAATATAACATAAGTAATGTTTTTTTGTGGAATATGACATTTCAATCTATTAATAACACCTCTATTACGCGATATTATATGTGACCGTGCACCTCAAAACGAACATAAAGTCGCACACACTGATTTTGCGTGAGGACTGAAAATAAATGAAATGGGTCAACCTAGCCGAACTTGACTTTTTAATATTTTCTGAAAGAGTGGGTCTTCTTTTACATTATGCTAAAATTTGGTATCATGAAATCGGCAGGAAAGCGTGTTTTTTTAGTAGTTTATCTCGAACATTTTTGGTTGAATAGTGTGATTAGGTGTGTCTTTAGATTCCCTTTTTCATTTCTGAAAAACCTTGTCCACACTCTTCACTTTCAACTCTAATAACTTTTGAAAGGATACTGCTACTGCTTTGAAAGTTGGCATTAATTATGGACAGAATGTGTTAATGAGGCATGCTTAATTTCAGTTTAATCTGATAATCCCTTCATTGTTGTTACTCTGGTGGTTTACTTCCTGTTTTTTGTTCCATTCATCGCACTGCCAGCACGGTTTGGTAAAGATTAAGCGCTTGAATAGACACTGTACTTCAGAGCCTCTTTTCTCAGTTCACACTTTTCCTGAGTTTGTGCTTTCTTTCCAATATTTAGATAGGTTAGGAGAGTCCATTTGATTTGAGTTATACATCATTTTAAAGCTTAACGTCTGCTCTTTCAGAATATAGTCTTACCTAAAAATGCATGTCTGGCGACTTTTTGTTTGTTTTGTGGTGCAGGGTCACATATTACAAATATTATCAATGTGTGATTTCCAGGAAAGTTTATCATCTACAATGACCCCCAAGAATTTAATATTTGATACTCTTTGGAGATGAGAATCATCTAAAACTATATTTATGTTTAAACTATCAACAGTATTGCTGAAAATCATATATTTCGTTTTTTGAGCATTAAGTGATAACTTTTTAGCTCTGACCCAATTTGTCACTTTGTTCAATTCTATGTTAATTTTGTGAACAAGAACATCAATATCATTATGGGCAAAAAATACGTTTGTATCATCTGCAAAATGAATAAAAGAGAGATCATCAGATACACGACAAAAATCATTGATATAAATAATGAACAATAACGGCCCTAAACGACTTTCCTGTGGGACGCCACATTTGACTTCTCTGATAACTGAATCATTGTTTTTAATTGTAACAAATTGTTTTCTATCGAACAAATAACTCTTGAACCACTCCAAGGCCTTCCCACGTACTCCATAATGCGATAATTTATAAAGTAAAATGTCATGATCGATGGTGTCGAAGGCCTTGGAGAAGTCCAAGAAAATACTAACTAAATGAGAATGATTATCAATGGCATGAACTACTCTATCAACGAAATATAAAAGAGCATGCGAAGTACTGTGTTTCTCACGAAAACCAAACTGATAGTTCGTAAAAACTTCATGTACCTTCAAAAAATCGCTCATTCTCTTATAAATAAGTTTTTCTAAAACCTTAGACAGTGAAGACAATAATGAAATTGGGCGATAATTGCTGACTTCAAGTTTATCACCTTTCCTTAATAAATATTGGTATTACTTTAGCCGAAAAAACAAACATATTGGGGGAAAAACCACGCTGGTTCATTTTTACCCCCTTTTTCACTACATCTGTATAAAAGAGAAAACAAAAATATGAATTAGGAAACCACAAGTTTCTAATCTTATGTTCATGCTGTTTGCTTTACAAAAATGGTACATAATTAAATGATATTGGACTTAATTACTTTAAAAAGTTATCCTAAACTATATTATTATCTAATCATTATCGATATTACGTTTTGATAAAAAAAAAATGAAGCCCCACTCATAAAAAATATCCTCAAAGGATTGGTATAGATCAATTGATATCACATTTATGTAACTATATCTGCCTATTTTTGTGCCATATTGTCATTTTTGTGAAATAAAAAAATAACATTTGATTATGTTACCTTGTGAATTAGATATCACTTGGAGTTTTTGTTACAATCTTGAATTATTCTAAAACTTGGAGCTTAAATTATTGCACACCACGGTGTACGTTACTAGAAGCTACTTGTGAAATAGGCTTGTGGTAAACGTCTCAGAAAATTATTTTTGGAAGGTTTTTTTTTTCAGAATAATGATAGCATAATAATCTATAGAAGAATTATTCATGACGCAAATCTCTCGTTTGAAGAGGCTACACCCCAGTAAATAATGCCAGTGCATATCTTGGCAATCAATGACTTAAAGTCAAAGATATAAAACACCTGTTTCTTGACCCTGGCCTAATCTAAGCATCAGTCATCGCCACAGCGCCACAGGAGGGGGGGGGGGGGGGGGGGGGGGCACCGCGAGAGGAGGAGATTGTTTTGGTTTTGGCATGGGCCATGTAGCTCCATGGTGCGTGTGTGTGTGTACGTGTGTGTGTGTGAGTGTAGACATTCAGCGTATGCAGACAGAGCAGGGAGGTGACACCTCCCTGGACAGAGCATGCCTGTACTGTAGTGACCGGAACTATTGTCATTCCATTTTGCTCTCCCCTTCTCCCTCCCCCATCTCTCCCCCCTCTCCCTCCCTCTCTCTCTCTCTCGCTCTCCCTCTCCCTCTCTCTCTCTCTCTCTCTCCCTCTCTCTCCCCGCGTTCACATTGGTCCCCGCGACGCGGGGACAGCCACAAGAGATCTTATCTTTTTTACGACTGACCGTTCACATTGGTATCTCATCTGTCCCCGAGCTGTGGGGGCACTTTGGGGCTTGGAGCGAGCTCTGCCACTTGAATCCAGGCATAGCGCATGCGCACATTTGATGACCACAGCTGGACCCTATCAATTGCGCCCCAAGGTCACTCTCCCTCCAAATCTTGTCCCCGTACCCGACTTGATTCGCGGGGACGAGGGGACAAGTCCCAGCGAGCGTTCACATTATGGTTTTGGAGGAGAAAGTCCCACAGCTCGGGACTTTCCCCGCGTCGCGGGGACCAATGTGAACGCGGGATCTCTCTTTCTCAATGATCCAGTCAGCAGGCTGATTGTAACCAGGGAGGTAGTCTCACCTCCCCGTTGTAACTCACTGCCAAATAGCACATTGTCAGCACCGGCAAACTGGCAATGCTCTCCTTCTTATTCCTGTATTTTCGTTATTTACGGGTCAATTTTTTTCGTTCGAAATGTAAAATGGATGACCATAGAATTTCTCAATAGAATATAAAATTGAAAACTTTCGAAAGGATAGAGAAAATTGAGTTCACTTTGAATGGTCTGCCACAGGCAGATATCCTTATCATGCTCTTACGTAATACGACAGCTGCTTTCTCAACGATCCAGTCAGCAGGCTGATTGTAACCAGGGAGTAGTCTCACCTCCCCGTTGTAACTCACTGCCAAATAGCACCGGCAAACTGGCAATGCTCTCCTTCTTATTCCTGTATTTTCGTTATTTACGGGTCAATTTTTTTCGTTCGAAATGTAAAATGGATGACCATAGAATTTCTCAATAGAATATAAAATTGAAAACTTTAAAAAGGATAGAGAAAATTGAGTTCACTTTGAATGGTCTGCCACAGGCAGATATCCTTATCATGCTCTTACGTAATACGACAGCTGCTGGAGTCATCAAACCCTGGCTTGGCCTCCAGGTTTGTCACGCCTGAGCAGAACGTTTATTTGCAATGGACAAGTACTTCGACTCCCAACTCCCAAACGACAAATATACGCACCCCACTTTGGGTAACCTCAGTTGAGGACTCGCCTCAAACGAGGGATTGACGGCATGTTAACATGTGTTTCCCACTACTCTTTGTTTATAGTTGATGCTGTTGCAAACCGTGTTGCAGATGGTAATGGAGAAATTGGTCCAGGTAATTACACTTTCCCTGCTGCTGATGCCCTTGAAGACACCATACTTGTGGAGGTAAGTGATTTCATGGTTTCATACCTTGGCATACTGTTACACAGGATCCCGAGGGAAGCTGATAAAGATCATACAAAACATTGAAATACTGTCAATGTATAAGGATTACTGTCTTTTTCAGTTTCGATTTGTTTTACTTGGAGACTTCCTTTCCAGTAAAAAACACTAAATCAATTATTGTCTAATTATAGACTTCTTTTCAGAAACATATTCATTTTTAGTGATCCCATACAATAAACTCTTTAAAAATGAAATTCTTGTGCGAAATGGATAAATCAGGCAGTGACAATGGGACGCATTCAGAAAGACGCTGAATCTATTTCTAGTTTTGTTTCAACATTCTATCCAATCCCAGTGTGCGTGCTTGACTTGCTAGCAGCTTTTTACCTGTATATGCAGCTCCATGGATTACCTACATATTACTTTATTCTTTGCTGCGAACATACATGTAAAAACATGTCATTTCTATGCCTCTAAATTATTTGACCACACGGAATCTTTGACATTCAAAACACAAATGAAATAAAGGTAAATATTATACTCAAAATTATAAGTTGGTTAAAGTCAAACATTATTACAATGAAGAATATAATTTTCCACTGTCATCAGTTGATTCTAAAAAATAGAATTAAAGATAACTAAAAATTATGTTTTTTTTTTTTATTACTAGAAATACATAAAGTTGTCTTCACTCGTTTTATTCTAATCTGTAAACAAAAGCAAGTGAATATTCGTAAAGATTTTCCGGGATGTAATTATTTACATCTCTTAATACTTCTTTCTATTTTCTTTTGTATATGAAAGCCTGAAGGTGCAGAAAGAGAGGAAACTTTCAGCGAAATGATATGTCCAAACGGTAAGAAATTTAAAATGGCCTGATATTCCTAGGGTGAAGAAATACCATATAATCATCTGCGACTTGTTTGTCAAATATGGATAACAGATAGTGGTGTTTGTTTGTTTGTGTGTGTGTGTGTGTGTGTGTGTGTGTTTTAAACTTTGGTTTTCATCATGATGTCTTCCTTTAACGCAAGTGTGTTTTCGTAGGGCTTTGGTGTGATAGGGATTTCTGACTCTGTTTTGTTTTGTTTTTTTCTTCTTCTTTGCAATCAAAATTAAACATCAGAACCGGAAATAGAATTAATTAATGGTATTATAATAAGGTTTGTGGCTGACGGTTAAGAGGCCTTAAGTGATGCCACTATTTCCAAGTTTATCAGAGAAAAAACAAACAAACAAAAAGAACATACAAACAAATAAGTTGTTATTTCAACTTCATTCTCATCTCTCCTTCCTCCCTTCTGTTGTCTTTCTTGGTTCTGGTAGATGAGGGCGATGAACTATATTCCAATTTGGTGACTCTCGCTCTGCCAGAAGTAGTTGTTCCAGGATCTGCACGAGGAAGAATACAAGTTATCGGTTAGTTTGGTGTGATAATATTATATATTTTGTGTGATCTTTTCAGCTTGTAATCTATTCCCCGACTTTCTATTCCCCCCCCCCCCCCCCCCCCAGGTGAATCTTATCAACTTTCTTCGAAATATTTATTTTAAAAAAATATTTATTTAGGCCTACACAAAATATTACTCTGATTGGATGCAAAACCGTACTTACTAAAACAAACGATTCCACACTGGGTCAATGAATTTTCTGATAACTGGAAATATGCACTCACTCATATTCAACAAACACTTCAATTCAATTCATTTCAATTCAATTCATCTTTATTCGTCCAATAAAAAGTATTACAGGAAACTCATCGCGGGATTTTCACATATAAATGACAAAGCATAACAAATACAATATATACATAAAAAAAGAACAACACGGAATAGCACTTGACAAATAAATAAATAACCGGGCATGTATGCAAAATCAAACTGAAAAGAACAATCGTATAAAAACGTTGCATAAAAACGGACTCCATTGGCATGATGTTAAAAACTTCAAAAACCTTCTCTCTTGTTACGTCCCAATATCAACCCCCCCGTCAGCCCGTAATAGACTGGAACCAAAACCAACTCGCACTAAAATACAACACAGCAAACAAACCAAAACATACAGAAACAATATCAGTGATTATATCATCATATCATATAAATTTCTTTCTAAGTCCACCAATATTGCACAGAGTCATTTCCCAAATTCTGAAATATAATAATGCTAAAAAATATAATCATTGTAGTTGTACATCAACTTGCCGGGAAAAAAAAATATAGAGAGAGGGAGGATCAGCGGTAGAGAGAAGAAAGAACGAAAAATAATAAGATAGGAAAGGAAGCATATATAACAGTTCATAAATGACATATGTCAAATATCATTAGCTATGGCATCATAAGTCCAAAACTGTAAAATCCCAAAATGAAGTGATGATGATAATGACCAGTCTGTGTCAATGACTAAAATAAGAAAAAGAAAAAAAAAGTTGAGGGTGATAAACTACTTTATTGTTTTACAATGCCCCCCTCCTCCCAACAACTTTCCAACCCATACATACAAAAATCACCATACATTTACCCCTATCACATTACATCCATTTAAAAGCCCATGATTCTACCAAACAACTTACTCATCACAAAAACAATGTCGACACATCCCTGCTGACCCGTAACCTTCCTCAAATTTCTCAATCACAATATTCCACGTAGAAACAATGGAAACGGTTAAACACAAAATCATCAAAAAGCGGGCGGCCTCAGATGGCCAAGGGAGCAACCCAACGGCTTCCTCTAATAATTCAACTACTAATGAGTTAACAGGTATATACTGTTAAGAATCTGTGTGAAAAACAATGAAAACAATTAAACACAAAAATTATCAGAACTTGGGCTGTCGGGTGGCCCAGTGAGCAACCTCACGGGCGGCCTCAGATAATTCAACTACTAATGGGTTAACGAGTACTATTGAAAAGTCTAATTGCAAATGGAATGAAAGAATTCAGATATCGGTTTGTCTTGCATTTTGCAGATTGCAGTCTCTTGCCAGATCTTAACCAACAGAAACATTGGTGAAGAGGGTGATGGGGGTCCTTCATGATATTCTCCACCTTCCTAAGAATACGGACAGTGCACATGTCATCTAGGCTGAAATTTTCTCCGACTATTTTACCTGCCTGATTCAATAACCTTTGAATTAACTGTTGTTGTAATTGTTTAATTTATACCTTTTTGTTTTAATGTGTAGGTACATCAAGTTCCTCTTGGTTGTGTTGTTTCTGTTACTGCATAATGTCGGCGAATGCCAACTACCTGTCTGTGTTTTTAATTTGATTTCTTTAATGAGAATATGATTTACGGTTACACGAAGAATATGTGTTTCTATTCTGTGTTCATACTCCACATGTCTATTGACCTTTCTGGCCTCAGTTGGATTGATAACGTTGTCAACCAATAACTGGAATCAAAACTGTAAACATTAAGAACTTTTGAATAAATGTTAAAAACTGCCCTGCTTTTTTTGTACTAAACACTTTTCTATTTCTTGGTTTCATATGTATTCTGGGATTAAATAAAAACAAACAAACATATAGATAAGTGACGACCTAAGCATAGTTGCAAAAAAAAAGAGAAGAAAATAAGATATCTTCGTGATTATGGCAAGAGTAGCTGTGATATTTGTATACAGGCGATGTGATTGGACCCGTCATGAGTAACCTCGGAAAGCTGCTGAGGATGCCCTTTGGATGTGGGGAGCAGAATATGATCACTATGGCACCCAGCATCTTTGTGATGCATTACTTGACGGAGACTAACCAGCTGACCAATGAGATATCATCAAAGGCCTTGGGGTACATGGAAAGCGGTTAGTATGTTCAAGGAAGTGTGTGTGTCTAGTGTGTCCGTTAAGTCAATCTCAAGAGTAAGCATTTGTGTAAAGTGTGTACATTTGCCTGTATCAAATTGCAAAACACCTGAGTGGCAATGGATAGCAGCAGTACAACGTTGGGCAGTGTACACTCAGTTTCCTAACCTTATGTTTATTCACAAAGAGGAAATTTTCTTGTACTAACACTAACATCAACCGTTTGTGCTTATTCATACTATTACTAGGAGGCCTATTGTTTGGACTCCTAGCAAAATAGAAGAAGGGGAAAGCATTTATAGTATATCAGAATATGAATAGATCCTAGAGTGACGATTCCTGTGTCCTTATAGGTATATTTGATAATTTCCACAATATTTACTGTTCCCCAGGTTCTCACTGTGATTTGTTAGGTCGTTTGTAGTATTTTCCTGGTTTTTAATGTATTTGTATTTTTTCCGTTTTTTAATGAGAAAGGGCAAATTGAGAATGTGCGTTCCTTACCACCATGAGAAACTGTACATTGTTTCTTTTTTGTAAAATCAATCGTACATATATTTTATATTGTGTTCGATGAAACTGTCCTTATCAGATGAATGAACGAAAAATCGACAGCTTGTACAGCTTTAAATCTCGTTTTCCTTTCTTTTCTTTTCTTTGATGATAAAAATAAATAAACTATTGAATTGATTTGATAAAAAGATGATATAAATGAAGACACGGTTATAGTTAAAAGGAATGACCGCACTCTGTTAGCGGAGATAACCCTAGCATTTATTGCCTCCCCCAAATTCCAGAAGTTATTTCTCACGTCGAACCTTGAACATTCTATCACACAGGCTACCAGAGACAACTCGCCTACCAGCTGCCAGACGGGTCCTACAGCGCCTTTGGGGTCAGGGACAGGGTCGGCAGCACCTGGCTCTCAGCATTTGTCCTCAAGTGTTTCAGCCTGGCCAAGGAATTTATGGAGGTTGATGAAACCAATTTAGAGAGAACCCGGAACTGGCTCGTTCTACATTCTAGAAACAGCCAAGGTTGCATCATCAACCAGGGCCGAGTCATCCACAAAAACATGCAGGTATGCCAATATCTTACAACGCCATGTGTTCCATACTTCTGAGTTGATATCAAGTAATGTCAGATAACGTTTTGGAAATGGTACAGATCTAATGCAGTGGCGGATCTAGAGGGGGCGCACCCGCTATTCGGAATTGCTCGATCCGTTCCTGTTATGTACTTAGAAACTTCTGGTTTGTGTTCACATTGGTGTTTTATACATTCATTCATTTGTTATATATGTATTTATTTATTCATTTATTCATCATTTATCTATTTATTTTATTCCTTCATTTGTCTATTACTTAATTTATTCAGTTATTCTCGGTCAGTAAAGTACCGCTGTCAGTGGCTTCTAACACTATTTTTCGTAGAGGCCCAACACATAAATCACAAAATTCTACCCTATCATAGAGACATTAAAACAACAACAACAGCAACAACATGCACGGTTTACTTACCACATGGAGACAGAGCGGAGTGTTTCAGATATAGAAAATACGTAAGTACATTCATTCATAAATTGCACTTTACTCAAAAGTGATATAATGGGATCGCAAAAGAAAAATAAGCGTCTGAATGACGTGGATGTAATGCACATTTTCTGATTATCTTTATTTCACTGTTTTGCATTGTTTCGTTTTTATGTTTGGTAATTTGAGTGTAATTTACCAGCGTGGTATAAATTCGATAACAATCAACACGTACGCTTAAATTTGTGCATTTTATTACGATTTTGGTACGACAGGGCCTTTGACGACAAGCAAACTGAAGAAACAAAGATAACGTGCTCACAATTTGTCCATTTTATAGCAAATGAAGTTACTGCAACTGATTTAAAATTAATTTGATTAATTGAAGTAACATAACATAATAATACCTTACGGAAGAAAGGAATTATCGATGTCCTGTTTTGACATACGGTAATGCTTTGATATTGGGCCCATAGTAACATCCACCCAGATTTAACAAGATAAAGAGGAAGATAAGAAGTTGCACAAGTGGATAGAAATGTTATCAAACAAGGAAAATATAAAACGTATTGCGCAATTCATTTTGCCTTGCGTTGTAGCAAATTGAGTACTTACGTGGAATGACAAAATAATGTCTGTAAATCTATAATACGTAGTAACAAAAAATAAGAAGCAGTTATTCCAATAGGAATTGGACATTTGTGGATTAAATTTGATTTGCATATATTTCTTCGTCCCAACTCGAGCCTAACTTTTTTTTTTCAATCCTGTGATCGTTTGCGCGGTTGTTTTATGAATTTTGTTTAGCCCCATGCCTGATTCAGATGAAAATTTGTCAGAGTTTACAGTCCACTGCACCCAAATGATCTCCTACTGCCTATAATGCTCCTCGAAATTTCCGCTCCAAATTTCGTCAGTAATTTAATGCCAATGAATTACTCTTTCTTACGTCTGCTAAGATGTTGCATGGAAAAAAGTCTCGAAGAGCAGAGAAGGAATGAAGACTTAACGAATGAAACAAAAGTGATGCTCATTAAAGATGTCATGTAAAAGAACAAGTTAAACTGGTATGGACATGATGTCGCCAAAAAGTCACGAAGACTTCAAAAGAGTATCCAAAATGAAAGTAGATGGCATCAGAAAATATGAAAGACATGGAAAACAGCAGTGATCTTACACAACATACTATGAATTTTAATACGTTGCCTTGGTGTTGACATTAGAGCTGTAAATGACGGAAGCAGATTTACGAAGACGAAGTCTGAAATAAACAGAAAATCAGGCAAAAACTCATTTCCCGAACAAGACCACACTGCTGTGAAGGGTGTGTAATTGCCCTCTCTTTAATAAACATTTCAATCCGTTCCTACGTAATGCATTTTCTCTCATCCAGGGATCCGTCTCCGGCCCCGTTACCATGACAGCGTTTCTGACAGTCGCCATGTTGGAATCTGGAGCATCTCCTGATGTGAGTTGTTTGCTTAAATTAGTAAAACTGGCTTGACATGAGTTTACCCATTGGGTACGCATTTATATACATTGGTGGAGTGCCTTGCTGAAGTTAGGGCAAACATGTCGGTCTTCTTATTGGTCGAACCCAAGAATGTATTCCACGCTCATGTCATTCAGAGACCATTGTTCTTATCCACTTTGACACCTCCATATAAATTCTGAAGTACACATGCCAGCTTTGCTGAAAAAAAAAATTACATAAGAATTGTGTTTGGCTTTTTTTAGCAAAGTCAAGTAAATGTTAGCTATACATAGTGCATTTCTGAGTTGGCTGTTGATTGTGTGTGTGCGTGTGTGTGTGTGCGTTTTTTTCTCAGCTTTGGTCGTTTCGTATATTTCCATTCATATGTAAATTTGTTAGTTAATGTTTATATTGGCAAACGCAAGCGTCCATCCTTCTCGTGACATTGTCATTTTTATTAATCCTATTTACCTCATGTTTAGGGTCTAGATGTGATGACTGGGCTATACTGTATGGAACACTGGCTAAACACCACCGCTCCTTCTGACATGAACACCTACACGCTTGCTATGGTCAGCTATGCTTTTGGCTTGGGCAACTACTTCGCCAGTCAGTCTCGAGCTCTTAGCCACCTGAATGACAGAGCACAAGAAGAAAGTAAGTCCCTTTCCGTACTCAAATTTTCCACTCCAGGAAAGCATTGTGTGTCATACTCCCTTCTAATCCATCTGTGTATAATATTACCAAGTGCATTACGACCAGAGAAAATCTATTTGCCTATTACCAGTAAAGACAGATTAAGAATGTGCATTATCTGTTGCGCCCATTCATTCATTCATTCATTCATTTATTTTTCATTTCCAACAAAAACATATAAATATATTACAAAAATTGAATACAGTGCATAAATTTCATCATACAAAGTAAAGGATAAATTTACAGAAAACTTGTAGGTATAGGAAAATGTTGGAAATGGGGAGGAATGCTAAAAAGCTGAGCTTGTAGGCTGCATTCCCCCCACACGTAATACAAGAAATTATATGATCGATAGACTGATAAGCATTGAAAATGGATGAAACAAAGAAACTAAGACAAAAAGACCTATAACCTAACTTATCCGAAACAAAAACCCTGAACAAATCCCTACACTAAGTCGCTGTCATGCCGGAAAAGAGAGGAGAGAAACAAAATAGTATGTGTGTGTGTGTGCGTGTGTGTGTGTGTGTGTGTGTGTGTGTGAGTGTGTGTGTGTGTGTGTGAGAGAGAGGGGGGGGGAAGCAGCTTAATGCGTGGAGTGAAGATAAAAGACAAAAAAAAATAGAAGGACACGAGAGGTAGTGGATGGATGGAGCCGCTTAGCTGTAATTCCAATAGAATATAAGGTTGGATTTTACACTTGCCCATATGAGCAGCTGGTGGTTAACATAATAGAATATGCCGTTCCTGCCCACATATACTTTTCATGTTACTGCTGTTTGTGTTTGTTTATTTCTATTCATTCTGTTATCAGTTCCATTTTATTTGTTAGCCTGAAAACCTCTCTTTGAATTGAACCATGTCTACACCACATGCCGTCATTTATTTCACCCGCAAAATAAATGAGATCCTATCAATAGTAGAGCTATGAACCATACGTAATCGCCTACAGACCTGGAAATTCAATATTGATGCAATATTTCTGTCCTAAATATTGGCTGATACCTTCGATTATATCTGTTCTTTCAGATGGTCAAATATACGTTCAGCACCATTTATTATATCTCAACAAAACGATAAACAGATAAATTCAGATAAACATTAAAAGATGGTTGCTTTAAAAAGGAGCGAGGGAAATTGTCACTACCGATGTTTTGCAAGCATTTATTTTTATGTTGTAAAATTTAACCTTTTCTTCAAAGATGGGTTACGTTTCTGGAACAGTGGTGATGTTGTTGAGAGAGAAGAGAGCTTGTGCATTCACCATTGCCATGCCGACTCCTCAAGTGTAGAGACTACCGCTTACGTTCTGCTGGCACAACTTCATCAGAATTGGCCAGTCGATGGGATCGACGGTGTTTTGCCGATAGTCCGCTGGCTGAATTCCCAACGAAACACCCTCGGTGGTTTCTCCTCAACGCAGGTAGAATTCTATTTGATATTTGTCACTTTTCTGAATGAAGATTAGTTCCCTTTTTCACAACTGTTATTATTATAAAGACTTACATCACAAGACGTATTTTACAAACCAAAATTATATAAAAAAACGATGGCAATAACAGATTCAGTAATAATTGTAATGACGATAACAATAGCAATCTTAACAAAAAGAAAATCGGAGTGGCTGTAGTAGTTATAGTAATGATATTGCTAATAATGAAGAATTAGAATTAATTTCGATATTTTTATCAGTTTTCTTTTAGTATTGTTTTTGATATATTACTACCTTATAGTGATTGTAGTTATGATAAAAATGATAGTAGCGTTGAAAACACTTTTATTTTGAATGATATCATAATTTCCTTTACAATCCACACTATATACATCAGAACAATGAAAGCAAAAACAGCTAACAGCTTAATAGACATAGCATGTGAAACCGCTTGAATGTAGGGAGCAACAGTGCTATGATAGTGGAATAAACATCAATATCTTTTCAGTTCATTGTTTTTCTTTGACGCAAGCATTTATATTTTGGTTTTCATGGGAAAAAGCATTTGTATTCAATATATATATGTAAATATATATTATGCGAGCTAGTGATGGCATAGTTATTCCCTCTTTCCTACTAAATACCTTATTATCATGAATTTTACAATGAGCGAACAGAAAGTGGAAATGAGAAGGTCGAGGATGGAAGTCGAAAGTGTTGGTTTTTCAAAGCAAATACATGCGACAATGTCTTGTGTGCATTAGGGCCTCTCCATCCCTTTCTCGAGAAGCTGACTGAATGATATATTGCATCTTTCCAATCTACAGGCGACTATGTGTATACGGAAACTATGTCTGACATAGACCAATAAAGAAATGAATGAATGAATGAATGAATGAAATAGTGTAGATTGGTAGCATCGCGCAGGCTATATAATAATGCTAAGTCACGCGTGGATAGAGTTAGACAGAGATTGTTTGTTGAGAGCATATTCTGACTGAGCAGACTCTAAGCTTTTAAAAATTATGTATAGCACAAGTCAAATGGACTCTCTTAACCTCTCTAAATATTGGGAAGAAAGCACACACTCCTGGAAAGTGTGAACTAAGGGGAGGAGGCTTTGAAGTACAGAGTCTATTCTAGCGCTTAAACTACCAAGCCGCGCTAGCTGTGCGATGAATGGGATCAGGATGTAAACAATCGGAGTAATAACCATAAGGTGACTATCAGATAAAGCTGAAATTAAGCATGCTGTATTAAAACATTATGTTCATGATAAGTCCCAACTTTCAAAGCAGTAGCATTATGTCTTTCTAGTGGTTATTAAGAATTGAAGTTAAAAAGTGTGCATAGGGTTTTTAACAAGTGAAAATGGGTCTCTTTTATACACACATTACAAATTACTCTACCAAAAAGTGTTCAAGTAAAACCACTTAAAACACAATGTCATGTTTGTTTTAGCACAACAAAGAAGATTATTTGTTCAATCATAAAATATGAAGAACTCAAAATTTGCTAGGTTGACTCACTTCACCTATTTTCAGTCCTCACACAAAATCAATGCCTGCCATTTTTTGTTGGTTTTAAGATGCAGGGGCACATTTAGTAAAGATGTCTGATTCGTCTCTAAAATGATATTATTTTTTCTTTTTCAGGACACGGTTCTTGGATTGCAAGCAGTGGCTCAGTTTGCAGAGAGAATACATGACCGTAACTCAGCGTTAGATCTGCAAATTGGTCTTCAAGCCTTTAAGTCGGGCTCCCGTGATCTTACAGACGAGTTCTTTTTCGACATCGATAACAACAACCACCTCCTGCTGCAGCGTGAAGACCTGCGGGAGGTTCCGGCAGATATTTGGGTCTCATCAAGGGGTAGCGGGTGTGCTCTGTTCCAGGTGGGTCTTTTATCTTTTATCTTTTATCCAGATTTGTTTAAAAGAATTGCGTACAGCATGAAGATCATTGAGGGTTTTTTTATTTTTTTTTTCGCCGATCTGCATCCAAAGTACACAAACAAAGTATGCCTTGAGTCTACGGTAGGTCAAAACATTTCACAGCTGTAATAATGTTGAGATTAAGAAAATTCCTGTTCAGATATAAAGAGTGCAAATGCAAAAAAAAAAAAAAAAAGAAAAGAAAATGAATTCATGTGTGATGACTTTGATATCTTTAACGAAAACAGTATTTTTTAAAAAAAGGTTTTATTTTTCTCTTCTTGATACAAATCGCCATATGTTATGTTTAATTTTGTTAGTTATTACATTATAGATAGTCATGAATTATCATGTTTGTACTTCATATAACCGTTTTAGCTGTTAATTATCGCGTTGCTTCAATAGAGCACTTTCACATTCCACATTCATAGTATACTGTACAACAAATGTATAGGTAGTCCCTGTAAAGCTCATAGCAAGCTTTCGGTTTTTTATGTCTAGCGCTTATGCACCAGATACTAAAGAAGAAGAAGAAGAACAGCAACAACAACAACAATAACAACCAAACAAACAAACATAAATAATACACTAGGGACGCAAGTTTTGTAATGTCGTTTTCGCTAAGAAAGTTGTCGAATAGCATAAAGGCATCTATTGTTCTTATCAAAATATTTCTAGGATGCTAGATAAATACCTGTTACAAGATAATAGCACTTGGAATATTAGCTGGAAGTACAATCATGTGCACAAAGTTCTGTTGAAATAGTTAATGGGAAATGATAAGGAACTCTTGCTAATGGTATCAAAATTACAATAACCCGAAAAGAGTCTTTCTCTTCTTATATTTTTTTTTTCAAATACCACCGTACTGTCTGAGCTAGTAAGTTTCTTTCTTGACACGCACTGACAATTGAACTATTTTATGGGCTAAGAACAGACCTTTAAGTTAATATGCGACCCAGCCTAAAACAAAACAACAACAGAGACAGCAGATCACACTAAAAAAAAATATAGAAAGCTATCAGAATATGTAAATTTCCTTCTTTGATATTACCTTTGCTTTGAGCAGGCCGAGTTGCTCTACAATGTTCCCGTGGTTCCTCCACAACGCCCTCTGTTCATCATTAAAGTTGCAATCGCTGAATGGAATGGCAGATCCCCAAGTGACCCTGCAACATGTGGAGACCGAACTGTGCTTGTCTGTGTCAGGTTAGTTTTGTATACTTCTCGTTTAATCTGTTTTTCCCTCAATCGAAAGTCTCGCTGGAAAAGACGGTTAGAATACCCAAAGGAGAGCTGGCTAAATTCAGACGTTGGTAAATGCAAAAGAAAACAACAACAAGACAAAACAAAACAAAAACAACCTGCATTTCCTATTGACTATAATTTGTTTTTGTTTTTGTTTTTAGATAAGTGTACGGCTTATAATCATAAACTGATTCAAGTAGTAAATCATTAAGAGAGAAGGGAAGACGTAAATACAGAACGAGAAACACACTAAGAAATCGTTGTTTGTAAAGTTAGTGTTTATGCAATTGTTTTATGATTTCAGACCCGGTGTTTGTATCCAATAGTAAGACATTGATCATTGATTGATACATCCAGGGTTTTTTTTTATCAGATGACAGCGAAATGGTGCATCATTATTGTAACACTTATGTTGTCAACAAACTATGCTTTCAGCAAGGAGCAAGGTACTCATTAGCTGTCTCAGTTATATTCGATTTTAAGACTTAAGAAGAATACAAGTAATCAATTCCGCCAATATGACTCCTTTTTTTCATTCATTCATTTTTTATTTCATTTCCGGCCAAACCATATAATATGACATTGCATATACACAAAGTCAGTACAAAGTAACTTTTACATGTCCAAATGAAATTTAAATACACGTCATTTGTTTACATGAAACAAAAAACATATTTTGGTAGAAGAAGTACAAGGACAAAATGTGACTGAATCATAACAAAGAAAAGGTCGGAAATGGAGGGGACTGCTAAAAAGCCAAGCTTGTAGAATGCAGTCCCCTCGGAGTCGCTTTATAATAGTAATACACGAGACATTTTAACATAATCCACGGGAACCAGAACACAAAACGAGTACGCACTCAAACGCACACACATATAACACAGTAACAAAGCAGCTCTCTTACATACACGTGGAAAGGATAAAAAGGAGATAGAAAGGGACAGGAAGACAGAGGGAAGGGCAAAGGAGAAGAGTATTGGGGGTCGATGCAGGACACAGGAAGTTGTTTTCATATGAATGATATAACATAATGGTTATGAAATAAAGTAAACAAAATAAAGGCGTTAGCAGCAAGAGAAATCAGTTAGGAGCTTTCAGAATGCAAATCCCCAGTAATATAAGAATTAATAAGCATTTTCTTTAATTTTAAAGTAAAAGTGTTGAAACTTAGAGATTCTTTTATACTGCTGTCAAGGGAATTCCAGAGTTTAGGTCCAGCGAAGGAGAATATAGACTTTGCAAAAATTGTCCTAAACAGTGGTAAATGGAATTCATTGGTTTGTCTAGTGGGGTATGAATGTACAGTTTTATTTTGGATAAACATAGAGTCAAACACCAAAGGAAGGGAGTGATTTATTAATTTGTACATAAACTGACCTAAATTCAAACAATATAAATCCTTAATTTTTAAAATATTATTTTGATGAAACAAGTCATTAGTATGACATCTCCACGATTCTCTACAAATGATACGAAGAGCTTTTTTCTGCAATAATAATATTCTTTCTAAATATGAGGAGTAAGTGTTGCCCCAGGCGAGAATGCCATAGTTCAGATAGGGTAAGATCAAAGATGAATATAACATTAACAAAACATTTTTCGGAAAATAGAATTTAACTTTATTGATAACACCCACATTTCTAGAAATTGTGCGGCAAATTGAATCGATATGCAAATTCCAGGTGAGCTTATTATCAAGAGTCAAACCTAAAAATTTGATTGAGGAAACTTCTTCAATGGCTATATTGTCTAAATAAATATTCTGAGATAACTTTTCTAAAGAATTACTGAAAAGCATACATTTAGTTTTTTGAAGATTAATTGACAATTTGTTAGCTCTAGTCCAATAAAGTAACTTTTTTATCTCGATGTTCATAGTATCGATCAAATACACTGGATCAGAGCTAGAAAGGAACACATTTGTATCATCAGCAAATAATAAAAAGGAAAGAATACTTGATGAATTTATGATATCATTGATGTAAACCACAAATAAAAGTGGTCCAAGTAAACTTCCTTGCGGTACACCACAAGTGATATCATGCATAGCAGATTTGTGACCATTAATATAAACAAATTGTTTGCGATTGGTAAGGTAACTCCTGAACCACTCCAAGGCCATGCCACGAATACCATAATGAGATAATTTGTAAAGGAGTATTTTGTGGTCAATGGTATCGAAGGCCTTGGAGAAGTCCAGGAACACACCTATAGTATGATGATAATTATCAATGGCTTTGGAGACTTTGTCTAGGAAAGTGAGAACTACATGGGATGTGTTGTGTTGTTGCCGGAAATCAAATTGATTATTTGAAATAATCTTGTGCTTATTGAGAAAATCCAAGAGTCTAAAATGTACAACTTTTTCTAATAATTTAGAGATAATGGATAACAAAGATATTGGTCTATAATTACTGATGTCTTCCCTATCCCCTTTCTTAAAAATTGGAATAACCTTAGATACTTTCATTTCCTCGGGGACAACACCATTACTTAAAGACAAATTAAACACATGAACCAAAGGATCCACAATGCAGTTTATAATGTGTTTTAAAAGAACATTATCAATATTATCATAACCAACACTTTTTTTACTCTTTAAATTCTGAACTATATCAATTAGTTCATTCCGGTGAGTGGGAGCAAAAAAACAGGAGCTAGAATTGGGCGTATGTAAAAAATCGACAAATAACTTTTGGGACTTGGGAATCCTTCTAGCAAAAATATTTCCTATTTGTGAAAAATATTGATTGAAAACATCAGCTATAGACCTGGGGTCAACAATAATAAGATCATTATGTTTGATTGTAGTAATACGGGATTTTGGTTTGTTTCTATTAATGGCAGAATCAATAACTTTCCAAGTATTTCGGGTATCATGTTTAAAATAATATATCTGGTCACTGAAATATTTTCGCTTTGCACAACGCAAAATTTGAGTGAGAACATTCTTATATGAAATATATTTATGACGAGATTCCTCAGTGTGTTTAATTTTATCGGCATAATACAAATTATTTTTTCGGTTAATTGACCGCAGCAAAGACTTCGATATCCACGGAAGTCTCGGGGATCTTTTATAATTGCTATTATTTTTCTTAACTATAGGAACATGCTCGTCTAAAAGTGAATTCAATTTTCTCATGAATAAATCATAAGCATTATTTGGGTCCTCAGCATCATATACCTCAGACCAATCTACTTCATTAAGGCCATTTTGCAACCTAGCTACATTATCGGGGGTAATCTTTCGAAAATACATTGCAGAGGAATTCAGATTACGTTTGCGATTATAAGGAATATGGGTAAATATGGGGTAATGGTCGGACAAATCTGATAAAACAATGCCAGAAAAGGGTAAGGGGTTAATATTGCAAAATATGTTGTCAATTAGAGTTGCTGAGTGATCAGTTACTCGAGTTGGCTTTGTTATAAGGGGTAAAAAGGATGAGGACATCATAATATCTAATAAATTCTGAGCTGAGTTTAATGTCTGAAACTTAGATAAATCTATGTTAAAATCTCCCATGATATAACAATCTTTATTGTTGAAAAGTGGACTTTGCAGTAATGATTGCAAATAACTAAAAAAACCTTGCATCTCAGAATTAGGGGGTCGATAAATGACTACTACAAGTATATTCCTAGAACAAGGCACGTTAACTTCAATAAAGAGTGATTATACAGCTTCACTCATGCAGTTCAATCCACTGTGAATAATGTAATCAAGGTCTTTCTTTACGTATAGGGCAACTCCTCCGCCTTTCTTGTGCTGACGACTGTTTTCTATGAAGTCATAACCGGGAAGAGAGAACGTAGGGATAGAAGTCGGACTGATCCATGTTTCACTCAGTCCAATTACAGAGAAAGATGATTTATGAATGTCATTCATAAAACAGCAAAAATTATCGAAATTACGATTCAAACTCCTTATATTGAGTTGCATTAAGGAAAAACTTTGAGATAATTCAGTGAAGAAACACTAATGTTGCACTTAACCCATTTTAGTTTACGAGATATCCTTTACACCTAAACTGAGATGAGAAAGAAGCATAATGTGTGAAGGTTTTACTTGTGAACATTACACAACTCTCTCATCTGACAGGTATGCAGGAAATGAGAGGTGGACTGGTATGGCAGTAATGGAGGTTAAAATGGTGTCTGGATTCATCCCCCACGAAGATTCTCTGGAAACTTTCCGCAGAGAAGATGGCGACATCATTGGATTGAAACGCATTGACAAGTATGTCAATGGAAAACCACTGGCCCTCTATTTTTATTCAGTGAGTTATTATTTTTATTATGGCTATTATCATTGTGATCATTATCATCATTATTATCATTATTGTTATTATTAGTAGTAGTAGTAGCAGTAGTAGAAGTGTTGGTATGATTATCATTATATCTCTCTTTTTGCGTTTGTATCTGATGTAGTAGTAACTGTCATGTGAAGCTGTCAAGAGTGTCGACTTATAATTATCTTATCTTTTGGCTTCGTTGTTGGAATCACATTTTTTTTGTGCTTTTATTAGGAAAAAGGAGAACAAGAACATGTATGGCATTGTTTATGAGTAGATTAGTTCCCCTCTATTTTTATTCAGTGAGTTATTATTTTTATTATGGTTATTATCATTGTGATCATTATCATCATTACTATCATTATTATTATTATTAGTAGTAGTAGTAGTAGTAGTCGTAGTAGAAGTGTTGGTATGATTATCATTATAGCTCTCTTTTTGCGTTTGTATCTAATGTAGTAGTAACTGTCATTTGAAGCTGTCAAGAGTGTCGACTTATAATTATCTTATGTTTTGGCTTTGTTGTTGGAATCACATTTTTTTTTTGGTGCTTTTATTAGGAAAAAGGAGTACAAGAACATGTATGGCATTGTTTATGAGTAGATTAGTTTTTTGTGATTTTTGTTGTCGTTTTTGTTACATATCATAATGTTATCCAATTACTATACACATACTTGAAGAAGTACTTACAGAAAAATGTGTCGCTATAAATGCACGAGAAGAGAGACAGGGAAAATATGTTTGCTGGTACAGACATTCGCATAAATAATTAGAAGAGAAAGGAAATTGTACCATAATTATGTTTAAATAACAAGTTGGCTTTACAGTCCGACCTTCTTGTATATTGAAGGTACTTATGCGACTAGTATGTAAATAAAAAAGAAGACATAATGATTTTCCTAAATTTTTCGTAATCAGTGTACACGATGTAAATTCAACGAGTTAGATTAAACATTTCAGGTAATGATTTCCTTCTTGAGTATTATTCTTTAGTACGTCAAAATTATTGAAGATACAATAGTATTTCATTTGCACACCATATCTAATCTGAATATGAGACTTGCAAATCGTTTGCTTTACTTTGACAATTTGATTTTGTAATTGTATTTCAAATTTTCCTTGAGAAATGAGATGTTAAAACTCCTTCCGTACATTGCACACAGTTTGACAGCCCATATCGCTGCGTGCCCATCAAAGTGAAACAGGATATGATCGTTAAAAATGCCAAATCATCGGTCATCAAGGTCTATGACTACTACAAACCAAGTAAGCTTTTTTTTTTTTCTCAGACGTTGTCAAAGTGCCTTCTTCTTCTATTTGTCTTTACCACTTGAAAGCGCTGTGCAACAGTCAATTTTCTTGGGAAGCTATTAGTGTGAAATTTCTCTTACATCAATCTTCACCATTATGAAACCAGAATTACACTTCGAAACCTAAAATGTTGCTTTGAAAATTCAAATACTAGTTTAGTCTTTTATACCACGAAATAAATAATTGCATGTGTGATATATTGCAATAGAAGATGCCCTAAACAACTAAAAAGAGGAGGAGATTTATGAAGGCCCTTTTTAAGCATTAATGTATAAAACATTTCTGATGATTGTAGTATTTCAATCAAATGGTAAATATGTGATGAATCAACTTTTACGTGTTTTTTCCTACTTTTGTTATTTTCATTCAGACGTCGTCAGCTTTGAAAACTACCATCCCTGTGAACTGGCGAACGAGGAATGAAAATGATGATATCCGTGTTCAGATCTGAAAGCAAAGGACAGTGCTTAGAAATAAAATGAACAACATGAGCTTCATGATTTTATGGCAATGATTGCAGCTTAATTCTATCGATATAAAGAAGCTAGTACTGACTAAAGCAACTTAATATACCTGCACATTACCCATATAATAAGAGAGCTGTATAAGAAATGCATGCGGCCATATCTTAGTCATCGCTATTTAAGGGAAATAAGTCAAACCGTTTGTTGCCATTACTGAATTTTGCAGTTGTCTATGTGATGTTGTATAAACTATGTGGATGCATGTAAATGGACCTCATAAAATCCTGAAAACTGCGATTCATCATGACAAAAACATCATTGTTGATTTGAATGATTTGAATGATGTGATATCGTCAAATCTCAAATCTAAGAGACGATGGCCAAATGAATCTATACTTTAAAACCAGGCAAAATAATATTATGTTTTGATTTCCAGCAGAGTTAAGCAATGATTGTAGCAGCTGTATGAAACACAATATAAAATGGATTGCACCCTTGTAGAGAAAAAAAAATGTATACACAATACTTTCTAACAGCGTTTGTTTGTTGAAAAGGACAAGCTTCCTAAGAAACCTGTTTTATTTTAACCAAAAAATAAAAAATAAAAAAAGGATCCTGTCGTCGAGAAAACGTGTGCATGACAGTTATAGCAAGATTGCATTTCTTCTAGCATACAGCAAATGTTATCATTTTCTTATCGTATGGAATCATAACCACTAAGTCGTTTCATTGATTAAAAGCAATTTATTTACCATTTATTGTGCAGTAAGGTATTTTATATTTTCCCCAGTATGGTCTCTGAAATATATGTAACTTCATATTAAAGGATATCAAACCATGACCTAGCCTTATAAGACCTTTTCTTTTGTTAATATCAGTGGATTTGTTTTTGGAATACTTGATTAAAAAAAAACAACGATGGCGAATCTTTAAGTATATTAATTTGTTTACACTAGAGTGTTATATCATGTTGTATATTAAGATTGTCTTGTTGAAAATGAGGAAACTGAATTTGTCGTCACTGTTTGGGCATTTGAGTGACAAAATACAAAGATAGATATTACAGCCGCCATTTTTTTTTTTTTTTTTGGGGGGGGGGGTATTTTGTTTTTCTTGTTGATACCTGTAAAATCAGTAGGTATAGTTTGAAGATCTTAAATGAAAAAAAGAAAAGAGAATTACTTTACATTATGGGGAAAAATTGTATATAATGTAGCATATACCGTAATAAAATATTTTGATACAATAGTCGTTATCAAAAGGCACGATTTTGTTGGTTTTGGATATGTTTTGTGCATGACAAGAACGTACGGGAAGAGAGAGAGAGAGACAAAATTACTTTGCTCTACATGTATGCCAGGCATGGCTTTTTAGTTAGGGGTACATTCTGAAAGAGCAGACTCTAATCTTTAAGGCCCCGTCACACGAGAGCGAATGCCCAACGAATGCCAAGCGAAAGCCCAACGAATTCGAAAATGTGAAGACAGTTTGCTTGTCTGACGTTCCTTGTATTCATTAGCTATTCGTAGGGATTTGCAGAGATACGCTGGAGATTTTGGACATGTTAAAAAAAAAAAAAAAATCGGCTCCAGCGTGTCTCTGCCAATCCCGACGAATAGCTAATGAATACAAAGAACGCCAAGCATGTTACGAATTATTCTAGTATTACCAACGGATGTGAACATATCTTCCAATTTTCAAATTTAGTGGACATTCGTTGGGCATTAGTTGGGTGTTTGCTGTAGTGTGACGGGGCCTTTAAAATGATGTATAGCTCAATTAAAGAGGGACTCCCCTAACCTACCTAAATACTGGAAAGAAAGCACACACTTCGGAAAAATGTGAACCGAGAAAAGAGGCTCTGAAGTAAGAGTCCATTCAAGCGTTTAATCTTTACCAAGCTGTGCTAGCTGCAAAATAGAAGGGACAAAACACATGATGTAAACCACCGGAGCAACGACAGTGAAGGGATTATCAGATTAAGATATATATGTATATATATATATATGAAGAGTTTGTTTGCAAAAACTAATAAGTCCATATTTGTCAAGTGGAGATATTTGAAATTAAAGGTCAAGAAAAATAAAGAGAATAACAAGAAAATTTTTGCTTCTTTTGACCATAACTTCAAAAATATACCTTTATATGTAGTGACCAATAATTCATTTAAAAGGTATTATTTTGTACTTTATGACAGACATCGTACTTCAAAATCTTCAAGAATGGACTTATCGGTTTTTGCAAACAAACCCTTCATATATATATATATATATATATATGACCATGCATCACAAAACGAACAAAAAGTCGCACCCCTTGATTTCACGTGAGGACTTAAAGAAGGTGAAATGGGTCAACCAAGTCAATATTCATTTTTTCATATCTTCTTAAAAGAGGTACCCTTCTTCTACATTATTTGTAAGTTTAGGATTATAAAATGAATGGGAAAGTATATTTTCAGTAGTTTTTCTACAACCCTTCTTTGCAGAGTAGTGAGATCAGGTATGTCTTGGAGGCCCCTTTTCATTTCTTGATGACCCTTTGCACACTCTTCACTTTCAAGTCTGATAGCTTTTGAAGAGATAATGCTACTGCTTTGAAAGTTGGCATTAACCGTGGACAGAATGTGTTAATAGAGCGAGTTTAATTTCAATTTAATCTGATTATCTCCTCATTGTTGTTGCTCCAGTGGTTTACATGCTGTTTCTTCTTTTTTTTTTGTCCCATTCCTCGCACAGCTTTCACGGTTCGGTGAAGATTAAGCGCTTATAGACAGATAGACCATGTACTTCAGACCCTCTTTTCTCGGTTCACACTTTTCCAAAGTGTATCATTTTAAAGCTTAGAGTCTGCTCTTTTAGAATCTGTCCTTAACTAAAAATAAATGTCTGGCGACTTTTTGTGTGTTTTGTGGTGCAGGGTCACATATATATAACATGTATATATATATATATATATATATATATATATATTTATATATATGTGTGTGTGTGTGTGTGTGTGTGTGTGTGTGTGTGTGTGTGTGTGTGTGTGTCCAGGCAACTCAAACGTCTGCTTAGCAGGTAATTATTTTATTTAGTTCATTTACGATATGTTTGATAATTTTTATTGTATGATGTTTGTATGCTACATATATTCACTATATACTCATTTACAATTAAACATTGTTGAATGTGTTGCAAAGTGCCAAAAAATATGTGCCAAGTATGCCATGTAACTATTAACTCATGCTCAACTTCTATTTAATATATTGTGTTTATGACTTCAGATTTGTTATGCTCAAAAACATATAATTCGTTTCACAAACAGATATTAAAGCTGAGGAAGACCACGGTCGAAAGCTTCACAACTCTGCCGGTTTCATGCGACATCTTCTGTTATCTACATTGTCTCAACTATAATTTCATTTAAGATGACAGAGGCGTACAGTAGGAATATCAGCATCATCACATTATATACATATATATATATATATATATATATATATATATATATATGAATTACATGTAATATACATGAATATGTATGTATTCTACCACTTTATGAATATGAATTACAACTTTACCATTTCGCTCGCTTTGAAGGTCACTTTGAGTAGACAATGCACTTGTGAAGAGGAAACAGGGAGGTTTGTGTTTATACATACGATGTGTCGTAATTGTTCTAGCATATCACTATTTACGGTGACGAGAAACGAATGTGGCATGTCAAATCGACGAAAACAGATTACAGAAACATCCTGTGACAAATGAATCCATTGTAACAAGAGCGAAATGATGAGAGAAAAGAATGTACGAAAATGACATTTGGCACTGACACTGACGTGAAGTATATGTGTTTTTATCAAATGAAAGGCATTATCTAAAATGCAAAGAATATTATACACGTTTGAGGACAGTTTTGTTGAGATGGAATGGTATGTACACGTGTTTATTATAATCTTCATCTAAAGATGCTCAGAATAATCACCACATTTTTTTAAAGCATCTCCAAAAGAGAAAATTTGAAGGCGTCTAATTACCTGTATAAAGATGAGTGCGTCAGTGTAATTTAATCTAATATTGGCGTCAGGGAGTTATGAATAGTATTTACATGCATTTTCGTCGCGACTTGATAGAGAACAAAACGCTGAGTTTGCCTTTTTCAACATGATGCATTGAGATATACGTCGCGCTTTCAGAAGATGGAATATGTCATTCTTGCTTTCTTCGCCAACAATGATTAAACATAGAAAGTACTTTCTGTACTCTCTATCATTTCGTACTTACGAGAAATTGACAATCATTTCAGACAGTTGCTCATAGGATAAGCTGCTCGAGTCTAAAGAAGTTTTGCCCCTACCCTCCAGGGGTCCGTTTCATGAAAGTCTTAGGAGAGACTTTCTCTCTCCTAAGTCATACTTAGGAGAGACTTTGCTAAAAACCGTTTCATGAAAAAGCTATCGCATAAAGCTATCACATAAACTCAGACTTAGGAGAGACTTTTTCTAGAAACCATTTCATGAACAAAGCTAGCACATAAAGTCTCTCCTAACTTGGCAAAGCTATCACATAAATCTAGGAGTGGTCAGGAGCACTCCTAAGTTTATGTGATAGCTTTTTGAGAGAGCCATTGTATCAAACTTTTTTTCTCATTTTGGAGTAATTGACCCTAAATTTGGCATGTGTGACCACTGTCAAAGGTAGATATGCAAGATATCTTTCGTTGATATCGCATAATACGTTGTCATGAATGGCAATGGCAAATTTTCACTAAAACATACAAATTGTTGTGGATTGAACTACTGCCCTCAGTTTTAAAGCAATGCTGTTGAAATTCTGCATAGAATCAGATAAATGTAATATGTAGTTGTGCAAAACACTTTTTTCATGTGTGGTGTGAAAAAATCTGTTGCCATGGCAACAAGTTTTTCTATACCAATCACATGTGAATATGTGAATTGACCTAACTTCCTTAAAATTCTTTTAACATTTGACCAAAAATTTGGCACATGACCATTACAGTATGTAGATGTGCAAAACTAATATTTGGTTGATGTTGAACAATCTGTTGCCATGGTAACAACATTTTTCACTTAAAAGCATACAAAAATTGTGAATTCGCTAAATTTGTCAATCTTTGTGCATATGACATGAAATTTGGCACACGTGACCGGCATAGTGCGTAGATGTGCAAACTTCATCTTTCGCCATTGTTGAACAATGCGTTGCCATGGTAACAGCAGACTTTGAATGAAAATCATACAAAAATATTGTGGATTCTGCTATCTCTCAGCTTTTGAGCATTTTGCTTGAAATTTGGTACATGTGACCACCATGATATGTATAGTTGTGCAAACTTCATCTTTCACAGATATAGAACATTGTGTTGCTATGGTAACAGCATATTCAATGACTATAATAAAAAAGGTGTAGATTCAGTTTACTCCTTCAATATTTGAGCATTTTACTTGAAATCTGGCACATGAGACTGCTAAAGTACATAGACTGATGTGCAAATTTCTTCTTTGTTCTTTTTCACACAATGTGTTGCCATGGTAACAGATTATTTTGAATGAAAATCATTCAAAAATATTGTGGATTCAGCTAACTTCCTAAGCTTTTGAGCATTTGACTTGAAATTTGAAACATGTGAAAGTTATACTATGTACTTGTGTATATTCATCTTTCGTTAATACTGAACAGTGTGTTGCATGGTAACATCATTTGTGAAAATCATAGGACTTTCCAGTTTATTCATTTAATTTACTCAGTTTTTGAGCACTTGACTTGCAATACATATATGACACATGTGACAAACAGATTTTTTGAATTAACAAAACACTTTATTCAATGTTGAACAATGCATTGCCATGGTACAGCTTTTTTCTTTTTTTAATAAAACCATATAAAGTTAGCGCTGGTTGAACGAACTCCCTCAGTTGGAGATGGGAGTAAAAATCACAATGATACTTCTAATTTCAGCAGGTATTCTTTATTTCGTACTTGGATTTGATTTCACTCATCAATTGCCACAGTGGGAAAACATTTCATTGAAAGACGCAGTGTAGGCCGACAATGATTCAATTACACTGTATTCAATTCATTCACCGCTATCAATTTCATACGCATTAATATCAATTCCTCACAATTTAACTACATGTCATGTGACAGATTATGTAACTGCACAAACTATTTCATGTATTTCATTCTAGTTGCCTGATTCATTAGAAAATCTGATCTTGAAAACATTATTTCATTATTCAATGTCATCATAATCACAGCACAATTATCACAACCACATTGGTGATACTAGTAAGAGTCCTTGTGAAATTATTATCACTCACAGCATTTTCTGGTATTACATTCTACTTGATTTCTACATTATAAGCTATGCTTGATTTTATCTTTCTAATCAAATAATAATTGCCCGCATAGACATAATTTCTAACTGGGTTACATAAATATTGCCTTCACATGCCTGGAAATAATAACAACTAGAAATGTCGCTATGGCGACTGGTATGCCTCCGCCATGATGCATGATTCTCCTAATAGGTCTAGATAGTGCATGTGGACAATGTGTGATTACATTTTCACAAAAATGGCTAAATATTGAAATGACAAGTTTGTCACAAATGTGTTGAATGTTCACCTTCCTTGACCTAGGTTTAAGTGGATGAATAGGAGAGCATGTATTTGGGATTTAAGGACTTTAACTTGACTTTGACCCATTCATACGTTTATGCATTGAGTAATTTCCAAGGTATGGAGAAAAAGTTCAATTTCTGTATTGAATAGTAAATTGTTACCATTTTCATCTGGCCTTTGACCCTAAAATTCATAAGATAATCCCTGTCAGGCAGAACATGCATAAATATGTAGAAAGTTTAAAAATAACTTGAGCCACTTCCGAGACATGGAGGAAAAACTTAATTCAGCAGTTTCACTTGATCTTTGACCTTTTGACCTTTGAGGCAAAAAAAAAGAAAAAAAGATCTTTCCAGAGAAGCTCTATTAGGTTATACATGCATACACCAAATGTAAAAAAATAATCCTGCTGGCATTGCATAAACATGAGGGAAAAAGTAAATTTTGAAGTGTTGCCCTTGACCTTTTGACTCCTGACCTTTGACCCCATGAACCCAAAATTGTCTAGATAATCACTGCCAGTCAGTACATGTATGTTCCATGAAGATACCTCGAACAATTTCCAAGGTACGGAGAAAAAAGTGAAGTTTTGATATTTTTGATTGACCTTTTGACCTTTGACCTTTGACCTCATGACCACAGACTTTCACCAGAGAATCTTAATTGGGTAATACATGAATACACTAAGTTTCCAGAAAATATCTTCAGGCATTGCAGAGATATGGTGGAAATAGTTAAATTTTATGTATTTGACCTTGACCTTTTGACCTTTGACCTTGAGCATGTGCACCCAAAAGTTGATAGGCACAACTTCACCCCCTAATACACATACATGCTAAGTTTCATTAGGATACCTCAAAATGTTTTTTAGTTACGCTTGCCACAAAATTCATTACGGACAGACAGAAGGACGGACGGAAGAACGGACGGACGGACAGAAGGACAGACGGACGGACAACCCGAAAACATAATGCCTCCGGCACCACTTCGTGGCGGAGGCATAAAAACAATGCACTGCAATGTTCACTGATGTATTTATGTTTGGATCACTTATACATCGACAGATCTTTCATAATCATTTGTATTATTTTCATGGTTTATTAATCAAATTATGAAAGCAGCTGAACTTCACACAATGCTATCATTGCAAATATTTTGTAAGCATAAAATAATATGTGTTGCAATCCACCTTCTTTGCACTCTAAGGTTCCCTATATCAGAATATTAATTATGATATTAATACTAATAATAATGACCTTGTCTACTGCACAATAGCTTTTAATCATCAAAGATCAGAAATCAGACTCTTATGTGCTGACTGATACAGAATTTGCATTTATCCATTTTAAAATGCTTTCTTACACTTTACAAGGCCTATAAATCTTTTTTTTTTTTCAGAGTGCTTCAATTCACCCATTTGCTTTTCACTGAATCGTTTGCACGCTTAATTGTTCTGTTCTGTTTTGTATTGTAATGTTTTTGCTTTTTCTTTTGAAGGGGGATTTTTCTCATTTCTGGTTTGGTTAATACATGTACCTGGCAAAGCACTTATGCCATCACCTATGGACTCGTCTATGACAAAACTCAGTGAAGTTCAGCAGTCAGACTGCAATAGTCTGATTGCAGCTTCATATCTAACACTGCAATTGTGACTCTGTATCACAATATCAACAGAAAGTCACCAAACATGGATTTCTGGTTAAAGGGCTGGTAAAGTTTTGGTTGAGACCTGGTTTCAGATTGATAACATTTCTTCTCTTTTTTTTGGGGGGGGGGGGAGGAGGGGTGATATAATAAGAAACCTCTTATGAAATATGAAAGACCATTAATTCAAAGAAGAATTCAATGTTTATTTGATGAAAATTGGTTTTGAAATGTTTGAGATATCCAAAATAAAGGAATTCTAATAAAAGGTGGAACCAACCTTTTACTAGAATCGCTTTGTTTTACTCTGCTTTTGGATATCTCAACCATTTCAAAACTAATTTTCGTCAAATAAACATTGAATTCTTCTTTGAATTAATGCTCTGTAGCACTTCAATAGTGGTTTCTTAGTATCTTGCAAAAAAAAAGGGCCAATCCTGTTTCTGAAAGAGCACACTCTCAGTTTTAAAATGATGTACAACTGAATTCAGATGGACTCTCCTATGTATTTGAATATTAGAAAGAAAGCACACACTCTGCAAAAGCATAGCTAGCAAATAGGTTCTGAAGTATGTGGTCTATCTTACCTAGCTATGTTCTGTGCAATAAATGGGACAAAAACCAGGATATAAAACTCTAGAGCAACAATAATGAAGGAATTATCAGATAAAGTTGAAATTGAACATGCCAATTATGTGAACACAAAATAGAAAAGTAGACAGAAAACAATCAAGATGTTGTTAGGTTCTGTAACATTACTCATGTCATTTGCAGCAAGTGCATAAAATTTTAAAATCTATCATGTGTGTAGGTCTAGCGACAATAGACCTATTCTTATTTTCCAAATGATGTCCTGAAAGACATAATATTCGCACTCCATTTTAGGAATTTTTGTTGTGCAAGAAGCTTTTGTCATAAGGATCTATTACAAAATCACCATGACATTTGCATTCATGACTTTCATTACAGTGCTGCAGGTACATGTCAGACCCTCACATCTAATGCAGCCACCCCCCCCCCCCAAAAAAAAAAAATGTATACATTGTATACCATTAATTTTTGAAGGATTGAATCCACAGCGGTCAAAACCAACATATGTTATATTCAACCTGTCTGCATCACCTTTGGCAAGCTCCATGCCTTGAGAATCTATATGAAAGAAAATAGAAAGAAAGGACAAAAGAAATACAATATGGAAAAATAAACAATACTGGTTACATACTGAAATATTGTGACATGCAAATCACATCCCCTCACCCTGACATTATACAGAGTGGTAACATGTGGGTGTACAGTTGAATGAATACACACACGACTACCACACATATCATTACACAGAGCTGCTTGTCAGCAATTTCATATACAGTATATTAGCAACAGTTTAACAGCATCAAGGAAAAAAAAAACAAAGAAAATCGTCTGGGTTGTCATACACAAGAATTAGTGTATCAGATTCTTCCTGATGAACAAAAAAGGTGTGACACAGACTCAAAATGAAAATGTGATAGTGACTTAAAACACTCATCTGACATAATGTCATTCATTCATGTCAGTAGAGACTTATTTGACTTTTTTTTTTAGAAAGGATTGTAATTTATGTCAGGCAAGCTGGGAATTCCAAAATAAACAGAAAGATGATTCAATGGGTTATGCAACAAGTCAGCTGCATTGCTATGTCAGTGCATTAATCAACTCTTGTGAGCCGTACTGAATTCCCAATTGTGGCTGATATAGACATAAACATTAAATCAACTCCCAACTGGGGTGTATGAATGCACTAATTTCTTCATTTCTCGTGTGGAACAGTTCACATATAGAGGTGACATTGTTTGTCCACCAAGTCTACAATAATTCCTAAAATAAGAAAGACCGAATTACCTGTAACTGATATGTCATCAACAGAGGTTGCCTTTTTTCAACTGTTACTCAAGTTGTTTATTTTGTAAAATCTTTATACTTTCAAGTTTAATTTGAGAAATGCATACCTGTGTTCTGTCGTAGATAAGATGCTGCTATACAGTTCGTAGTCCAATTGCAGTCTGACTCTGACCTGGGTGAAGTTCAGCTGCAGTTGTCAGTCCCAAGGGCTTGGTGAGGTTCAGCTCTCTTCAGGCCTTTGGGTGTGCAAATATAAGAACAGTTAAATACCATACAAACAGAAACATCGGATGCACAAATGGGATAGTTGGAAAATATTTGAGATGAGTGTACATCTTTATTAAAACAAGCAATAACAACAAAATGTTCATTAATGAATATCAATTTTGTAAGATATATTATGTGAACGACAAGTTGTAATTGCCAGTTTTCAAAGTTTGAATCACTATGTAATGAGCCCCTGTTAGCAAATTGTAAGAGTATGAGGTAATTTTAGTAATGAATGAGAGGGGAAATTAATAACAAGCATTCACTTTATTCAGTTGGCAGCAGAATTATGAACCCCCCTTGCATTATGGACACTATGGCAATATAAATAACATTACAATTACTAAATCATATACAAATGGTGAACAGATAGTTTATGACAAATGCCTACCTGATCAATAATCTTTGATTTGCATATAGTTAGAAACTTTGATCATTCATGCATGAAGAGATAAGGTCAAATGAGTGCATTATGGTCATTTCAGACCTTTCTGTGATCACTGAAGCATGACATGTTATGGTCTGATGATAACGATTAATTTCTTTTGTTCTTATGGAATTTTAAATAGTATCTTGCCATTCTATACATAACTCTTAGCATTTCATTGGGTTATATTCATTTTGACATGACTTAAACTTTGAATTATAAATATCATGGCTAAACCTCTGTACAAACTCTATGGTGGCAACTTTCACTAGAAATTAGTTCATTTAAATATTTTTGTACAATGAAAAATGCCAATTGAAATATTAAGAATCCTACATCAAATTCCATCATATTGTGTCACCTATCAAAGGATTGAGTGAAACCATATTCAACGAAGCATTTCAGTGATCACTGAAAGGACTGAAAATGACCATAAATGTGCCCACTGGACCATATCTCTTTATACATGAATGATCAAAGTTTGTAACTATATGCAAATCAAAGGCTACTGATCTGTTTTTTACTTGTAGCAAACTATCTGATCACCACTTGTATGATTTAGAAATAATCTCAGTTATAATGTAATTCATTATGCCAGAGTGTCCAACATGCAAGAGAGGGGTTGAATAATTTTGCTGCCAACTGTAGATGATCAAGATAACATGATTTCTCAACTTGCTTCAATAGCTAAAAATAATCATTTAACACACCAGATGAAGATGGTGGAATATCCATGACACTGTCACTTGACTTTTCCATTTGCATCTTGCCCCCAGTCCTTAACTCTGAAGTGGATGAAGTTCACATGTTGTCTGGTCCTTGGCTGTTTGGAGTTTATTCAATATACAAGAACAGTTAACATCTTACAAACAAAACAATAGTGCAGGACATGGGACATTAGAAAGTATGTTAGAGATGGGTGCTTTGCCTTTGCTATAACAAGCTATAGCAATCAAATTGAAAAGCCCTACCATTGATTTTGAAACACTAAATTCACTAGTATCTACTGATCCATAAGCTTTAAATAGGACTTTTCACAGTTTAAAATGATTAGCTATGTCGAATATTCTTGTTTCAAACATTGTAAGAGCATGAGGTTGTTTTGATACTAGAAAAGGGAGAGGGTAAATAAACAATCATAGTAGGGCCTACAATATTAAGATAACGTGACTGCTAAAGTTTGTTTCAGGAGCTTGATACATGTAGACATGCAGGTACCCCCCCCCCCCCTTCCATGAATTATCTCTTTTCAATTGGATCAGTATGTAATATTCTACAGATAGTGAAATTAAAAAAAAATGCAAAAAACAGTTGTTTCTAGAAGGGTCACTATTCACTGGATAAGAATGTTTGTTTTCAATTACCAAGATGGACATTACAGCAAACATTGTTTTCAATATTTCCTGTCTAACACTATTCAACTAAAAATCCAGAGACAATTTGATGTCCAAATGTAAATAATGTTGCAATTGTAGTATTTGAAAATATACAGATATGTTGTCTGCTAAAATAGTATTATAAGCTAAAATACTTGCATTCTGTTGAAGGTGACCATGCTGGTAGATAAGTCTCGACGAAGTTCAGTAGCAGTCTAGCTGTGGAGAAGATGGAAGTTCAGCAGTTTGGTTCTGTGTTCAGTGAAGTTCAGCAACTGACTCTGGGCTTTATGAGATGCAGAAGTCTGATTGTAGCAGTCTGACTGATGTTCCATATCTAACATTATAATTAAAAATGTGAATACAAAATAGAAAGTGTGTTTTCAAACTGTTGTTTGATTATACAAGATTTTACACACAATATCTAGAATCTGCATGAAATTTGAAATCAGTTCACATGTTTTTGCAGTTTAAATATATAAAGGACCTTATATTATTATTTTTTGGGGGGATGATTAAAAGACATACTACTAGTATTTGAGTTGTCTCAATTCAACATGTGTAAGCCTATAGTTTGGGGTATTATGACATCTTGAGGTTCTAGATCTTGTCGATAGGCATCCACGTTGCAAGGTCTACATCTACCTAAGATCTGGTAGGACCAGCTGTACTGTGGCTTCACATTCGGGTTGATCACAGTTACAGCCTGAGATGCAGCCACAGTCTGACTCTGATCATCAACTGTTGTCATGTCATCATCATCAATTAAATTGCTAAAAGAAGTTGTGTAAGCGGTACTAGCATCGGAGTATGGACCTATAGAATCTACTAACTGCCTAGATAGATAGCACTATTTAGAAGACCTATTAACTTCCTTACTGATGAGTGATAGGCCTACTTATGTTAATGATAATATGTTTAAGAATACCAAGGCTATAAAAGGGTCTAGTCTGGTTATACTTTTGGTATACACTGGTTAAGTAGTATCTAGGTCAGTAGGTGCTACTCAGGATCACTATACCACTGGATTCTAGATCTATAGACACCTGGTAGTATAGCAGTAGAATTCTAGAGGTTCCATGCCAATGAATTTCGGTAAACATCATTCTCTATCTTATTGTGACACATGCATTGCGATTACAGTGCTGTATGCATTTAGAATTGTGGAAGATAGCTTTCAAGTCTGAACCAAGATCTGAACCATGGTTTCCAATTCATATTCTGTGTAGACCTGGATCTACGTACTACTACTAGGCCCTACTACTACTACTAGATCTAGTTAGTCTAATCACTGTCGGACTCTCCAGATAGTACTACCTGCCCTAACCCCAGGGCACTCCCTGTTATAGTTGTACAAAGTGCTTCGCGTTCGGGCTGGTCGCTGTTATTATAACCCCTAACCCCTAGTATTTTACAAGTTTTTGTTGTAGACCTATAGTAACGTTAGATAGTAACATAAGGACTTGTAAACGTGACAATGACACAGGTAACGTACAGCTGGTTCTCTGTAGTGTAAATGCTAACGCTATAAGTTCACGTTAGGGCCTAAAAAACATTAGGCTTAGGCTAGGCCCATAATTCTGTTGGACAAAATAACCTAGATTTTCTAGACTGAAAAAAAAAAACCAACAGATTTTTCCTGTCGATTTGACACAAAACGGAAAATTTGTATCACTTCTGAATACTATCCACACAGCTAGTGACAGTGTAATTATTCAATGTTAGACACGTCTTCAAAAATATAGGCCTAATAATATTGATAATAAAATGTAGACCAATTCTTATGAAATTTCCGGTTTCTTCTTCGCTCCCTTCACTATTCAGGCCTTGGTAAGTTACCTGCAATTCACCCACACATGAACAAATCGGGCAATTGCTCTCATGAAATATCTGCACGCTATATATATCATAATAATCAACCCACAAACATTTCACTATTTAATACTTGTAGAAGTTGTAGTAGACCCTATGCCCTACCATGCTAAGTAACAAACTAGACTACCTATTGTAAACTCAGCTGGCCATTTGGTCATTCAAACAAACGGCGATGTGCCTACGTGGGACTATTGTGATAACGCTACTACCGGTAAGATTAGATCTACATCTAACCGCAGCAGCGACCCCATACGGACAAATACGTACCGTAAAGGGTTACTGTGTTACAGCGCCCCGCGACGGGGTTAATCTACATCTAGCTAGCCCTTGGAGAATTGTAGAAGATTCGAACAAAAATATATCCAAATAATATCACATTATGAATCCACATGCATTACTCTTCAATTGTAGACAGCTTTAAATATACTCACTAATAGAAATATGTACTGGTAGCGGTATAGAATGCAACTTAGCCTCTAGAATCTTGCCTCCATCGTAGATCTGTTGCCTCTGCGCTGTATACACTGTGTGTATACGTGCTATGTCTATGTAGCGAGTGCTCAAAGCATGTATAGTATGTACTAAGGGAGAAAAAGTTAATGATATGCTAATGATATGTTAATTAGTATTACCCTCGAACATGACGATTGAAAAAATTAAAGTCTCTCATAGCTTAGGAGAGACTTCGTGAAATGGTTTTTACTTCTCTGTGAAAGTCTTTCCTAGCTTAGGAGCGGCTTGGCCATTTTAAGATTTATGTGATAGCTTTTATGTGATAGCTTCATGAAACGGACCCCAGGTTACCCTTGCCTTAATAGCAAACCGATTTAATGTATAATACCCTGCCGAGTTATGATATGGAACATCAGAGCACTTTTAAAGAACAATGTAACATAATTCCTATCTGAAAACAGCCAATGCTTTAGAAGAAGGAAAGTGGAAATTATTTAAGGTAGCACGCGCGGTAGTCTCCTCATCCTCCGATGGCGTCATCGAACCTAAAAGAATTATGCTAAAGCTATGATTGAATTGTCTGATTTTCCTCATTCTTTTTGACCAGTTTGTTTTATTAACATTGATGCTTTCACTAACTTCATATAAATATTTTGGCATGGTTCCCTTTGATTTTCTGGAATCGAAAGAGAGAACTTATTTTCTGTTCGAAAAAAAAAATGGTAATAACGCATTATGTACAATACATCAAGTGTTCCCTGCCCATTTCAACAAACACATGCGCACATGCATGCGATAAAACAGTCATGATTTCGTTTGGTACAAAACGCAATGTAATGGGCCAAAAGGAAGACACGGAAATAGTTAACAGCTCTTCACAAGCAAAAGCGATTCTCTCAAAGATTGAAAAAAAAAATCCACTTTTTATTTGAAGAATTTTGATATGAAGCCTTTTCATCATTTCTTCAGTGTCAAATTATTTAAGGGGCAAATATCACTTTTAACACCAAACGAGAAACGTAATTTGAATGCTTAATCACCACTGCGATTGCAATTGCGTGAAAATAATCGTCCAATAGGCGACCGAGGAAAGCTTCATGGATTCTGTTTTTGTTTTTATCTTTTGCTTTTTATTGTCTAAAAGCGAGGGAGGGAGATGTGGTATTTTGACAAGTTCCCCTGTCAATCAGTTTTGAACCGCGTCGCTTTGACTGAATTGCGAACATTTGAAGACCCGTTTTTTTTTCCGGAAGTGCTTGAAAGTTCACCATAAGCTCCACCCCAAAACAAGATTTGGAGGTCAAATCCTCCACTGTCTGTGTCGTTTCGTAAATCTTGCGAATCGTGATGGAAAAATACCTCCAGACCGTGTGATACGCATTTAAAACTTGATTGCACCTCCGATTTCAATCTTCCTGTGTGACTGTGGTTTGCATTCTCATTGCAAAATTGCGTGATTATTAACTCGATTCTGTCGACGGGTAATGATCACCGTGTTTCAAAGAACGATTTCTTGGTATGTGTAAAAGCAGACTATATGCATATGTAGCACGGAGTTGCTTTTCCAGACCTTTTGTTCAGACCTCTTTCTTTTGATATTGATATTATCACTGCCTGTTACAATCATTGTTATTATATCATTCATAAAATACGTTCAATTATTGTTCGATAATATTGCTGGAAAAAATAAATAAGGAATTCTAAATTAGCATACCAAACAGACATAAAATCATCAAATCAAACCAAACTTGATTATGACTACAAAGCGCAATCTAAGAGAAAGAACCGTATTCTCAAATCCATAATATATGGTACGTCGAGATTTTGTACATTTTACAAGATATAAGATTAAAACACGATAAGTCAAAATCAAAACAATGCAATAAAACAGACCCATAAATACTCGTTTACTCTTGTTATAGCATTGAGCGAGAAAGCCTTGAGCTATGATGTTTCAATTCTCACTAGAAACACTAAAAATATTGTACATGATAACTCTTCGTGTGGTAAGATTATGCCGATGTCTCTGTTAGAGCGTCTTTATAACATAAACCACGGCCTAAAAGTGTGATGTGGTATGCCGATTTTGCAAGTTTCCATCAGGCCATTTTCAAACGAGTTGAGAAACGTACTTCATTACGTTTTATGCTTTATTATGCTTTATTGCAACTAGAGACTGACCTTATTTCTAATTTCTTTTTCGCTATACACAAATAAGACAAGTCAGGCCCTTCACACGACTGTTTTGATCCGTCATTATGACAAATCGCGATCGGAAAACACGTCCGCATCGTCATTTAAAAGACGATTTTAATTACGATTACAAAATATCCCTCAGGGATTGTGGTCTGCAATTCCACAGGTAAAATACGTGATTTGAAATGCAACTGCAGTAAAACGAAATGGCAGGCGCGCTTCAAATATTGACCTCTCGGTACTTGTGAAAACAATACAAAATTGGAGTTATCAAGATAATGACTGCTGGAACAATTGACATACCTCCTAGGGCTATCGTTTCCCAGAAATACGGGGTAAAGGGATAACACGATGAGGGATTAAATCCTGAAACCGCAGACACAATTTGCAGGAAATGTTTATCTCATCAGCGGTGATCCACCCTGGTAGTATGTACTCTTTCATTTTGTCACATATATATATATATATATATATATATATATATATATGTACATATATATTTACCGAAGAAGTAGAATAACTTACCAGGTAAGTGCGTCCCATTCCTGATATCAAAACTCAATACATTTGTGTTAAACTGGCAGGTAGTCGACAACGTCGCTTTTTGGTAACATCAACCAAGATCTGTTGAATGCTGTGTGTGTGTGTGTGTGTGTGTGTGTGTGTGTGTGTGTGTGTGTTATTTTTATTGCTGTTTGTTTGTATGCTGTTCTTTTTCGGCTTTTGTAACGACTGACTGCCACCGATGCTGTTTTATTCCTGTGATTTGTCGCGAAAATTGCAGCTGAGTGCTTCCCTAACAGGCTATAGTCCGAGTAGACGACAGTGGAACAAACTACATGTTTTCATGGTCAGTCCATAGGTGAACACAATATAATCTGAGGTACCGACACTTATGAAACAACTGCACCCTTTCTTCTTCTGTTTTTCTTTGGCCTTTACTTGTAGCCTGTAGAGGAACGGCACCATGAACAGGCTAGCGTTCGCGATGGTAGCACTAACCAGCGTGGTTGTCGTCTGCTCGACTTTGATGCATGCAAAAGAGGGATCAGAAGAAAGGTAAATATTGCACCAGACCACTCTTTGGTCACACTAGGAAGGGCCGAGAGAGATATTCTGCCTGGTCTCATGAGAGTTCACACAAAACAAGATAAAAACGCAGGTCTACATTTTCATTACCGTTCTGCAGGGTGTTTTATGATCTTTACGGTAGTATTAATATTGTCACCTGGGTGAATCCGAACAACCAGAGGTCGAGTTATGGTTTCATTTTCTCCGAAATTCTCGCAAGTTTGCTCCACTAATATTTACATCATATGATTTAAATTGACCGACCAATACCTTCGATATGGCGCAATTTGTAATCATCACACATTATTTTCATCAATAATAGATTATTATCAATATTACTGTTAAAAACCTCATTTTTCACTTGCTCAACCCTATTTTAACTGGGCTATTTGACACCAAGATTTTACTGGGGGGGGGGGGGGGGGGGGCAATTTGACCCCCTTTTAGATCTCGGCCGCCAATCGCGCGATCGCCGCAAAATTTTGCCTGCACATAGAGCCGGATGTCAACTACAAGATTACATAGTTATACAATAAAGAAAGTTTGATTTTATATTTTTGAATAAATCAACTATTTTTCTTTTTTACGCATTAAACCATACTTCATCTATCAATCCATTAAAAAGATTAGGGGATTGCTAAATTTTTGAGTCAGAGTTCATTAAGACACATCAAACAATTTTCTTGAAAAAAAAATAGCTCAATCAAAATCAGTTTGTTTTGTTGTTATTATTTTGTTAATTTCTTATGTATTTTATTGTTTGTCGACCTTTCGTTTTTCTATTATTTTTTGGCAAAATTTTGTTGCAGGCACTTTTTAAGCTTATCTACATGAGAATTGATTAATTTCAATGGTTAAAAGTTGAAATAATCTCATTTATATCAATTAAACAAAACACACACACACACACACAAAAACACAATTTGCATTGGATTAAAGGGGGTTTCACACCGAGCTTTACGTACTGTTGCGTAGTGTTGCGTAGTGTTGCGTAGTGTTGCGTAGTGTTGCGTAGTCACTACGCAACACTACGCATCTGTATGCTGTGAGTACGCAACTCTACGGAAGAGTACGCCGAGGGACGCAAAATACGTACGCGAGATGTACGCAAAAAATTAAACATGTTTAATTTTTTCGCGTACCCTCCGCGTAGAGCACTGATACGCAGGTTTTACGCAAGTCTACGCAACCCTACGCAACTGTGCGCCATTTATACGCAACAGTACGCGATCAAACCGTGTTCACACGAAGGCACTTTTTCGGCTCGCGTATGACTTGGCGTAGTGTTGCGTACTGTTACGTAGACATTTGCGTAGACTTGCGTAGACCTGGCGTACATTTACGTAGTGTTGCTTACAACTGCGTAGGCAATTATTATTGGTGAAGATTTGGCATTCCAATGTGATCCATGTTTAAAAACTGCATGATATCATTCATCCCACTCGACTCTGAATGGCTGGTGAATGTATCTTCCTGTGCTCTTCGAGTCTTCATTATCTTTTGTAGGCCTAATGACTGCAAAAGGCCGAAAAGGAAGAGCAAATTGCTGTGGTAGGTGCGAGAGTTCTTCTCCTGCTCATTTTTACATACCTCTACTGATCAAGATGCAGACAATTTGCCAGCACTGTTTGAACTAATCTGGCAATGAAGCTTCAGCGGGAAGTTCCCTATAATAATCACCGAAGTAGAGGAAACAGAACGTGCTTCCAGCCTTATTTTAACTGACCAAGAAAAGGTACACGTTCTAATGGAGTGGGTTCAATAGCACCCGATGCTCAATGATAAGGCTCGTGAAGACTATAAAAAGGAGGCTAAGAAGCTGCCGTATCAGTCATCAAAAAACAAAAAAATGGAGATTGGGGTAGAAGGTATGCTACAGTATAATGATCAACCAGGCTAGCGCAAGCAGACATGGGTGAAAACTCAACGAGACAAAGTTGGCAAGCTAGTAAAGATTTCTGGAGGAGCATCAGGGAGAATCAGTATTTATAAAGACATGTTGTCTCCTCATGTTATTGGTGGCTTGAATGCCCAATAAGGTAGAGGAAGCTACTGCAATTGCAAGTGTCATTTAATCACACTGATCTAAATGATGGGTATCTCATCTTCCCATGGCACCATGAAGTAGTTCCTTTGTTCATTTTCTGCTCTGCTTGTGTTGCCACGCTATGTACAGTTGTTCCATGTCTGGCAGGTGGATATTGTACGTATCTCCACGAACCTGAAGTTAATTCATGATAATGCTGCTGGTCATCTCGATCAAGTGAAGATTATTGCAAGTTTGAAGCTAGGTTCTAAAGATTTCCTGAATTTTGTATCTTATCGTGTAATTCTCGGTGCATGTCGTGTCAGGAGTTTATTGAACGCCTGTGGCTTCATTCACATGAAATTGAATAAAAACATTGTCGGCATGCAGTGTTTTTCATCAGTTGCTCGTATTGCCCCTTGGTCGCCGCTGGATCCGAGATTTGGCCCACACACTTCTTAATTCGGATTCTTGCAATATCTTATTTTCTTCTCTTTTCTAATTTTGCAAAACGTTCGTATTTATGGTAATGCGGTTTCTAGGACAGCTAAATGCTGGAAAACTGAATGTACCAGCAAAGGATTTAACCTCCCCATCACATCGTGTTTGAACAGCAGGCAATTAGTGGAATAAAAAGCAGAAGGCTATGCTGAAGTAGCTTTGCAGTTACATTAATTTGTGCATACGCCCGCAGTACGCAACTTCCCGCAACTGTAAGCAAGTCTACGCGGCCTATACGCCCGACCTACGTTTATGTACGCAACTCTACGCCCGCTACACGCCGAATACGCTACGTTGATACGGCAAGTCGCGCTTCCTACGCAACCATACGTAACCCTACGCCGAGACTACGCAAATCCTGCGCGGATCATCACAATTAATTTTCATGAGTACGCAGCCGATTTCGGCGTAGTCGCTACGCAACTCTACGCAACTCTACGCAAAGCTTGGTGTGAAACCCCCTTTACTCACGAAGTCATGAAGTTGAGCTGGTTTCGGGTTGACATATGCAATACATTGCGTAACTTCAGAACGTTGTACCCGCACGACGCAAATTTGGTCTCAAAATATGCGGGAGACTTCAATAAAGAAAGTCATGAAACGACGCGGCAAAATCTTTGCGCGTTGCGGAATCGTGGCGCGAAATGTCGAGGGGGGCTCAATTTTACCCCCCCCCCCCAGATAAAATAGGGTTTAGCCCTTTTACTCTGTTATTCTTCTGGAGTTTGATCGTTGACTCTATTACTTTTCAAAATGTTTATACATTTATATGAAAAAGAGTCCCAGTGGAGCCTCTGGTATTCATAGAGCTTTCATCAGCATTTCAAATACAGTGCACTCCCGTTACAACGTACACGGTTATAACGAAATTTCGTTATAACGAAGTAAATCTTCTGGTCCCAAAATTATCACCATTAAAGTCTATGGTACAAAATTCGCTTATAACGAACACGGTTATAGCGAAATTTCCGTTACAACGAAGTCTTTTCCGAGCGCCACAGACAAAGAAAAACAAAAGAAATGTGCTCCGTTATAACGAAATGCGAATTGCTTTCGAAAACACGTAGCGGAACAAGCATATATAGCGTCTCTGCATGGGTGAACGCTTCACACCACTGTGAGTTCGCTCCTTGTGTCACGCACAGTTTCTGAGGGGAACTTGCGTTTATTATTGTAATACAGTTATCCCATCACATTTCACATAGCTTTCTAGTGTATGATGACTATTCAGCAAACAGGATATGATATATATACGTGGTTTCCTTGTTTTCGTTATACATTGTATTTGTTCGGTTATAACAAAATTTCGTTATAACGAAAGAAAACTGCCGGTCCCGAGCATTTCGTTATAACGGGAGTGCACTGTAATGTTCTTTTTATTTATCCTCTTCTTTAACCAGGTTGCAAAATTAATCCTTTTCTCTCACGTGTCTTTTTATTTTCGTATCGGTTATTTGTCCGTTTCGGCGCCTGTGCTCCCACAGACTGGCGTGTTGGTATTTTGTGATTGTTTTTGCTACTGCGTTACGTTGAGAGGATTGTCAAATTAATGGTGATGGCATTAGTACTTGATCTCATGTAAAGGACGACAATATTTGTTTGCTGAACTTGGAAGATCGCATTAAAAAAATCATATGCACATCTGATGAAATTATTATCCTATTTCCCTAAGGTTACCATTAGCCTATTTCTGGTTGCCTTCTTGAAAACAACAATAGGTTGCCTACTAATAATTTTTACTTGATTTCAGGAAGTCCGCTATTCCGCGCAGAACTGTTTTCGTACAGATGATAAGAATATGGAAATAAGTGAGATAATGATGCGATCAAGTCACAATTTCCGTTGTGACGAATGTTTTTTTGCTGTTAAAATGTAAAACGTGTGTTCAGTGTCAAGATTTGAGACCGGGACGGGATTGCGTTCCATGAAAAAAAAAACAAACAAACAATCAGAATTCTATTGTACAAGCTTTATGAGAGGTAGTGAAGTGATGACATCATTACGCCACAGTTTTGCGCATTTATCACAACTGGCCGTTCAAAAAAAATGTTTCTTGAAAAAAAAATAGCGATATTTTACAATGATACAACTTTCGTATATCCAACTTTCATAATCACATTTTCATTGGTGTCATAAAACAGCATTGTTTCATCTTTTCAGACAATCGTTCTACTGCACTGAAATTCCCCTTTAAAGCATTATTGCTTTATTTATCCTTGCATATGTGACCATGCATCACAAAACGAACAAAAAGTCGCACCCCTTGATTTTTCACGAGGACTAAAAAAGATGAAAAGGATAAATCCAGTCAATCTTGAGTTTTTCATATTTTCTGAAAGAGCCAGCCTTCTTCTACATTATCCTTTAGTTTGGAGTGATAACATGAATGGGAAAGTGTGTTTTGAGCAGTTTTTCTATAAACTTTTTTTTGGGGGGGGGGGGTAGTAGAACAATCAGCTATGTCTTAGAGTTCCCCTTTCATCTCTTGAAACGTTTTGCATATACTCTTCACTTTCAAGTCTAATAACTCTTGAAAGGATATTACTGTACCTTTGAAAATTTGTATCAATTATGGACAGAATGTGTGAATAAAGCATGCTGAATTTCAGTTTCATCTTATAGTCCCTTCATTGTTGTTGCTTCGGTGATTTACATCCTCTGTTTTGTCCCTTTCATCGCACAGCCAGCACGGCTTAAATAGTAAAGATTAAGCGCTTAAATATACCCTGTACTTAAGAGCCTCTTTTCTCAGTTCACACGTTTCCAGAGTGTTCGCCTTCTTTCCAGTATTTAGAAAGGTTAGGGGAGTTAATTTGAATTGAGTTATGCATCATTTTAAAGCTCGGAGTCTGCTTTTTTAAAATCTCCCCATAACCAAAAATTCATGTCTGGCGACTTTTTGTTGGTTTTGTGATGCAGGGTCACATATCGTCGGTGAAAACATGAACCGACGTTTCCGACCCGCAAGTGCGCAAATGTGAATCGGAGAAAAACGCGTTTGAAAATATGGACTTTTTCAACGGATGAAATCACGTAGTTATCGACTGTTAATCTAGACAAACGTTGCACCACAAGAACGCCCAGGACCTGTTCTTTCTAACCATTGTAAATTTATAACATGATTATCTGCATGCAGTGAGTATTGACGTGGGGAAAATTAGGTTGAAATTACGGACAATGATTTTCTGCCCGTTACAGCGCGCGAGGAGGTTTGCGTCGGTTCATGCAATCAAGTCTATTGCGCGTCTGGTTGTAAACAGACGCATACGCTTAGATACGTCGCTTCATCCGCGCACAGTAGGTGAACGCGTAGCGCAAGCACCGTCTCATATGGGTATGCTTACACAGGCGCTCAATATGGGTCAACGAACTTTTCTGCAGACTCGAATGCACACGTTGGTTGGGTTTTTGCGTATTACAATATTTACTGTTTTCTGACTGAAAAATTCAACATGTTTGTGATTTGAATGTACGGTGTATATACCTATGACTTTTCATATTTTATAACAGTCCACTTAGTGCCAAACAAATTACACTAAGAATTTGACAGATTGCTCTGGCAAGCGAATGTAAATGAATGACATCGCTAAATGAAGCAAACGATTACTTTTACTTTATGCAATATTGATCTTTATTTTTCAAGTGCTTGTGTGAGGTGACTTGTACCAGTGTGTACTAAAATTTTGTCTACATTGTAGAGAAAATTATGCATCTCTTATTTCTTGCTGTTATTAACCTTGTAAAATAGTGCCAAATTACGCCAATTTCGGGATTTAACATCGCCGGTGCCAAGCTCCCCCCCCCCCCAAAAAAAAAAATGATAATGATAATAGAATAAAAAAGGGGAGACTTTATTCTTTTGTTGCCACTTCCGTGTAACATCAACTAACATGCAAAAAAAAAATAATAATAGTAATAATCAAAAGGCCTTCAGCGGGGAAAAAAAAAAGACCTATCACGCTCATACTCTGGGTTTCATCTTTTTTTCTAGTTCCACTACCGTGGTAAAAAAAAAGAAAAAAAGAAAAAAAAAAGTAGGGGCATAGTTGTGACACCCTATGTATTCCTATGCATCGTCCAAACAAATAATAATAATGATAATGATAAAAGTGGGGTGGCATTTTTTTTTCTTAAACAATAATTAGAAAATTTTCTAAAATTATAAAAAACAAAACACGTATAATGCTTACAACTTATGGTGAGCATTCAGTTGCCACACCATTTACTTTATTTTTTAAAGTGATCTCTTGTACGTTATCACTGCTAACAGTATGGAAAATTGATAGAGACTACACAAAAGCAAACTCATTTTTTTCTGTACATTCAAAATCAATTCACATTAAACACTTATAGTGGTCAAGATATGTATTACAGTATTGTACTTGATCTCATCTTTAAACAAGATGATGCCTCTGACAAGTCCAGATTTACAACCGATACTGAAACTGTCTTATTGTTTATCTAGCAATCTGGATATTAGTGAATCAAAATGAGAATAAAATCTCCACATGACAATATGTGCGCTCATCCATCACACACATCTTCACACATGAAACACTGTACAATTTTTATCTATTTTTTTAATGAACACTTTTATTAACAGTAACCGGTAGATACTAATACATAGTTGTATACATAGTACAAATTGTGTGTCAACAATATTACTTAGGACTTACTATCATCAGAACATACAATACAGAAACATGACAGACCTTCAATTGAAAATAAAATATAAGTTGGCAGATGAAGTATAAACAGAATTTTGTTAGAGGATACTACTATGAGCTTACAGCACAAATACATGACAAATCAATTTGTACAAACAAGAGTGATGATATAACGTGATTATGTTTGTAATCTAAAAACATTACCATTAACATGGGATAGCAACAGTGTGAGCAGCATGTATCTACTGTTACAGTAGCTAAAACGAATACAGTAGCAAAGAGTATGACAAGCAGAGTAGAAAAATGGAGAAAATTCACAACTGCATTTAAAGTAAGAAAAATGTGCCATTAGTCTGTCAAGCAGTAGAAATCCAGCAAATGCAGCATCATTGCATTGCAAAAGCAAGTCTTAGCCACAGTAAAACAGCATGTCACAACAAAAGCATGCAGTAGAGTCAAATAGAAGTGTCCATTTCAGCATGTAGTATCACGGCATATTTTGAGTAAAAAAATAAAAAGGCAAATGTCAAGCAACATCTCACCTGCATACTGCAGTTTGTGAGTTGAGTACATTTCAACATAAGTTTATGGACCTTTGACCTTTAATGAGTTGACGACAATGACAACAACGACTGAAAAGTGACACCTATGTCTTGCTTCTGCTACGCAGGCAAGACAGAAACAACAACAACAACAACCACTTCTGGTAATTAGTACATTCATGTCCAGGGAACAAAAACACACTAGCTTCCCTTCCAGAATGAATTTGAGAACACACAAATCTTTCAAGAGAACATAATGCACTCAACTGAAATCCTCCAGTGGAATGTATTCCTTGATGGCCACAGATTCACAAGAAATGAATTACTAAAGCTTCTAATTCCTACATGGATTTCTTAGAAATTTTTACAGTACTGAGCTGCAATGCATTATATGTGTGTTCTTAGCCTTACTAGTATTTGGCTGTGTGCATGTGGGGAATAGGGAAATTTCACACACACACAAAAATGAATAAAAAATCATGACGAGCCACAATAAGTTCAACAAGGCAAGGGTAGGGAGAGGAAAAGAAAGCAAGAATGTTGGGTCATATTGTATCTTAGCAACATTGACATTTGTACAATAGCACAGCCGTCAACATGAACCAATCAAAACAACACTGTACCAAATTCTAGGTAGAAATCCACTCGTACACTTTCAATTACAATGTACATTTCCTATTTAAAACAACATTATGATAGTTAGAGTAAAGGAGAACCAGAATTATGTTTCCAGGCTCAACACTACTAATTAAAGAAAATTCTGGAAAGCTGGCAGCTATGCAGCAAATGAGAAATTAAAAGCATGGATGAAATTTGAGGAAAAAAAAGTCAGGTGTGTTACGCTGAAATGGCAAATTGACAGCAATGGAATAGATGAAGATGAGAATCATTAAAGACAACTCAAGGGCTGGTTTGATATTCTCAACTTATTTTTTGGTTTCTGAGATTTATGGCAGATAAACAAAATGCTTATGCTGTGAGGGAAATACAAAATACAAAAATTTGAATGAAGAATAAGGCTAATAAAAAATATCACTGCATTGATCATAAGAATATTGACATGGATTCATGATGAGTGCATTCTTGTGAATCTGCCAATTAAGCCCTGCTGTTCACATGTGCTACACATCATATCTTGACAATGTCATATTTGTCCATTCTCACTATTATTGCAATTGACCTATAACATGAAAAAAAAAGTGAATGCAGGAACAGATGACACCTGACAGTGTGGTATCCTTGGGTAGAGTGGTACCCTTGCAGTTCCTTTGGAGGGACAATTACAGCCACTTTATTAACATTGGGAGCAGTGATCAAAAAGAAATGTTCATATTATCGCACATGTATGGTTCATTTGTGTCAAGAAACACCTTAGCAACAAAAATTTTGCAACAAAACCACAAACATAAGGAGATAGTACTAATTTTCTCATTAAACTGTCACAGTGACGGTTTATTCTAGAAACGGTTTTTATTCAACTATTGTTAACTGTTTGTTTATCTTACAATACCCTGTACTTAACACTGATTGAATAGAGATTAATATTTTCATGTTGGTGATTTTTTATCCCCGACTCATAGTTAGAAACTACTTTGAAGCACGACAACAGTTTGCTTTCTTCATCTGCAAATGTTAGCAAGGTGTTTTAAGTGGTGCTTTAAGTGCCATTGAAGAGGTGCTCTGCACTTGAAAAAACAGTACCTGGGTGGATACCAAGTGGTACTGTTCCTGCCATTGAAGGGGTGCTCTGCCCTTGCAGACCAGTGCCGTGGTGGGGACCAAGTGGTGCTGTAGCTGCCATTGAAGGGGTTCTCTCCACATGAAGACCAGTACCTTGAGTGGGACAATTAAAGTCACATTTTAACATTGGGCGCAGTGATTAAAAATATGCTAAAATCATCACATTTGATGCACATGTATGCTTCAGTTGCATTGCAAAACACCCTAGCATTTAAATAGTTTGCAATATTGTCCCAGTGATGGTTTATTCTAGTAACACTTTTGATAAAACTATTGTTCACATTTTTTACGTTTTACAATACCCAATACTTAACATGAAATAAATACAGATAAACATTTAATGTTCATGATTTTTATTCCTTGCTCACATTTAAGAATTCTTTTGAAGCACTAAACCATTTTTTTTTTCTTATCTGCAGTTGTTGCCATAGAATCTGGGTGGATACCTTTTGTGGTAATATTCCTGAAATTGAAGGGGTGCTCTGCCCTTGTAGACCAGTGCCATAGAGGAAATTACATGATGATGCTGTTGCTGTCATTGAAGGCCGGGTGCTCTGCCCTTGAAGACTAGTACCTTGCTTGGGAACAAGTGGCATTGTCACTGCCAGTGGAGGGGTGCTGTGCCCTTGCAGAGTACCATGGTAGGGAGCAAGTGGCACTGTTCCTGCCATTGACGGGGTGCTGTGCCCTTGCAGACAAGTATCACGGTGGGGACCAAGTGTTGGTATTGAAGGAGCACTGTGGTCTGGAAAACCAGTGCCATGGCAGTTGCCGATTGGTGCTGTTGTTGCCTCTGACTGGCTGCTCTGCCCCTGGTCTGTTCGGCTTGCACAAGCTGTACAAATAGTATAATCCCATGCAGAAGAGCCTGATTATTATACATGTACATGACATTTATGATGTACGTGGATAACAATATCAAGAAAATATAAAGGGACTACTACAAAAATTCATTAAAAAATGAAAATGACACATTCCATCAACTTGATACTGACATATGTTATGGGTAGCAATTATTTCCCCTGCTTTCTGAAAGTGGTTAGTCAAGTGCTCTTTCATTTTGATAGAAAAGTTTATTTTTGGCTCTAAGGCCCAAATTCACTAAGGTGGTTTAAATTTAGACCATGGTACAAAATAAGCGTAAAATGGGTGCCTTTGACAAGTGCAGATCAACGAGCGATTGTTATTGAGCATCTGCCAGTGTATGCAAGCTGTCACATGCATTTACGCAGAGGGAATTGCATAAACCATGGTCTAAATTTAAACCACCTTCATGAATTCAGGCCTAAGAGTACAAGTTTTATAATAGTCTACCCATGTAAGTATACTGACACTAGAACAGCGCAAGATATCTAAAGACAAATACCTAACATCATCATTAAGATAAAGCCCATTACTAACACAAACTCTGATCGTTGATATTTCCTTCCTACATAAATTATTTGACTGTATGAACTACAATGACACTGAGGTTACATATTTCTTATTCAAATGGACCTCTGTAAAATGTATGATCTTGAATGCAAACAAGTTAAATGACAATACCCTGATTGATTTTAAGGTCCAACCAGACCATCTATCTTTTCGATACAACTTGATAACTCTAGAATCTGAACAATGTCTCTCAATTTTAGCAGTTGTGGTTTTTTGCAAAAACCACTCACCATGACTAGAGATACATTTCTTTTACATGCACTGTTCTCTCTCTCTCTCTCTCTCTCCCTCTCTTGTTAGTATATTACTGCACACACCAGATATCAGCTTCGCAAAAATCACCCTCTACCATAGACTTTGCATGTTTTCAAATGCCCCCATCAGAGTCCATGTTTATTTCCACGTGACAGCGGACAGCATTTCTTTGTATTGCTTGTTGAGGCAAGGTCCCGAAAAGAGCCATTTCAGTTCTAAAATCTGATTAATATGAGTGGATTTTTTTCCTTTTATTTTGGCGTGGACTTGGAGGAAAAAAACAAAACAAAAAACAACATATAGCCATAACATAGGCGTAGTACAAGTACTAGGCTCCTACCAACCTATAATAGTAGAACTACTGCTACTACAACTAGCCTAGGCTAGGCTGGACAGTGTTTTGATATCTAGAGTAGACGCCTAACTAGAATTGTCTAGCCACTATATATCCTACATTGATACAAATAGAAATTAAATAATTGTATGTGTCTTTTGTACATGGACGGAAAATTTCTCTACCGCAATTGATAGGGGAGTTTTAGGGAATTCTAAAGCGAAAATAAGTTTTTCGTGAGAGGTGTTCAGATACAGAATCTGTTAGAAAGGCTACAATGAACACAAATAATTAAACTCTTGCTGATTGTTCTTACACGGTTACTAATGAATGGGACTACAATAATTAAGACGGCAACTAGGTTACATAAAACTATGAAAATTACAAACTTGGTTATATTTCCACGACATAGGCCTCCAAAAACAAATGTGAATGTGAAATAGGCTGTGATATACACCTCATAAGTGAATTTTAACAGAAATTTATTCTTCTTTACCTGTTTGTCATCTTGATCACTGACAATACGCCACTTCATCCTTTCACTGAGGATTCGATGAAGAGCAGAGGACCGGCGTTTCTCCCCCGAAGTTATAACGTGCGATCCTATGCGATGCGCCGGTTCATTCACGCACATGCAAAATACGCGCTAGTTCATGAACAGACGCATGCGGATGCGTCACTTCATGCAGTCAGTGCGACAACAGCAGTGACAAAATAATGTACGGCGTGTGCGTAAATCATAGCTTTTGGCTGTAATTTGAAGCCCACAACTTGCTACGATGATAGGTGCAAGTGAGAACAGTGGAATAAGCCAAAAATCAAATTTTTGATAAAATTGAAAAAATTTCTCAGATACGTCGGTTCATCTTTTCACCGACGATATGAATGTATCACAATATTGGGGAGTTAATGGATATTAGTCTTTTCTTTTCTTTTTTGTCTATTTCTCCCCTGTCAGTGGTGTGATTGTCATGTATCCGAAGATGTTGCAGCTCAACAAAGTAGGGACTGGATGTTTCACGATGAAACATCTTGTAGCACCGGTCTCCATGGAACTCAACATCACGTATCTCACGTTACCATGCCCGACCGTAATTGTTCAGCGATTGTTCAATGGCACGGATGAATGCATTGATTTGGATCTGGGCTGCGAATTAACGAAAACAACGGGGTTCAATGTAAGTGAGATTCCCGTTCACACATATTCAAGTTCACTTTTAGTGCAGTTGTGTTATTTTGCATATTCTTAAAGAAAAAAAAGCAGCAATAAACAAGCACACATAGAGACAAATAAAACTTAATTTAATATAGTTTCATATCATGTATAATTTACGATCAAGCATGATTATCACTACTTCCGAACAAATGATCTTCTTATTCCCCAATATACTCTCATTGAATTTCAAATGTGTCATTTGGATGGCGATGACAAATAGCAATAAGTCTCGAAGGGCTTACACGAAAAAAAGAAATAAAAAGAAAAGTTCTAATTACTTCAGAAAATGGGAAGGATCAGTAAGAAAATCTGCGTATAATTTGTTTTATGATATTTGTTTTAAAGGCAGTATGTCTTATAGTTTCTTTTGATTATTACTGCAATTTACTACTAACGAGGGAACTGCATTCTACAAGCTGGGATTTTTAGCTGTCCCCTTCATTTCCGACCTGTTTTGTTTGTGACGATTCGGTTATAATTTTCCCCATGCATCTCTTTTGTTTCATTGTAGAAAGAAAAGGCGTGCATTCAAATACCATTTGAATATGCAACAGTCACATTGTCCTCCACTTTGTTTATATGCAAATGTCATATTTTATACTCTCAATGGAAATGAAAACAAAATGAAATGGATAAAAGTTAAATTGTAACCAAACATTTAAATGTCATGGTTTTAGAACTCTATATTCTAAAAATGTAGCAATTGTAGTGAAAACATATGTTATCTGATCAATATAAAACATGACACTTTTCATCTCTTCAATATGAATTCTAATTCAAAATTAAATTGATTTCAAAATCTATCCCACCCTAAATTTCTAAGAGGTGCTACATGTATGTCCCTCAGTTCTGCATACGAGAGGTTCCTTAAAAGAAATTGTCACATCCATTTGTATCGAAAAGTTTTGTGAGAAATGTATTCTTTCGAATTACATTCGATACTAACATATGAAGAGTTTGTTCGCAAAAACCGATAAGTCCATATTTGCCAAATAGAGATATTTGCGATTAAAGTTCAAGAAAAATAAAGAGAATAGTAAGAAATGTGTTGTTTCTTTTGAGCATAACTTTAGAAATGTACCTTTATATGTAGTGACAACATATATCATTAAAAAGGTATTACTTTGTAGTATTTGTACTTTATGACAGAGACCGTACTTCAAAATCTTCAAAAATGGACTTATCGGTTTTTGCGAACAAACTCTTCATATATATTTACTCTTCTAGATGGTTAAATTCTTGTTAGGAAATTGAAATTGAAATTTAGTATTGACTCAAAGGTCCTAAGTCCCTCTGAGTTTTGATTGTAACGCTTAACGGTGCTAAATCCGGTATGATCATATCAGAAACCAGTGAGCATGCGAAGACTCCAGAATAGTTCTATGCAGGCGATGTTTCCTCCCTTTGTACTTCCAAAATGAAAAAGTACAAAAAGGGACTCTTTAACATATTTTCTGTAAAAAAAAAAGAAACAAGAAAAGCTTAATATGTAAACACTGTTTTTTTTTTTCTATTTTCTCCTGAGATAAATTGTCCATGTCAGATTATGAGTTACTACCTTTTGGAATCCCCCCCCCCAAAAAAAAATAAAAATAAAAAATAAATAAATAGATAAATAAATAAATGCACCAAAACAATTACAAGCACATGAAATAAGAATCGAGATTAATATTTTTTTCATACCATTAAAATGAGCATAGGTGAAAGGAGCATTTTATAGTATGCTGTGTAAAGAATATCCGAGCTTTTATAACATTCACTAAGCAAGAAAGATAACCACCAAGCATTTGAACCTATTTTTGTATAATAACATGAGATTGCTCACTTTTCAGAATTAGGTGATATGCGCATTGTGCAAATTAAAATCACATAAAGAAAGACTAAGGAGAAGCGTGCACTGTAATGGTAATATAGAATAAGATTTAAGAATTATTGACGTCATATTTCATGAATATCAAAAAGAGGATAAATTCGTGACTAGGTTACAAAAAAGACGTTCAAGTTGAATATCAGTCATATTCATGTTTGTTCACCATGTACAATCAGAGATATTGGTTTCATCACCAATGTTCAAAGGCTGAAACATAGCCACTTTGCCTCTTTCTTACACAGCACCGTGCAAGGCGTGTTTCTGTCAATTTTCATCACAAATTTACTGGTGAGAAGTCTACTGGGGGTCCCTTTAGACAGGTCTTTCAAAAGCGACTGATACTGGACTTTATACGAGGCGATACACGCTTTCATCCAAACGGACAAGCCTTTATACAAACCGGGCCAGAAAGGTATAATATTTGTGAATGCTGACCAGGGAGTAGGTCCACCTCCCGGCCTGGTCTGACCATGTTGGGCACTGTGCTGACCCTTTCTGTTAATCCATAGGTACAAAGTCCAAGTTCTGTTTTGGTTCAATTGCATATAAAAAAAAAATCGTATTGAAGGGGATGATACTTTCAAACATATGATGTACTCTGGGGCCTATTACAAAAGAAGAGTGAATTAAAATTTCAGCGCGATGAGCAAAAAGAATGAAAAAGTAAAAGATCAAATCAAAATTAAACAAATGACATGGAATAGTTATTATTTCTGAATCCATCACAGCCATCCTCTGATTTTAGTACAAATTTTCAATGCAATCTTGGTTCACATGTATAATATATTGTTATTGTTATTATTATTATTATTATTATTATTATCATTATTATTATTATTGCCAATTAAAGGAGAACAAAGCTCCCAACGATGTCGTACGTATATATCTAAAATGAAAAAAAAAAGAGTAAGAAGATCAATGCGATTAGTAGATAACAGCGGCGATCGAAATTGCGAAAATATCATGAAAGAATAACATTACTATGTTTAATTACACCAACATAGGAATGTAAATAGTACAGTTGATCTTTACATGGATTACAGGTACTCTCAAAAAAGGTGTTGCTGTCAAGACACATATCCCTCATTAAAATATGCTATGTTTTGTTCCTATCTGTTTAATTGCAGTATCCTTTGAACTTAATGTGTAATTCTCTGTTACGTCTGACACTGTTTTCTCACTTATATTTTGTCTTTTACCTCCACTACCTTGCGAGAAAAGAGATGAAGACAAAGCGAGATGTCAGGGATGACGGTTAGGCATAATAGATATCATTTAATAATTTCGTGGTAAAGATGGAATTGAAGTTCACAAGTTCACTTTGATTCAAAGTGAGAGCTTGATAAAACAGATACATGTTGAAAGTGGCATGATGACGCCCAAACTACGATTACTTATAACAAGAAAGAAAAACAGAAGGCCATTAACAATCTTAAATAGCAATATGAAGAGAGTAAAAATACAAATGAAGTAAATTATACATAAGGTGACCCGTGGTATACGTTTAAAACTCATATTGATATCTCGCAGTCACTTTCCATACTTTTGTTTCTCAACAGTGATGTTAAGAGTCCTGACGCTGAGCTATCCAGAAATGATGCCGGTCCCTGACCATGTAAGTATATCAAGCTGATTTCCTAACTTTTCGTATTTAAGATGTGCTTCGTATGCCTTCGCAAATGCACACATAATCGCTTCATGCGAACCGTCTACATTTTCACTCATCACAGGATGTGTCCATTTAACAACAAAATACTATTCCAGTCCTGTTCGTGGAAAGGTTCATTAAAAGACAGTAGTATGTGACCCTGCATTACACAAAAAAGGTACATTCTGGAAGAGCAGACTCTCAGCTTTAAAAAATATGTATAATTCAATTTACATGGTCTCCCACAACCTATTTAGATATTGGAAAGAAAGCACACACTTTGAAAAAGTGTGATCTGAGAAAAGAGGCGTTTAATCTTTACCTAAGTATGCTAGCTGTGTAATGAAAGGGACAAGAAACATGGTGCAAATCACAGGACAGCAACAATGAATGGATTATCAGATTAAGCGCAAAGTGGGCATGCTCTATTGACAAAACCCGTCCATGATTAAAGCTAACTTTGGAAGAAGTACCAATTTTCTATCAAAATTTATTAGAGCTGAAAGTGAAGAGTATGCAGAGGATTTCAAAGAAATGAAAAGAGGCCTCTAAGACCCCTAACAAAAAAGTCCTGTGGTACTCCCTGTGGTACTTGTCGGTACCACACAATGTACCACACACTTGTAATATTACCACAGGAACTGTGTGGTACTGTACCACAGGCTTGTAGGGTACTCCCTGTAGTACTTGTCAGTACCACACAATGTACCACATAAATAAATGTTACCACAGGAACTGTGTGGTACTGTTTTACAGGCTCATGTGGTACTCCCTGTGGTACTGGTTGGTACCACACAATGTACCACACAAATATATGTTGACACAGGAACTGTGTGGTACTGTGTCACAGGCTCGTGTGGTACTCTGGGATGTACCACAGGGCAGTACCACAGGACATTACCACAAGACAGTATACACACAAATTGTCCTGTGGTATTTGGGGACGTATACCACACAACAGTACCACAGGACAGTACCACATGAATTGTCCTGTGGTATTTTGGGACGTACCACAGGAGAGTACAACAGGAAAGTACCACAGGATAGTACCACAGGACAGTACCACACGACTTGTTCAGTGGTATTTTAGGACGTACCACAGGACAGTACCACAGGGCAGTTCCACAGGACAGTACCACAGGATAGTACCACAGGAGAGTACCACAGGAATTGTCCTGTGGTATTTTGGGACGTACCACAGGACAGTACCACAGGATAGTACCACAGGACAGTACCTCACGACTTCTGTGGTATTTTGGGACGTACCACAGGGCAGTACCACAGGACAGTACCACAGGACAGTACCACAGGAAAGTACCACAGGATAGTACCACAGGACAGTACCACAGGACTTGTCCTGTGGTATTTTGGGACGTACCACAGGGCAGTACCACAGGACAGTACCACACGACTCGTCCTGTGGTATTTTGGGACGTACCACAGGACAGTACCACAGGGCAGTACCACAGGAAAGTACCACAGGCAGTACCACAGGAAAGTACCACAGGACAGTACCACACGACTTGTCCTGTGGTATTTTGGGACATACCACAGGACAGTACCACAGGACAGTACCACAGGATATTACCACAGGACAGTACCTCACGACTTGTCCTGTGGTATACCTGATCTCATAACTTAAAAAAAAAACGGTTGTAGAAAAATCGCTGAAAACATACTTTTCCTTTCGTTATGATCCCAAGACTTAGGATTGATGCAGAAGTATAGATTTTCAGAAAATTGATAAACTCAAGATTGACTTGGTTGACCCATTTCGCCTTTTTAAGTCCTCACGTAAAATCAATTGGTGCAACTTTTCTGTTGGTTTTGTGATGCACGGTCATATATTGGCAAATGGGAGTGTGAATGTACTCAACATGTGTCAGCATTAGCTCGTGAATTGTTCTCTTGACAAGGCAATTGTTATCTAAAGTTTTTTTAATAGACCAAGGTCACAACCCCCACACAAATACACTAAACACCTACACACGCTTCCCCTTTCCTTTCCTTTTCCGCCGTCTCTAAAACAAACATGTTTCTCTTTACTTTAGTTGAGGTGGAATGACGTCATTTAATGAACATATCTCCATTTACTGAAAGTATGATATGAATTAGAGGGATGAATATTGACGTATGAATTTCTTCAATTTTTCTCCCTCAAATCTGTTAAGGTCGCTACAGCTGATTTGAAATTAACAAACATGTCAACAACAAAAAAAGAAAAAGAAAAAAAGAACCAGTTGGACGCGAACCTGTCATCTACCCGAAACTTCCATCCCTTCGAATGATATCTCACTTTCATTCAATATGCCTTGTCGGCCTTAGACAACATAACATAACAATGTCGGGATTTTGGAGCTTTGGTTTTTGTTCAAAATTCATCGTGTTACTGCTGGCGACCAGGCGGGATATCCGGTGGTAGAGTCGCTGCCAGGAAATAGGTAGATGACAGGTTGGAGTCCCACTGGTTCTTTTTTCCGACAGATCAGCAGTTGCGATCTTTACACATTACATTTGTACAGGGAGAAAAATTGAGAAAACTCGTACATATCGGTATTGTTCACATCCAGTGCATAATAGAGTAGCAAGTGTATGATGCAAAATCCTAATGTATTGCATATTAATATCATCATATATTTTACATTGTTCATACTTTTGTAATTTAAGGTGCTCACATTTTGAGTATATTGATTTCAAATAGCAGCCTATGCACATACTTCCTCCTTTATAATAACTGTTAATTATGCACTAGGCCTACAACAAATATTTATATAGGTGACCCTGCATCACAAGACCAACAAGAAGTCGCCAGACATGGATGTTTAGTTAAGGGTTTATTCTGAAAGAGTAGACTCTAAGCTTTAAAATGATGTATAACTCAATTTAAATGAACTCCACTAACCTACATGAATACTGGAAAGAAAACACACACTCTGAAAAAAAAGAAGTGTGAACTGAGGATAGAGGCTCTGAAGTGCAGGGTCTATTCAAGCGCTTAATCTTTACCAAGCCGTGCTAGCTCTGCGATGAAAGGGACAAACCACCGGATGTAAACCACCAGAGCTACAACAATGAAGGTATTATCAGATTAAGTTGAAATTAAGCATGTTCTATGAACACATGCTGTCCGTGATTAATGTCATCTTTCAAAGCAGTAGTGTTACCCTTTCAAATATTATTAGACTTGAAAGTGAAGAGTGTGTGCGAACGATCTCAAGAAATAAAAACGGACCTTAAAGACATACCTGATCATTCTACCCCCCCCCCCCCCCCCCCCCCAAAAAAAAAAGGTGGTAGAAAGACTGCTGAAAACGCACTTTCCCATTGATCCGAAACTAAAGAATAGTGTAGAAGAAGGATAGCTCTTTCAGGAAATATGAAAAACTCAAGATTGACTCAGTAAAGTGTGTTGACCCATTTCACCTTTTCACCCTTTCATTTCACCCGTGACAGGCACACACTGTGTATATTGAATCACCGAGTGGAACTCGTATGAAGCAGTGGAGGAACCTCCTCAGTCCGGATGGCCTTCTAGACCTACAGTTTGCCCTGTCTGATGAGCCGGCGATGGGAACATGGCGGATCCGTGTTAAACAGCACGGGCATACGCCCGATAGCATTCAGACCTTTGATGTCAAGGAGTACGGTAAGAGGCTGCCAGCATCAACCATATATAGGCCCTAGCATCTTATATTAATAATAAACTTAACAGAGCATCGCAGCAGATCATTGGACCTAAATGTACATCTTTCCCAATTTATTTTACGACAGATATTTTGTATGACAGTGTAGCTGGGTCACTTTCAGGGATGGTCTTCACAGGAAGTAAAGCAGGGTTTTTTATGTATCATTTATTTATGATCTTGATATTTTTGTAAGTTTAAAAACATTTATCTATTCAATGTAATTATCTATTTATTCAAACTTCGCATCAGATGTTCAAAGCTGAAAATCAAACTGTGAAGAAACCTTGCTGGCTTAAACGTATACAAATACGCCATTTTTTACTGACATGTGACCGTAAAATGTTACGTAACTCCATAATCTCGCTGCAAGTATACGCAAATTAGGCATGATTTGATATGTATGACTATATATAAAAAAAAAATCATGAAGTATCGGAATGAGATTTATAAACTCTGACGTTTTCCCATAATTTACGGAAGGGAGTCACCCCCCCCCCCTTCCATATGGTCAAATTTAGAGGACTTGCATTTTTTTTTTCTTAATCTAAAAGATTGATTACATGGTGTTCTTGACGGATTTGTCAAGTTGGATTATATAAACTGTATTATTTTCATAAAGCCTCGGGATTTTTTACATTACCATTCCAAAATAATATGAATTATGGTTATATATTTTGAGATTTATATCGCAAAACAAGCATCCATTCTTCATTAATCCCTTCTTGTTGAGTTGAGATATTTGTCACTAAAGCGGCTAAAAAACAGAGAAAATACACATGTACTGGAAAAAAAAAATTATCAAAACTTCTAGAAATTTCGTCGTGATGTTGAAAGTGATGTATTACTAGGAAGGTTTGATTTTGCTATATCTGATGATGGATTCACTTTGAAAAGTAAAATAGAAAAGGACGCTTGGCTCTTTTTGCCATAAGACTCTTCATTTTCTGGTTATATCAGTCAGTCCGCAGCGTCGTATGCTAATGAGCAAATCCACCGAATTCATTCCACGCGCAGGAATTCTGCGCATGTGTCTAGCGACGAGGCTTTTCGTCGACGCAAAATGTATATCCCCAACATCGCTCGTTGTTACGTTGCCATGAACCTGTTTCCGGAGCCGTGACCGGGTAAGTCTTGCAGTCCAATAAAAGACGATTAATTCCATACTTTTTTAGCCGAATTTGACAGTTTTTGAGGGAGATACAATGGATATAAGAAGCTGCTTGCGATAGAATCTGATTTTGACATGCACTGATACATTGCTGGATCCTGACCCATCTACAACTCCTATGGTTATTTTAATCAGTTATTTGAATAGATGAGATTCTAGCGGAAATTTTGATACCAGTCTCATTTTGGCTCAAAAATAAACGAAGTGATCAAAATTGCACCCAAAGTCGAAGCAAATTTCCGAAAATATTGGTTTTGCGATGCCATCTGCATGCATGTAGGGTCACGTGACCTTCACGTTAACGAGAATTCCGGACTCGATTTTGTCTCTGCAGTGGCAAGTTTTGATCGCGCACGCACTGGCCGTAGTCCCGTATGTACAATTAGATGTCCTGTTCTGTAAAATAGTCGTCCACGGTATCGTATCACAGCTAGCGCTACTACTGTACTGGTTAGAACTAAAAGTACAGAGATCGATATAGATCATGACAGAGTACGATCTACTAGTAAAATGTACATGACATCAGTCAATTTCCCTTGTTGTATTTGGCATAGACCCTGCACTATTTTATTATCATTATTATCATTATTTTTAATAGAACCAACAGTTAAGTTCTACATTCTATAGTTGATGAATTCAAAATACACATGGTATTTATGGTATGGGAATATGTACAATCATAATAATGTACCACCTCATACTAGTCATACTATCACAGTCGTAGCATTAGCATTTTGACAATTTGAATACAATGGGGTGATGTACCAATGTTTTTGTGACAAATGAAATATTATTTACTTCTGGTTCCACTGTGTTTTAATAGACTTGACAAATGCATGTTTCGTATAGATTACGTTCATGCCAAATGTCATTTTATTTTCATCTCAATTGTTGCTATTTCATTTTTTTCTTTTGCCTCTTTGTAAAATTTCTATAATGATCTTTGAACAATAGAAAGACAATGCTTTCCTTTATAAATGCCATTGGAATTGAACTGTATAAGTTCCAGTTGTATACATTTTTGCAATTAGTTTCATTCCTGACAAATATTTAGAATAATTATAATTGTTGTGTAATTGAATTGTACTGTAGTCCTTCTCAAAGTATATATATTTTTTGAACTCTGAATTAACCTTTCAGCACCAACCCCTTGCGAGATGTGTGCCACAAAAGCAGCTTCTTGCCAAAGGTGTATGAAGACACCAACCAAACACCATCTCCTGCCCCAAGCCAACAATGCCCCACCAAGCCAGCCACTGCGGGGACACCAACCCAGTCAGCTCCTGCTCTACGCCAAGAGTGCTCAAGAGACAGAACATCCAAGCGTGTGACCCTCCCGCAGGAACTGGTAAATTGGATACAGGATTGCATCTGTAAGTTAGAATTCTTGCTCTTTTCAACTTGCACTCAAGTTCCTCAAACAGGGATTAATAAATTGAAATTTTAGTTGGTACAGTTGTATTGTAAATTTTTGTTAATGATTACTGAGCAATAGAAAAAGTGTAATGTTCTTATTTAAGATGCCACTGAACGTTAAGTCATGAAATTTAATTGTACACATTTTAAGAGTAGTCAAATGAATTATGGGCAGTAGCTTGAATGACTGTAATCCTTCTCTAGCTGTCATGTAATTGTAATTCTTCTTGAAGAATATTTTTTAAACTCTGATTTGCCTTTCAGCACCAACCCCTTACCAGATATGTGCCACAAAAGCAGCTTCTTGCCAAAGGTGTATGAAGACACCAACCAAACACCATCTCCCCTGCCCCAAGCCAACAATGCCCCACCAAGCCAGCCACTGCAGGGATACCAACCCAGTCAGCTCTTGCTCAACGCCAAGAGTGCTCATGAGATGGAACATGCCGGAAATGCTCCATTACAGCTTGTTTGTATGACCCTCCCGCAGGAACTGGTAAATTGAATGCTGTACAGGATTGCATCTGTAAATTATTATTCTAGTTAAACCCATTTTGTTTGGTCAGTATAACACTCAAGGTGTATCCCCAAGTCAGTAGAACGCTCATGAAGATCAACTGCTGCCCCCTCATTCTGCTCTTAGGTTTCACAGGTTGTAATCATGCTGGGTGAGAACTGTCTGGGCAAATGCCCCAGACATGTCCCACTATTCATGTATCCAGACATCACTCAATATGGCTGCTTTTCAGTTATTCAGGAAAAAGATTCTACTTTTGCTGACTTTTTTGGGATTTACAAGAGACATTGAACAAAGAAGAAATAATGTTGCATATTTAACAAGACAATGTTGATGTAAGAAAAATAAGTGTGTGAATAAGCAGTGCAAATGTAAAAAACAGGGGCAAAATTGTGGTCCTGGTTGTACATGCAGGAATTTTACAAATTTAGATAGCCATGTAATTATGGAAAGTGAAGGTAGTGATAGTGACCATGTAAAATCTAGACACTGCAGATTTGTCTGAAAATGGTATAGCCTTGCTTGCATTGTGATCAAAGTTGCACAAACCAAGCATATGTGCATTTATACCTGTTTACAGAAACTTCTTTTTATTTCTTTTGTTTCAACAAAAAATTAAGGGGGGGGGGGGGGGGTGTGCGCCGGTTGCGGTCCTCCCTGGATCCGCCACTGTGAAGATGTGTCAGTCAGTTTTGATAAGTTATTTTGTCTAATGCAGTGTGTGAAGAATGTGTGTGAATAATGAACATGTATTCATCTAAGAGCAATCCTACCTCTGCATACTACTAGTATACTGATTCTTTGTTTTAGCTTTCTCGTTTAAAGCCTGTATTGTAGTTTATACATTTATGAATTATGTTATTTGCCCTAGGTTTGTGTGGCAAACTAAAGTTTTGATGGACAGAATGTGACCAAATACCTACCCTCATCAAATTTGAAGTTCCACATACGGGTGTACTGTAAAAGTGGATATTTTCGCGCTTGGCCGGGTAAGAAGAGTTTGGCGTGATTTTAATTCCACGGAATCAAGACATCCCACACAGGAATATATGGCAAGCAAAAATATCCACATACTTTTATTTTCGCGCTAGTTTTTTGGTTGCGCGGTATGCACGAAAATTTCAACAACGCGAAAATTTCCACTTTTACAGTAATCATTCTCTTACAAAGCTTTTATGTATGTGAAAAGGAAAGTACAAATACAGCTGTATCACTGAAAGTAGCTGTGTATGACAAAGGAGGTACTAAGCCTCCTTGGTATGGTATTATATTGTACGTATAATAGATACCAGGCATGTAGCCAATATTTTTAAAGACACGTATAAGATTGGGAGAGAACCGGAATGACGAAATGTTGGACATCAGATACCTCAGTCTATGAAAATGTGAGTTATATACAGCTGAGTTATTACACTGAGAAATACGCGTGTTGTCACAATCATTCCTATGACTACCACTTATGTATGATACACTTACATGTGTTGATGATCTGCTTGGTTAAGCATGTACAAATTCATGTGGTTGCTATCATTATTACATCATGATAATACAAATTGATCTTGACTGCAAGTCAGCATGCTCATAAGAAACGCACAATGCCTCTACTCAGATACCACACTCGGGCATTGCCATAAGCATTCCCCATGACTACCACTTTAAAGGAAATATTCATTTTGTTTATTTTCATAATTGTTATTGTGAACCCTGAGGAAGATATTCATGTATTCTTCAAAAATTCAGCCTGAATAAATAGCGCTGTTGGACTGAAATGCATTACTACTCTACTTCGCCATCTTTCATATACTGTATAATAGTCCGTCGCTGGGGTGACAAGACCTTGTATCTGCAATTTTGGTGAAAATGACTTTTTTGGATTAATGGTCAAATAATGGGTTAAGTGATGTCCTGTCCAAATCCCAACTGTCTTACTCCAAAAATAAAGCCACCATGGCATGTCAAAGGAAAGGCTATCCCATTCGCTACAGTGCTTTGGCCGCCATGTTTTTTGGCTCTCCTGAACCTTTGACATTTTGTAGATACGTGGTCTTGTCGCCCCAGCGACAATATATATATATAATATAGCATATATATATGCTGTTCTTGCCAAATACATGTAGTACTAGTGGTACATGTGCCTTAAAAGATGTAAACAACCAACCTTGCCAACAGAAATGTTTTTGTTTTGGTTTTTTTGCATCACATCCTGTTTAACAAAGAGCAATAATGTTTACAATATTTTGTTAGTTTGTTATGAACTTTAGGGTAATCCGTATGATAATGAAAAGTTTTTTCCTGTCATCCTATACTGCCAAGTAGTTGAAAAGATAATGCAGAATGACTGAAGAGCGTTGTGGAAACTGGGTAGAGGAGAGAGAAAGAAAGAGAGAGATGTCCAGTTTAAGGAGGGGAAAACAAGCAAGAGTGTGAAAGTCGTGTCTTGTGGAATTTGAATGTGGATTTCAAATCGGTGTAAATTAATGAATGCTACACTGATGATTACTTTTTTCTGTTTTGATAAAAAGGCTCGAGTACACATACATCAATCTGTACAATCCATAGTAGATTTTCAGCTTTTGTTCTCTTGTCTTGCTAGCAGCTTGCTTCCATCCACCAGAGACAAAAGATGAAATGTAAAAAAAAATAATAATAATAATAAAATATGAAAGATATATACATTGTATTTAAATATCTAAGAACGTAACAGATCCGCAAGGAAGCCAGCTTGCTTTGACTATCGTCATTCTCTGAGTCCCATCAGTGATTAGTTACCACAGCCTATGTACCGTGTCTTGTCATCTGGACACTACAATGACCAATGCACCCATTCACACAAGTGTCCAGAGAAATACAAGTACACCTATGCTGGACTGCTACCACTGGCTGCTGCTGCTGCTGGCACTACTGGTATGGTATTACAAGTGTACTAGTACTACAATGTACTAATGTACTAGTAGTCCACTACTACTATAGCTACTACAGTGTACTAGTAGGGTCCTACTACTACTAGTGCTACTACTACTACTATAGCTACTACAGTGTACTACTACTAGTTCATAACAATCATAGGCACGTATAGATATACACGTGATACTTCTTACGGAAATACCTGCTTCTGTGGTTCACCGCAGCGAGTGTTCGGTGCAGTTACCGTTTTTGCTGCAATCGCAACACTGCAAAACGAATACTTGGGACTACACTGACGGGTTCGTGTTTGCACTCTGTATATATTCACATTCTTCTGTCGATTCCTTCATTTATTTTGATCGATTGGACTCATCAAAAGACGAGATACATACTGAAATGTGATAATAAGTGTTCAAATCAACTTCAAAATGGTTTGATGTTAGTCTATAAACAGTTAGTTTTACGTCGGGCCCGGCAAAAGCAGAAGCCGTAAGTGGAGAATCACTATGACGTCATTCATGGCAGCCTCTGCAGACGGTAATCGACCAATCACAGCACAGGAAAATCGGATTGTCTTCATTAAAGGGCTAGTTGACAGTGTAGTTGCTCTAGATTTTGCTGGATCCTGACCCATCTACACGAAATGACCCATAAAGAGTTACATTTTTCGATTGATTGATACATTTCCCCCCATTTCGTGATGTTTTTTTATTGGCTCATTGTCTAGAAAAGTGAAATTTACCGGATGATTTTGAATTGAATTATTTTTTTTTCAACACGATTTTTGATGTGAAATTATAAAATGTTATCGCAGTCTTTTCTACTTGATATTATGATTTTTGAAAAATTCAGAATTTCGCTGATCATCTGCAAAAAAACCTGGTTTGATATCATGCACATGAAGTGAAATATCGCAGATTGAAAACCAGTCCTCGAACACGGCACGAGAGACCATTTCAAGGTCACACCGCTGCGCTGTAGAATGATTTAGACACATTTTCGCGACGCTGCCGGCTGGCTGATATCATACGCTACCGTCTTCTATCATGCATATACACATACATAGCCTCCTTCGATGAAACAGTTTCATTAAGAATAATGATAATTTCGTTACACGTTTTTGTTTTGTTTTCTTTTTTTTTGCATAATTGTTGTCTTGCGTCCTTGTAACTCTTCCCCACTTGTGTTATGAAACTGTATTATAGTACCTGTCAATGAGAGTAACCTATTAGAGTATAACTTCACATGACTTAATGATCTATGAAAAATGGGAAAAGATTAGTAGCTGGGAAAGTAGACTCATATAAGTGGCACATTACTAAAGTTTTTGTATAAAAGGGATTATAAGTCAACTTTCTCGTTATTATGAATATATCGCAGGTTTTTTTGATTTTTTTTTTCAGCTTCAGTCAGTTTATTTCTCCAGTAGTATAAGACAAAGATAAGTATGAGAGTGTTTTGTGATTCTCCCAGTTCTGCCAAAATTTGAAGTGAAGGTGACGCCTAAAACAGGATACATCTATGCCCACGAGCCGTCGCCTGTTGTATTTGCAGTGTGTGCGAAGTAAGTAGTACCTCAATTCTATTTGTAAAAGTTGTCACATTGATTATCATGGTGTAAGTTTAGTTTAATGCACTTTGTATTATTATTGTTCAATAGGCTATAACAGTGAAGAATAAATCTACCGATCGTATACTTCAGCCAACTCATACTCATTATCTGTCATCAAGTTTATTCTAGATTTTGTCATCATACTGATGAGTTTCCACATTAGTAGAATTGATTGCAGCTACTTGTCATTGAACATTTTTGTGGTATAATTGAAATTTAGTGAAAAGGGAACTCAACTCGCCATTCCCCGAAAAATGTTTTGGAAGGTATGGTATAGATCTTGTTGAGTTGGGGATTCAGATTTTAACTTTTAGTGATGTAATTAGAAACAGATATGAAAAATCAAACAACTAACAATTGTAACAGGAATTATCCCTTTTTCATGAAAATTGGTCTTGAAATATGTGTCATATTAATTGAGACACGTTCTCGATAAAGCAACTACAGAAAAACTGGTTCATGTGTTTATTTTTAGTCATTTGGATAATAATAATGGTTTGCTCATTGGAGTTCCAGACTCTCACCTGAAAGGACTCCAGCGGATACTAAATTCAGCCGCAAGGCTTGTGACACTCAAAAGGAAATTTGATCATATAACTCCCATTCTTCGTAGTCTTCATTGGTTGCCCATAAGAGCTCGTATCAGGTTTAAGATTTTGACCCTTGTATTGTTTTCATGGAAATGCCCCTGCATATCTCAGTGAACTCATCAAGCCATATCATACTGGTCGTAATCTGCGCTCAAAATAAAAAAATCTCCTCTCTGAAATAAGTGTCAAATCTAAGACATATGGTGATAGGTCTTTTGGAAAAATGGCACCCTCATTATGGAATAATCTCCCTCTCAGTGTTAGATGCATTACAGATTTTGATAAATTCAAATCTGTGTTAAAAACTCACCTTTTTGACAATTGTTGATTACATGTTTGAATAGAGAAATATGTGATAGATTTTGTTTCATTATTTTGTACACGCATAGAGACTATCTTATGGTATTATACGTTTCTAAGAACTGACTATTAGTATTATTATTATATTAAAGAACAAAGCAAAGCAGAGAGTCCTGGTGGTCTATGGGTCTCACTTTAAGACCTCTTTGTTTTCAAATACAGTATCTCAGCCATTTCAAAGAGGCTTCTCGTGATCTATACTAAGAAAAACGTTGGAAACATTTAGTCCCTTCTAACCAAAACTATACCACCCCTTCTACGTTGCCATCAAGATTAAGCTATAATTGTCTTTTGCTTTTGTTTTTGTTTTTACTTTACAACTATTACAACGGCTATCATTATCATACAGTGAGACTGTGGTTGAAGTTTACCTGAAAATCAATAACATCTCAATTTTATTCCGACCTAAAGGTACACGTATGGTCAGCCAGTAAGAGGGATTATTAAAGCCAGAGTCAAGGAGAACTCATTTGCCAGGACCAAAGTTCTGAAAAAGGTCAGTTTGGGTGTTTGATGTCTTGGATAATTGCATTGACAAGAGAACACAAATCGTCACTAATGAAATGAAATGAAAAATTGACAACAATTATAACAACAGAAATGCAATGATTTTCATGTGCATTCACGTTGAGCATCATTATGTTTTCTCAATCATGTATCTCCTCTCTCTCTCTCTCACTGTCATTCTGCCTGTCATCACTTTCTATCGGTAGAAGAGGAATAGTGAGTCCAAAATTGCATCAACTCTTCAATGTTCTGTGGATAGCATGAAGTAAATTATGAGGCGATTAGAAAACAGCTAGTGTCTAATCATTTTGCATCTTTTTCGACATAAAAGAAGTGAAAGTTTGCTCGTTATATCATAATATGGAGAAAAATGGTGATATTTTCTCTTAGTTTTTTTTTTTGTTTTTTTTTATAGCAAAAACCTATTCGGACCCAACAGTTGTACACTAAACGAACCTGGCAAACACGATTATATTTAAGTAAACATATGGTGTATCACGTCAGGAGCAGGTGCTTTAAATCCTGTCAGAAATTCAGGGCAAATGATGAATTTAAATCACTATTCCTGGTATTTTGATTTAACTCTTTGTCATGAACACGATGTACAGATTGTTTTACAAGCAGATGCTACTGGATGTGCTGAATTCAATGAAACAATTCATAGACAAAAGAGAGGCACAGAAATTAGAATCGTCGCAATCTTCAAAGAGGCAGGAACAAGTAAGATACAGTCGCTTTTCTATTGTTCTAAGACGAACCCCTTTGTGTGCCTACTACTGGCAATCAGTCCTGCCAGGGTGTATTTCTTCAGTATGTATTCTTTTGGAAGATAAAGCGTTGGAACATAATGTTTCAGTCCGGGGAAGGTCCTGCTAACAAAGAATGAATTATCTTTATTGGCAGTCTGTAAGTTTGTGATCCTGGAAGTTTTAAGACATTTACAGTTGGTCAAATAGTGCCAAAAAGGGGGGGGGGGGGGGGGGTGCGGGTAGTCACTTGATTTAATGTGTAGATATTCCAACGCAATTTAATCCGATTCTCATTCAAGTTGTTGAAAGTTGTTTTGACTTTGACAAATACTTTTCCTCGACGCTGCTGCTAAACTTACCATCGAACTGTAATTTTTGACTTGCAGTGCATGTTTAAAGTACCACGAATTTGTCCTTTGTCTATTACCTACAGAAATAAAATAAACATAATGTGTCCTAAATACCTTAAAAACTGTTAGCAATCAGATTGTGCCATTTTTAATAACAAAACATAATGACGATTAACTTAAAAATAATATAATGATAATCAGTGTAAAAAGTCAGAAAAAACAACAACAAAATCAATTTGTCTGTATTGAAATGATTGGTAAAGTTTTGTTGAAATGAGGATTTTAACTTTTTTGTGAAAAAGTTAGTTGTTCACTTATATGAACTATCAAAGAGCATACATTTCCGAGAGGAATGATATCATATTTGACAAGAAATGGTTTTGAAAAAAACCTAAGATATCCTTAAACAGACTGAAAACGAAATGATCTAAATAAAGGTGAGACCATGTAGTCCAGTTTAACAAAATGTTGGTATTTTAACTTTGCTGTCAGTTACCTTTTTATTGTTCACTCCCTTTTATTTTTGGATTTGTGTGTTTCCGTGACTAAAGGAGTACGGATGAGGGCACCGACTGTCGCTATTCCCCTTGCTCGTGAACAGTATAGAGTCATGATCAACGGACCAGATTTCTTCAAACAAGGATTACCCTATAGAGGACAGGTAAAGAATCTTACTAATAAATCAGTCACTCAGATTCTAGATGAGATCATGTAATCACTTAGTGGTTTTCTCATGGTTTTATGTTTGTTTCCGACATTTCTTCTTCTTTTTTATGTGGCTTCATTTGCCAATAATACTATGACATAGCACACGTGCCACGTGTTTAAAAAAAAATGTTTGCTGGTATAGATTTTTTTGGGGGTAGGTTGAAGATGTATGTGGAAATAGCACTATCTTTTTTTTCTTTTTTTTAACTATAAAGTGTTATAATATATCTCTGTGCCATTTTGTTTTTAGTAATTGAATAAAATCAATCAGCAGTTAATGCATTTCTAAATTTTTCTCAGGTATTTATAGAAATGCATTTTTATAACATCGTTATCAAAAAATGTCCCTGTTGTATACAGAATCTACATCAACAAGCCTTTGCGATTAGATTGAATGGGATTGATATTATAGTAATATCAATGTTTTCTATTCAAAGCACCAGTTCAGGAATGGATCAACCCACACCAGTTATAACGATCCGCTCTTGTCGTTTACTGTCATTTTACTAAAAGATTCTCAATTTTAAAAAGTAGGAAGCAAAGGAGTTTGCTGAAAGTGTTTTCAAACTTCGCAACTTACAGTTCACTCACCACATGCACCGAAAAAGTTACTTTATTTCTTCATTTGTGCGTGCATTCAGATCCGCAATATTTAAGATACATACTCCGTAAAAAATGCCAATATTTACGGAGACGCTCAGACCACCAAACACTGTTCAATTTTATGCGTTGATGCCCTCTCCTATACTATTGTCGCAAATCAGCCGGATAAAAGAAAGCTTTGTGTTGTGTGGCCATTTGTGTGCAAGTATTATCATTTTTTGAAAGGGGGAGGAGGATGCCGACTCAAACAAACCCAATGCAAAACTTTAAAATTTGCTATGTTTAACTTTATAATAAGTTCTTACCTGGTTGATAATTTTCAAGGTTAAAGAAATCGTATTTGAAACAAGCTATTTGCTACCTCTTTACAATGCTATATTTGATACGCTTATGTGTGATAATTGATTTTGTTTTAAGTCATCACTGGAATAACATTCTTGCGTTGATGTTTCTTCTTTTGTAAAAAAGGTTTTTCTCTCATACCCTGATGGCATCCCAGCTCCAGGCGTTCCAGTTCGCGTAAACGTACGAGAGACCAGCAGTCACATTAAAGTTGTCACCGACACTAGTGGTATTGGAAGATTTGAGATTCAAGGTCCGTCTGATCCATTCATTACGACTCTCAGTTTAACGGTAATAGCCCCTTTCAAAATATTACACATCACTCCACTGCTCATACACTTAAAAAAAAAAAAACTACATCATCCCCAAACATATACACATACCCTCAATTACAACCTTTACACCCATGCACAAAAGACCAACATGCCCAATACTTGCTTTAGGTAGTGAATGCAAATGAAATCATCATCGAGAATGTTACATACGATTGAAACGTTGAACGTCATTGGTGGAAACCAACGCTGATTATTTTACTGAACTTCAGTAAATAGAGAGCCATGATTGACCCTTTCACTCTTTCTTCTTGCTGATGAATGGTATGTTGTCATTCAGTTGAAATAAAGACAACTCAGATCAAGTATGATTATTTTAAAACCTAAGCTAATTCCTTTGTTTTGATGTTCATCTTTATATCTCAACCCATCCTTGTTTAAACGTGTCAATTCGTATCAGAAAATAGTCTGGTAACCTTCAACTCAGCCTTAAAATGTATGAAGTCAAAATTGCCACGTATTTTCTTATTATTTAAGATTTTACTTACAAAACATATTGTAAGTTGTCATGAAATTTGAACGTGACTTGCTGATGAATGTGTACTGTCGTAATGATTGTTCTTCTTGCTGATATGAACCAGAGAATATCTACCTATGTGTGTATATCAAAATTTGAGAACCCATCTGAACACCTAATGGTATGGTTAACTAACTGTGATACGATTAAATATTGTTAAACATTAATATTGTTCATTTGTGTATGTGTTTAATCATCTGTTTGTTTGTTGTTTATTTTGGGGATTAATTTGTATGCAAAGTCTGTATGAAGTTGCCTTTGCTAACTAGATTTATTCTCAAGAGACTGTAGGAAAAAATACATTGTGCTTTTGATATGGAACAATATGTAAAGACTATTCTTTACAAAAAAAATGATAACTGTTAAACAAAAATCTTATTCATGACCGCGTATCACAGAACGAACTGCAGGTCGCTAATAACCGGATTTTTACATGCGGACTCAAAATAGGTGAAAGGTTTCGGTTTTGTCCTTTTTAGCTATATTACACGAAAGAGCGAGTTACCGTCTTCAAGTTATTATCATGGATCAGGACGGGTACTTCTAGATACCTGAGAAATGTATTATCCGGCAACTTATTGTGCCTGCTGTTGTGAAATCTCGGTGAACATTCACAAGGGAATATCATGTAAACTAGTGTCTGGATAAGCATTTGAAGGATCGTACTCGCACAATATGGGCAAACAATAAACCGGGAAGATTTGGAAAACAAAAATAAAAACATAGTTGTCATTCCGCATATCATACCTATCCTGTGTATGACGATCAATACATTTATGCAGTTGTATTTTCCACCCATTAATTTGGTGATGAACAGGTTACTGAGGTGGACCCTGGCTTTCGAGCACGGTTTGTGAGTCCACAGAAATCAGTGAAAGCATTTTATTCACCAAGCGGTTCGTTTCTTGACATCGAAACCTCTGGGCAAAGAGTGAGCAGTGGTCAAGATGTAAATGTCAGCCTTACCTTTACAAGGCCTGCCTCTGAGACAGGCTCCAATATAAAGTTTTTCTACCGGGTTGGTATCTGATCTTTTACTTTTTTCCCATCTCAACAATTATGATTTTTCCATTTTATAAGTATTTGTCGCAAAACGAGCAACGAAAACGAGTTTGCATCCCGATGGAATCTCATTTTCTTTGCTCATTTTCCACATATGAATTACATTTATTTCTGGTCAATTTTCTTCTGTTTGCGTTTGTATGATTATTTGGTATGATAAATCAATATCAATATCAATTGTGCTCAATATCATAATCATCGAGGTAATACTAATGATGGTGATGATGATAATAATAATCATTATGATGATGATGATGATTATCATTATCAGATGTAGCTCGAACGATATGCTGAAAATAATGTGTAGATTCGTGTCAGATACAGTTTGACCCAAGGTGTATTTTTGTATTCGGTTACATTGTTATTCATCACATGAACAGCTGTTCAAAAGAAATGATTTGCAGGATCTACATTACAGCACGCTTTACTGGTTCAAAATGTATGCATGCCATGTCTAGGAACATGTTTGGAACTATCTTCTCGTTAGATACCAAATTTACATTATTGTGTGGCTCGAAGGATATGCACAGACTACAAGTGATTACAATGATAAAGTTCCTGATATTAAAATCTGATTCCATGCAGCCAGATCTAGATGTTATATTATATATATATATATATATATATATATATATATATATATATATTTATATATATATATATATATATATTTATATATATATATATTTATATATATGTGTGTATACATATAATTGTTATTATTATTGTTATTACTATTAAAAGGACAAATCTTTGAGCAGATACTCACAATACCAATGTGAGATTTCATAATAATGGTTGCACTTTTTTGTCAATTATATGTACGATATTCTGTATGACGTTCAAAAAAAAAAATCATTCTACATTTTTCCCATAAATTATTACCCAATACAGGTGACACAGCGCCTGATCTTCCACCCTATCCTTCTTTTGTTATCGACAACTTGAATTTTTCCTTCATAGTCCATGGGCCAGGCCAGATATTGGTACCATCTGAGGTGGCAAAACCTTTTTGGTGTCATTTTGTTTGTCGGGCATAGATATGCTTATCAAGCTATGATAGCATTTCCAAATGAGTAGCTTAGTCATAGTAAATGAATTTTTAACCAATTTGGTCTCGTTGTTATATCCCTATACTTCTGAATCGAAACTAACCGCCATACAAAGAAGAGCACTGTCTTCTGTATGTTCCATAGAGCTGTAAAATGCAGCTCTATGGTATGTTCACAGGTGTTCTGTTGTCAACGCGGTGCGCTTAGTCTTTATTCAAGGCAGCGAAGGGAATATCCAAAGGTTATGATGTCCACAGCGCTTAGTCTTTATTCTAGACGGCGAAGGGAATATCCAAAGCGTATGATACAGTGTATATCCTTTTATCTAAAAACAACAACAACAACAAAAGCAATTCCTAGTGAATTTTACCGTATTTTTCAATCATTTATCATTTTCCGGTGAAAACGCTACGGTGAAAACGCTGATACCACGCCAAAGTCGCTGTATTTCCCTCCAACAATATAAGATAATGCAAAAACAATGTACCGGTACACTACGATACATTATAATGAATGATATTGTAAATGAACAGATTGATTTTTGTTTAAAACTGATGTATTTGTTGATAGGGTAGTATAAAAACAGTATAGATAATCCCTTTTATGAGGAACTTTAGATATGATAACGGTACATTGGTCTAGATAAAGAACTAAGCGCACCGCGTGACAGCTGTGGACATCATAACCCTGTGGATATTCCCTTCGCTGCCTTGAATAAAGACTAAGCGCACCGCGTTTACAACAGAACACCTGTGGACATACAGAAGGCAGTGCTCTTCTTTGTATAGCGGTTTAGTTTCGATTCAGAAGTATAGGGATATGAATACGAGACCAAATTGGTTAAAAATTCATTTATTATGACTAAGCTACTCATTTGAAATTGCTATCATAGCTTGATAAGCATATCTATACCCGACAAACAAAATGACACCAAAAAGGTTGTGCCACCTCAGATGGTACCAACAACCCATTTTCGGGTCTTGGCCCATGGACTATCACTGTCACGACGCAAATGTCTCCGCTAGCCCATCTTCTCGTCTTTTACATCCGTGGAGATGGTGAGGTCGTCAGCGCCAATGGGGAAATTCAAATAGCGCTTGCATTTGAAAACAAGGTTGGTAGCAACATGCCCAGTACCTAAGCTTTCCAATTATCCTAATATAGTAAAAAATCTTCTACGTAAATGTCAACCTATGCTCATCCTATGACCTGGCAAATTTAGCTGAGAAAAGATTGATTATTAAAGTCGAGCATGCAGCGTAATATCAGAGATCCTACACACTACATGTAGAAACTTTGTATTATCCATTGGGGCCAATATACTGTAGTAGCAAAAAATAAAATCTGATGAGCATGCCAAAAAGGGGAGCAAATATGCAGTGATTTCTATTTTACAACACATCAAATTTGTACACCACGCAGTAGGCCTGAATGAATCAAGCCATTGGTGCCTGAACAGATACTGTGCTTCTCCTATTTCACATGATCCGGTTTGATTAGACAGTTTTATTCAATTCATTTCTACATTTAAACAAGCAATCCCTAAAGTTTTCAATTGAACGCATTGGCACATTACCTTTGGGGCCAAATAAAACCTAGCGGGCTTGATTGGAAAAGGTCCCAAAGCATATGCAAGAATCTTACAATTTAAAATAGAGGTACAAAAATTAAGAATACAAAATTGGTACATAAACAATATGGGCCAAAGAAGGAACATTGTGAAGTACTGGCAGAAATAACCAAACTAGGCTGCAATTTACCTATGTTATTTCTAAACTGTTGCAACGACTTATATCATTTCGGTTCATTTGTTAAAATGTTCAATTAGATAGGACCTTGAAGAATAATATCGTTTCACCGATGCCGTCCGGTAGAGTGGATGATGGAAGTTTTATTTATTTTTGGATGTATCATAAGAATGAATGATGCTGTTCAGATGAGAATATTTGAAAACAAATTTTTGTTTCAAGAATTATACATTAAACAGGAAGTCAACCCCCAAAAATAGATGAACCTAAAAAAAAAAAAAAAAAAAAGAGAGAGAGAGAGAGAGAGACAAACATTTTCAGCAAGATGATATCAAAATAACAAAAATTGAATAGGAAATGTGGACATATCTTGTCATTTTGAAATGTCATATTCTTTTAAAGAAAACATCTCTTGACCAGTCCTCATAATTTTTCGATTGAGCGACATGATGATGTCATACCCTCACATATTTTCATAAATGTTGAATATGAAATTTGGGAAAATATTTCCAGCTGATATAAGTAAAAGCATGCCCACGTACAAATAATCATCAGATTTACCATTTGGTATTTTTCATTTTGAATTTTTAATTTAAAGACAAGTTTTAATTCTATGCAGCTGAAATATGAGATATCTGTCCTTTCTATAATTATGTAAAATGAATTAGAAATCTTGAGAGCAGTACTGTTTCATCAAGATCCGTGTGAGAAAGGAACTTATATTTTAAAATACATTGAAACTATTTTTTTTTTTTGAAGATGAAGAAATTAGAGATAGATATTGTGAGGGGATTATGAAACGAACATTTCTATTTTTTTTCTTCTAATGCGACATGGGTGAGCGTCTGTGATATATATTGTGGTCACAGAAATTAAATCGTGACTGTCAGATGGTCAGTTTTTGCAGGTGTCCGTAGAGTTTGATGAAGGCCGAGAGGTTCGACCAGGACAACCAGCTTCTGTATGTGTGTCTGCCCAGCCGTCCTCACTTTGTGCTGTTGCTGTAGTGGACAAAAGTGTGCATATCATGGCGGGCAACAACCAACTCACAAAAGACGAGGTATGTTTTTAGCAGAAAGTGAGTTCATTTTCTTTTTTTCTTCTTTTTTTTTAACAGAAGCCACAGCTTGTATACAGTATGAGTGGAATGAACAGGTTCATCTTAAATGAAGCCTGAAAAAATATGAATATTCAAAGCCTTGTGAGAAGCATAAAGTAATTGTTTGTTTGTTTGTTTTCTATTGTTTCATTTTCCACATTTTGACAAAATAAAGAAATCATGAACATAGCAATATAAAAGCATGGATGATTGTCAAGTACGGCATTTGAGACAATTTAACATTTGAAATATGAGGAATCTACATAGAAGCATTGCTTGTAGGGTGTATATTCCCAGATGCTAATGTGATATCAATTCTTGATATTTACAATTGAAAGGAATGACGATGTGTGAATCGGGAAAATATAAGCGTCGAAGAATAGACAAATACAAAGAAAAGACAAAGAAAACAATGTCCGCGGCACAAAACTTATGGAGAGTTCCGTGATCACCCGAGCGAGGTTACAAGTCAGATACAGTGTACAATAGCAAAATACAAAATATGCACAAAGAACATCCAGGAGATAATACGAAATTGCGAAAGAGGCACGTGTTACATAATCGATCAATGACAGAAAAACGAGATATGAACAGAGAATATCGAGGAGGATTAAAGAATAGCTTTAAGTATGCATTCATACAAACAAGTTTAAGTTTATGTTTAAAATGAATTAAAAGACTAGGAATGGATTATTTCTCTATCCAAACTATTCCCAAAAATTAGGTCCCGTAGTAGTTATTGTTTTTAAAGCAGATACGGTCCGTACAGGAAAGAGATTAAAAGAATTTTTTTTTGTCTCGTATAGGGTACGAATGGACTTCAGTATACTTAACGAACATCACAGAAAATAGAGGAGACCACCTGAGTTTAAGTGATACATAAATTATCCGACATTAGAATAAAATGAATCCTGGATCTTAAGTGTTCTGCTGGAAAAAAAGAAGTTTCCAGAAATGTAGCGAAGTTAATTATCCGTATGACTCTTTTCTGTATCAATAATAAATAATTAAGTCTAGATGTACAACAATTTCCCCATACCAGGATTCCATAAGCTATAATTATAGTTTATAAATGTGGAAATAGGCACCTTCATTATCCCTTTGAAATGATTGTGCCCTTTTTTCTATGTTTTGCAGGTATTTAACTCAATCAATTTCTTCAACGATGTCCAATTCACAAGCTCCGATTCATGCTCACGGCAGAGGAAAGAGATTGAGCTCCCATCAAAATTTGAGGCACGGTGGTATAGTAAGCATGCCGACAGTTCGGAGAGTTTTCGCGTAAGTATGGTCATTGAACCTTGCATCAAACCAAAGGGGAAAGAAGTATTTAGGTTGCATTACTGTGCATTGTTTTGAGGGGCAACATCCACTAAGTTATGTTAGTACTTCATCACAGAACGGTCATACGAAGATTAAAGGCGCCATGCTTGATTTGTTTTACTGTCTCATAAAACTACCATTTCTTAACTCAAACTGTCAGATCACAGAACAATAACTTTGTGAAATCATTTCAGATGCATTTTAACGCAAAGGGTATTCCTTGTGTTGTTTATGGGAGACTGATTTAATTCAACAGCTGTCCAAGGGAGTGATATGTAGGGTTTGCATTACTGCACGCGTTGATTAGTTCGATATGTAAACAATGTATAATGAGCATGTTTCAAACTACAAGGTATATGTATCACCTCGTTAAATGCCAAATTTACATTATTGTGTGGCTAATTCCTCAACACCGGTTGTTATCGTGTGGACTATAAGTTTAATTTTCTCGATTCCGCAAAGCATTATGAGATGTTGTCAGGAGGACTATAACATTTAGATGCTGTCTCCTATTAACCCTAACCAGACCGGGCTATTTAGGTACATGATAAAGCGGGGGGGGGGGGGGGGGCTCCGGATCTCGGCCGTCGACCGCGCGATCGCGACGAAAATTGGCACACGCATTGGCTATGATGTAATCTAAAGTGCCATGAAGTTAATTTTTTTCAAAAATTATCATTTGTGACTGTGCACCTCAAAACGAACATAAAGTCGCACACACTGATTTTGTGTGAGGACTGAAAATAAGTGAAATGGGTCAACCTAGCCGAACTTGACTTTTTCATATTTTCTGAAAGAGCGGGTCTTCTTTTACATTATGCTAAAATTTGGTATCATAAAACGGGCAGGAAAGTGTGTTTTTTTTTAGCAGTTTATCTCGAACATTTTTGGTAGAATAGTGTGATTAGGTGTGTCTTTAGAATCCATTTTTCATTTCTGAAAAACCTTGTCCACACTCTTCATTTTCAACTCTAATAACTTTTGAAAGGATAGTGCTACTGATTTGAAAGTTGGCATTAATTATGGACAGAAAGTGTTAATGAGGCATGCCTAATTTCAGTTTAATCTGATAATCCCTTCATTGTTGTTACTCTGGTGGTTTACGTCCTGTTTTTTTTTTTTTTTTTGTCCCATTCATCGCACAGCCAGCACGGTTTGGTAAAGATTAAGCGCTTGAATAGACACTGTACTTCAGAGCCTCTTTTCTCAGTTCACACTTTTCCTGAGTTTGTGCTTTCTTTCTAATATTTAGATAGATTAGGAGAGTCCATTTGATTTGAGTTATACATCATTTTAAAGCTTAAAATCTACTCTTTCAGAATAATATGGTCCTAACTAAAAATTCATGTCTGGCGACTTTTTGTTTGTTTTGAGGTGCTGGGTCACATTTACACTAAATTATGCTAATCTATGCATAATGATGCATGAAATCAGGCAATTTGGTATAAATCACTAAATAAAGCTCAAAACAAACACATTTTTGGTGTAAATATTCTTTTTAGTGTCCTTAGCAAATGTGAGAGAAAAAAAATGCACAATCAGAAAAAAATTCCTAAGTGTTTTATTGTTTTTTGAATTTCTTATGTATTTCCTTGTTTTTTCGACTTTATGTTTTTCATTGTTTTTTTCGATGAAATTTGTCCTTGACATTGTTCCGGACAAGAAAATGCGTTGTTAATTGATTTTAATCAATAAACCCCCAAAATAATCATGCTTTTATGAAATTTGCCTGTAAACACAGTTTGCATTGAAATTGTACACAAATTCACGTTTTTGAGCAATTTTTGGTCTGACATGCACGTGCATATTTATGCGCAACTTCGGAACCGCGCACCCGGGTATCGCAAATTTGGTGTCAAAATATGCGGGAGACTCGAAAGAAAAAAGTCATGAAACGTCGCGGCGATAGCTTCTCGCGATAGCGATACATCGCGCGAAACGTCGAGTGGGGGGGGGGGGGGGGGTCCTCGGAGCCCCCCCCCCCCCGGCCTAGTTAGGGTTAAGGAAAAATTGAACATTCAAGGGATAGTACAGTTTTGATGGAGGTGAGAATTAACTTTTAACTTTTTGCGAGATACCAAGAAAACACTTATGAAATAGTACAGAGCATACCATTTTAAGAGGAATTCGAAGTTTACTTGATGGAAATCGGGTTTGGAATGACGGAAACATCAAAAAACAAGGTAAAACAAAGCGTTTGTGTGAAAGTGTGGGTCCCACAATTCATTAGAATTGCTCTTTTTGGATATCTCAGCTATTTCAAAACCAATTTTCATCAAATAAACGTTGAATTCCTCATAAAATTACATGATCTTTCATATTTCATAAGAGGTTTTTCATTAATGTTAGAAATCTGAAGTTAGGTCTCAACCGAAACTGTACAATCCCTTTAATATGCAAAACGATGAAATGTTGATGACGCATACTTTTATCTTTTCATCGGGGACGTTGAGAACTAGTGAGCACGCGATATTTTTATCATTACCATTGCTGTGTTCACCTCCTTCAGATGGCTGGAGTTGATTTCATGTCCAACTTTGAGCTAGAAACAAGGCCTTGCTGGGTATCCATTACAAAAAGATTCTGTAAGTTGGCTCTTAATCATCGCTTTCCACATTTCTCAATGTTTTTTTTTTCCTTCTGAGTGTTATTTATTTACTCTCAGACTTCTCATCGCCGATAAAACCAGCACCACCTAATCTACAGCACCAAATTCCAGGCCAAGTGTGATACAAGTTCTACCCAAATATCAAACTCAGAATGAACAATCAATGTAATAAGGTTAATCATTTCTTTTCCAATGACTGATTCATTTTTTTTTAACGGGTGAAATACATGACATTCTTTAAAACTATTAATGCGATGTATTTCCCACAAAAGAATACAGTTTAGTTACATTCAGCACTGATACCTATTTTTTTTTTTCAAATAACAATACAGACAACATGGAGTCATTCCAATAAGCTGGACATAGAAAAAAAAAAGTGGGCCAACGAGCTATATTCAAATGTCACATCTGGAATAACGGTGGTGTCTAGCCAATGGACCACTTTTGCCTAGTCTTGAGCTCGTGGGCCTTATTTGTATATCGTCTGCCCCGTGTGCCTGTTATTGTCATCGCCGTGGGTCTGTTTTTCTCGGTGTCACTCGATACCTGTCTGGCCCTGGGGTTGCATGTCTCGTGACTATGTAGTTAACGGACCTATTTGAATGAGCCTTATTTGCCTATTGGCTCACTCGTTCACAATTCGTGGGCCTACTTCTACTTAATGTTGTGCTCGTTAGCCTTGTTCATGTAATGTCTAGCTCGTGAGCTGAAGGACTCGTGATGGGGAACGATCTCTTGGGCTGAATGACTCGTGGGTGTCGAACTCGTGATGTGCAACCAAAAACATTGTCTCCCATACCACAAATTACTGCTTTGTATGAGACTATTGTCTCTAATTTTTGAAATCGTTAACTTATATCTGGAGGTGAAATGCGTCTTCCTCATTTTGTCACCGTTGTGTTGAAGATTGCAAATCAAACCATTGACATGATTGCCCGTTATGGACAAGTGTGAGCTGAGTGATTCCAGTAAATTTGAGAGTTTTGTTAAAGAGCAATATGAGAATTAATATTATATAGCGTTGGAGCTGAGAGTTATTTAGAAGTTGTTCATGAGAAAAAAAAAACATTTTCATGCAATTCCATAATTGTGTTATCAGTCGTGAGTATTCGCGTCTCTCAGCTGTCTCAAACCTCCCCTGTTGTACACATTTCCATTCTCAATATCTGCTAAAATCTTGTTTGTATTAAAGTCCACCCCTAATTTTCTCCTTTCTCTTTTTGCTTTTTTTTTTCATTGTGCGAAAAAGCAACATTCGTTTGGCTGACTGGGGTGGACGATGTTGTACAGGAAAGGAGTAACTTACAATTTACTCAACGGATGGGGACGTCGAATCTAGAAAGGACTGAACAGGAGCCTGTAGATGAAACTCAAAACTTAGCATCGTTGAGATCTTACTTTCCGGAAACATGGCTTTGGAAGTTATCGAGAATAGGGTAAGTGATTTTTCTTCTATAACATGTTTCGACGTAGATGTGTGAATTGTTTATCAATAAATCCCATACTAATATCCTCTGTGATATGATTAAATGAATGAATTAAAAAAAAAACGTTGCGCAATAATATGAAACTATATGTTTGTAGATTTGATTTGATTTGATTTGATTTATTTCTGCTTAATTCCGTTACATCAGATAGGATCATGTACATGTCATTTATGACAAACAGTATATCGACACATAGTTTTTAGTACAATTATACAAGACAAATACAAACATAGAAGCTTATGGAACTTAAATAGAAGGGTCTCCAAAATAAGCCGAGGCTTGACGGTATGGAGACTATATGCTTACCTACTCTGAATAGAATAGGGAATAGAGAAAGATAGAAATAGGGAAGGGTAGGGGGAATAGGGAAAGTTACAGAGTGTATGGGTACCACTCCAACTACTTTACAATAATAGTAATGATGATAAATACAATATGATAATGATATTAAAGTTAACACGTTCAGTTGCCTTTGCCGGAGTAATGACCGAATATGCACTATGAAAATAATAATATGTGAATACAAAATATCTTATACGTATTGTTATCTGACATTGAATAAAATATATCGTGCTTGTTTTATGTACGCAGTAATGGTAAGGCACATCGTACACATGCATGCTCATAATATATACATGATGTATCCTATTCATACATACTCATATTCATAATATGGATAGATAAATAAATCGATATATGTATGCACACATCCATGCATTATGTATCACGTACACATTCATATACATTTGATTATAATACAATAAAGAAATCAGAATGTTATCCTGGGGAATACTGCTTAAGGAGGTGAAGTTTTACAGCCTTCTTAAATGAAATCAAATGGACTCTCCTAACCTATCTAAATATTGGAAAGAAAGCACAAACTCAGGAAAAGTGTGAACTGAGAAAAGAGGCTCTGAAGTACAGTGTCTATTCAAGCGCTTAATCTTTACCAAACCGTGCTGGCTGTGCGATGAATGGGACAAAAAACAGGAAGTAAACCACCAGAGTAACAACAATGAAGGGATTATCAAATTAAACTGAAATTAAGCATGCCTCATTAACCTATTCTGTCCATAATTAATGCCAACTTTCAAAGCAGTAGCCATATCCTTTCAAAAGTTATTAGAGTTGAAAGTGAAGAAAGTGGACAAGGTTTTTTAGAAATGAAAAAGGGATTCTAAAGACACACCTAATCACACTATTCTACCAAAAATGTCCGAGATAAACTGCTAAAAAATACACTTTTCTGCCCGTTTTATGATACCAAATTTTAGCATAATGTAAAAGAAGACCTGCTCTTTCAGAAAATATGAAAAAGTCAAGTTCGGCTAGATTGACCCATTTCACTTATTTTCAGTCCTCACGCAAAATCAGTGTGTGCGACTTTATGTTCGTTTTGAGGTGCACGGTCACAATTATTGTACATACCATTGCAAACTTAGTGGTCTTCTATGATGAAAAAGAAAGAAAGGAATGGAAGTTGGCAAATGATGGAAATCATATGCATTTAGTTTGAAACAATTGATTACCTTGAAGATATTGCTGGATGTACAGCCATTGCTATGTAAATTGTCTCCTGTTGGGTTTGTACAGGGCAAGTGGTCAGCATGTAACCAGGGAAGAAATTCCACACACCATAACGGACTGGGTGGCCAGTGCCTTCTGTCTGTCACCTACTCACGGAGTGGGCGTGGCTGACTCAACGTCCATCCGAGCCTTCCAGCCGTTCTTCCTCTCCTACACACTCCCTTACTCCGTCCTCCGGGGTGAGAAAGTTCCTGTTAAAGTATCAGTCTTCAACTATGTCACTGGCTGCCTCACTGTAAGTGCTATACTGCACTCCTTGACAAAGCGAATTCATTAGTGTGCTACAAAAGGGGCTAGATTGCCCCCCCCCCCCAAGTAAATAAGGCATTGTGAACCTAAGACATCTATCAATTCTCCCTTGATGGGTGTCTAGACACTTTAATAGCAGATTACCATGCATTCTCTAACCATATTTCAGATCATTCCTCCAAACCTAACCATAATGAAGTCAATGCAGGCATATCAATAATATATCCAGCAGTCTAAGGGAGAGGACCTTCTTTCCCAAAACCTAGGCGACTAGGTAAACTATAATTGTCATCACTATCATTGTCCACACATGTCCTTCGGCAAAGAAAACACGCTTAAGGTTATGTTTGATGAAAGAAACTTCACTATAGAACACTAATACAAATAATATTTTTGAGGGTGTATTTTTGAGGTGTGTGATTGTCTTGCCCATTGAAAATACTTTGTGTCACATACCTCTCGAAAAGCTATCTACGTCGGTCGCCAGAGGGGGTGTCTTCTCCACGTTAAACAAGCAAGATGTCGTTACAGTCCCAGAGTTAATCAAATTTGGGACTCCACTTGAAAGTTGGTAGGGCAAGTCTTATGGGTGGACACATTAACTGAGAACATTGTTTGTATCTATGGTTCTTCCTCTCCCCTTACAACTGACGAGCCCCCTAGAGTTTATCACCCCCAAGTAGACTCGCTGTCCCCAGACCAGGCCACAATAATGATCATCGGTTGATACGGTCACTGTAGAATACGGTCATTTTTCTTGAAATAGTTGATTATAATATACACGAAGGTGATGGATGATGTCTGGCTTTTGTAAGAAACTAAGAGTCAATCTTCATTGGTAATTCCTCTTAAGTTGAATGGAGAGAAGGTCAGTCTTGGTATCAGCACTAGTATGTGACAGTCATGAAGTCATTGGAGCTCATATGAAATACTGGGTGAGACATTGGCCATCGAAATGACTGGCTTGCCTGGTCTCTTCATGCGTCTATAGAGTTGAACTCTATTGTCTTGAGAACTGGTTCAGGGTCCCAACAATATGTTTACATGTACATAATGTTTATATGTTCTTCATTTTGCTATGTTCACGAGGTTCAGCTGTCGATGACTGAAAGTGCTGACTTCTCTATTGAGGCTGAACCCGAGTCTCCGATTATTGAGGTGTGTGGAAGTACCCCTCGGACTATGGAATATGAACTGATCTTCAGTGGGCTTGGAGATATTCCCATTAGAGGTAGTACAACGAGAATGTATTTTATCTCCGAAGCTTTTTCCTGTTTTCATCTTTATTCCGTTGTTGTTGTAACCCTGTACTCTGTTTGTTCATCTTGTCTTTCTGAGAAACAAGTGATCAAAAAAGAAATCGTAAAAATGAGAATACCTTATAGCTTGGGAGACATAATTACTTCATCGGTAAATCAATCTCTTTTTTTTTAAATAGAACATTTACCAATTTATGTGGTCAATATTTTGATCCTGCATCACGGAACTATAAAAGTCGCCAGAAAAGGATTTTTTTTTCACATTCTGGAAAATTGTGAAGTGAGAAAAGAAGTTGTGAAATAATGAGTGCGCTCAAGCGTTAACATATTCTGATCCGTAATTAATTTGATTTAATGGGATTAAAAAAAAATCACACATAATCAAACTTTACAGCAACAACAAGGGGGATTATCACACTAGGTTAAAATTGCTCATGTTCTCTAAACACTTCCTATCCATGAATAATGCAAACTTTTAAAGCATTAGCACCACCATTTTAAAAGTTAGTCGTGTTTAGAAATGAAAAGGGGAATCTAAAGACGTACCTTATCACATCATTTCAAAACAAATGTGTTCTGGAAAAATGTCAAAAACCCAGTTCCTTGTTTTATAGCCAAAACTGCACAATAATGTAAAATATGTATAACTAGTTCAGAAAAGAAAAAAAGTTAAGATTGACTCTTTAGACTCGGTTCACCTTTTTGTAATCCTCTTACACAACCAGAGAGTTCAACATTTTGTTGGTTTTGTGATAGAAGGTCATATAATTATCTTATTTTTTCTATAATGTTGTAGTGACAGACCTAATATAACAAGCCTTTCGTCGAATGGAATTATTACGAGGTTGTTTTGATCATGATTACGTGATGGTGCATCACAAAAAAAAGTCGCACCCTTGATCTTACGTGAGGACTCAAGAAAGGTGAAATGGGTCAACCATATCAATTTTTAGTTTTCCGTATTTTCTGATAGAGCTAATCTTCTTCTACTCTATTCTTGAGTTTGAGATCATAAATTGTACGGGTTTCCAGCAGTTTTTCTATAACACCTCGCCCCCCCCCCCCCACCCCCTTTTTTTTTTTTTTTTTTTTTTGGTAGAGAAGTGTGATACGGTTTTTCTTAGAGACTACTTTTCACTCCTTGAAAATCTTCTGCACACGCTTCACTTTCAAGTCTAATAACATTTGAAAGAATAACGCTACTACTTTGAAAATGGCATTAATCATAGACAGAATGTTTTTATAGTACATGTTTGATTTTAGCTTAATCCAATAATCTCTACATTGTTGTTGCTCTAGTGGTTTACATCATGGTTTTTTTTTTTTTGTCGCATTCATGGTACAGGTAGCATGGCTTAGTAAAGATTAAGTGCTTGAATAGACCCCGTACTTCAGAGCCTCTTTTCTCAGTTCCAACTTTTCCAGAGTGTGGGCTTAATTTCCAATGTTTATATAGGTTAGTAGAATCCATTTGAATTGACTTATACATGGTTTTAACGCTTGGAGTCTGCTCTTTCATAATTTGCCCTTAACTAAAAATTCATGTCTGGCGACTCTTTGTTTGTTTTGTGGTGCGGGGTCACATATGCCCAAAAAAAATCGCCTATTTACAGATTATCTAATACCCAATTCTTCCCGCACTTCCTCGAGAGCCTTCAGACAGCGCCCCAAAACGAAATTGATTCTTTTCGCAGGTCAACGGAGAACGGGCAGGTTCAATGGTAACCTGGCTGTGTAAAAGCAATCAAGCGGCACATACATTCTTTTTTCAACGGCCAATTACATGAGCTATTGAACAATTAAGAAACCAATCGTATGCAAGGTATAAATCAACCGTGCGCTGATGGGCTGAAAATAAAAGTTCTACGCATAAAGTTACGTGAATGGGGTCAGCGAAACGAAGGCGAATATCTACTGAACCCACCATTGATCGTCATAGACGTCTCCATGCGAATGTTTTAGCAAGTTAAGCGCACATTACATTGAAGTAAAAAGACAAATAAACACTGCGTTACACGCAGTTAGGGTTTGTATCCTAGTATTATTGAATAAATGATTTTTCTAATCTTTGGATTTCAACGTTGTCACATTCAAACGTTGCTACGTGGAAATTCCTGCTCTAATACTTACTCAGGTATATATTGAGTAGTAATTTCATTTTCTTTTTTTCTTTGGTTCTTTATACGTCTTTTGAAGCAGCTACATATGACAAAGGCTCTAGAAACGTTTCAACTAGTGATTTGCAGATGTTTTACTGGATGGCAAATAAGGCACTTGGTGTGATGGGAAAGTTGTAATACGTTTTTTTTTTTTGGTTTTTTTTTTTTTGCCCATTTATTGTTCCAGTCGATGCTGTAGCAGACCGTATTGCAGATGAGAATGTGGAAATTGCTCCAGGTAATTACACTTTTCCCGTTGCTGATGTCCTTGAGGACACCATACTTGTGGAGGAGAGTGATTTCATGAGTTCAAACCTCCCTCCACGTAGTATCATGCAGTAGGCCGGAAGAATTGGTGAACGAGATACAGTTCATACATTATTAACAAAAATCCTGCAGAATCTGATGTGTTAGATTTTTTTTTTTTCAATTCCATTCTGTTTTGTTTATCAACATGTGCACATGAATCACGTGACGAATCAGTAATTTCGTTTTCATAACGTCTATAATTAAGGGAGTACTTACGAAAATACAAGTATTCAAGGGCATAGTGTTAGTGAGATGTCGTTTGACTGGGGCGACTTTTTAATCTCCTAAAATACAACAACAACAACACTTGGTAGGTCGAATCTATTTTCATGGTATAAATGCAAGCCTTAAGACTGCATCTTACGGATTTCTTTCTGTCATGTTTTTTTCATTGTTCATTACTTGTTACAACTTTAGAATCTTTACTCGAAAATTGAGCGTTCATCTTAATTATCGCAAAGTGGGATTTTTTTTTCTTGAATTTAGTTGATGACATACAAAAAATCTTCCTTCATTCGGATAGCTTCTATAACCCTCATTAAATACCAAAAACAAACGGACTAAGAAGACATAAACTTAGATTAAATTAGTGCAATATGATAGAATAACAGTTTTACTAAAATGGAACAATTAAGTTGAAAGACTGAAAGTAGTTGTTCGGGTATCTGAAAATTTATTATAAAGAAAAATGATCTGCTATGTTAATTTCATTATTGTCTACACACACACACACGCACGCACATACACATATATTCATGTACAATCGTTTCACATCAACCTGTGAACGTAGGAAAGTATACATTATCAGTATTGTTTATTTAGGATTTATGTTAACATCTCGTATCTCTCTCTCTCTCTCTCTCTCTCTCTTTCTCTCTCTTGCATGAAAGCCTGAAGGTGCAGAAAGAGAAGAAACTTTCAGCGAAATGATATGTCCAGATGGTAAGAAGTTTGAAATGATCTTTCAATCCTGGAAAGAGGTCTGTTGCGACACGGATTGTCGCCTCCTGCTCGGGGCGACAATCCGTGATGGGCGTTGGCGGCACGGATTGTCGCCCCCTACACGGATTGTCGCCTGGCGACAATCCGTGTAGGAGGCTGGCGGCACGGATTGTCGCCCGCCCTCGAAGCACATTTTGCTGGGTAATATCGTTCTGGACATAATCATTGAAATACTAACACATAACTTACATGGCTACATCCATGCAAACATGCCATGTAAAAAGTCATGGTGAGGTTTCAAGGAAGTGTGTTTGTGCGCGTGCACATGATGATTTAGTGTCCGTTTGTGCGTGTGTGTGTGTGTGTGTGTGTGTGTGTGTGTGTGTGATGGAAGAATGTGTTAATTATGTCAGTTTTTTGCGTATGTGTTTTTTAGCTGCGCGTGGGGAGGGATACCTAGTAAGCTGTTGCTGGCATAAACATTGATATTGATTTTATCAGCAGCTTTGAATTTGATGAGTTTGTTTGGCAGATTTGTATATGAATTCGGAGTGGAGCTTGCTTGCGGGCGGATGCTGCTTTTCTGCATACGGTCCATTATGTCTTATTTATCAACATTGGGAAATCGTTTCATCAGGAAGGATGTGGTATCGGTTCGGGTGTGCGTCGGTATGTGGGAAGGGGGTTACATTTCGATATTGCAAAAGTTTGTTATTCTGAAGGCTCATTCGTCCGAAGGCTCATTCGTCCGAAGGCTCATTATTCCGAAGGTTCCGAATTTCATTCCGAATTTCATTTTTGGATCAACGAACCTCTAGGTATAGGGAATTGTGTGTTTCGGATAAATGAAGCCTCGGAAAAAACGAAACTTCGGAATAACGAACCTTCGTGTGTGTGTGTGTGTGTGTGTGTGTGTGTGTGTGTGTGTGTATGTATGTATGTATGTATTTGGGTCGGTGAATGTGGGTGTGAGATGATTTAGGTTTTGTTTAATCAGGGGTTGGTGGGTTGGGGATTGGATTTGAAGAAGGATAGTTATAAGTGGTATGACGGATGTTGGTAGGATTTAATATTTAGGATAGATGTAGGCCCTAGATTTGTTTCGGTTTGGGAGGGGAGGGGGTGGTGGGGTTTTTTATGACTGATTTCATTCTAGATTTGTGTAATATATTTGTGTGTTTTTTTAATGTACATATGCCCTTTTAAGTAAGAAGGTGTTACATGATCCAAACCAATATATTCAAGGAATATAGGTTTGGTAGGGCCCTATACATGTCAAAACTTTCTCGTGAAGAAATTATTAGTAGGGTTGGTCTATTAGTAGGGTTGGTCTAAGTGAGATTATTTGTCGTATAAATTGACACATGGATTTGCTTTTGTTTCGAATTGCCATTTGTAACTTTTTTGTTCATGTTGCACCCAGAATGGGTCGATTTATGAATGATTTGAATGAAATCAATAAATATCAAGGAAAAAAGTGTTGAGTTGGTTTGTTTGCATTATGAGGTTTGTTTGAGTGTTTGTTGGTGTTTGTTTGTATTACGTATGTATTAGCGGTGTGCAATGGCAGTTCGTTTGTGCTAAAATCAAGTAACGATTGACAAATTTTCTACGGCGTGTGGAAATTATTCGCTCATGCATAAAGCATGCCAAACCTATTCTGGGACAAAGAATAGTGGTATGGACGTTCTAGTTTATAAGACTGATGGAAGAAAATGACTGCAGGGAAAAATTAACAAAGACAAATAACATTTGGGGAGGTCAAAAACTGGGAACTGCACAAGCGTCACGGATTCGGCGACAATCCGTGTAGGGGGCGACAATCCGTGCCGCCAGCGCCCGTCACGGATTGTCGCCCCGAGCAGGAGGCGACAATCCGTGTAGGGGCGACAATCCGTGTCGCAACAAGGTCGTATCATGCAGTTACAGAAATCATCTTGAATAAATTTCTATTATGAATTACAGGGATCTTCTCTCTCTCTCTCTCTCTCTCTCTCTCTCCCTCTCTCTCTCAAGAGAGAGAGAGAGAATTGGCGTTTTCCATAATAATACATGTAATTACTTATCCATTTGTGTCGTTTATTCATGAATGATGTATTCATCTTTTTATTCATTCATTATCTAATATATATTTCTTATCTATTTTGTAATCCAATATTTTCAAACATTCTATCGTCTCCGAAGTTCACGGGATCAAACACTATTGAAATATCAATCAGGGAAATCAAAAGCTACTCTTGGTGACAGGGCTTTTGTGTATGCTGCACCGAAATTATGGAATAATCTCCCTTTGTTGTTGTTGTTTTTTTCCCCGACGGCAGGAAGCTACGGTTACTGAGTTTAAGGTCAAGTTCAAAACTCATCTTTTTAACAATGCATTCTATTTTTGAATTATGTATTTTGTGATATTTACTATAATCCACTGGTAAAGCGCATTTGAACATATACGTTTATGGAAAATGCGCTATATAGATATATTGTTATTATGTGTATTCTTATTGTTTTTATTGTTATAACTACTACTATTATTACTTTGCAATGCTCAGTAGAGTGTATTTTCATAGTGGCTGCGCAATATGAATATCAGCTTTTGTCATTAGTATTTTCTTTAACTCAAATGTCTCCCCAATACTCTAATGTCTTGAAAATGGAAAGAGTTAAGGCTGTCAGGTGTGTTAAGTTGTTTTTAACTGTACCTTTTTTTAATCACAAGTTTATCATTAGAACTGGAATGAATAAAAAACCTATTGATTAATTATTTAAAGGGTTCAAAACACCTTCAACTTCAATTTCCATTTCAATTTCAATTTCAATTCCAATTATTATTTGAGAATATATACATCACAAAACCAACCAAAAAGGCGCACGCTCTGATTTTTCGAGAGGACTCAAAATAGGTGGCACTTGTCAACCTTGTCAATCTTGGTTTTTCATATTTTCCATAGGAGCAATATTCTTCTTTTACATAAGTTTATCATTTGGGATCGTAGCGATGAAGGGAACCTGTGTTGCAGAGGTTTCTCTGTTTTGATCTTTTAATCTTTTTATTGGTAGAATATTGTGCCTAGGTATGCCCTAGAGGCCCTTTTTAATTTTCTTTTAAACTCTGAAAGGGTGATGCTTCTGCTTTGAAAGATGATTTTAGTCATGAACAGGATGTGTTGATAAAACATGTGGAAGTCCATCCTATTCGTATAATTTCTTCATTGTTACTTTTATGTAGTTTTGCAGCCTATTGTATCCCCATTCATTCCACTGAGGACGAGATGGGAAGATTATAAGCGCTGGAATCGACCCTATACTTTAGAGCCTCTTTCAGTACACACTTTTCCACTTCCGAATGTTTTTTTTTTAATATTTAGATTGAACGATTTAGATTTTATTTAGGAGACTCCATTCAAATGAGGTGATATATAATTTCAAAGCTTAAAATCTGCTCTTTCAGAATGTGCCTTTAACAAAAATTCTTGTCGACTTTTTGTTGTTGGTGGTGTTGTGTTTCAGGGTCGCAGTTGATTTTTTATCTCTCACTTTCCGTCCTTTTTGTTGGTTATGGTAGATGAGGGTGATGAACCATATTCCAAGATGGTGACTCTCGCTCTACCGGAGGTAATTGTTCCAGGATCTGCACGAGGAAGAATACAAGTTATCGGTGAGATTGATATGATTTCATAATTGTGTACATCTTTTATTTCTAAACATATTTGCCACCTTTACTTTTCTTTCTTTCATAACCAGAAAACAAGTAGTTTGTATCTATTCAAAACTTGACATATTAACAAGAAAATCATGTCGTGTACAAAAAAAAAAAGTGTTAACGTGGTTACGCATCCACATGAAAAAGAGACTTAAACCTCATCGATGTTTCTTTTTTCTATGCCATGAAGAATGCACATATTTGACGTCGGTACACACAAAATATCTTCAAGGAAATTGTTCATCTAAATTCACATTCAGGATAGCTTTTCAAGTCCATTCTATTTTGTTTCATTTTCGTTTGGCGTCTTTTTTACCTCCACTGATGATGACCAATCGTCCCTTGGGTTATAAGACCTCATACATTGTATCTAAAATATATATTTTAGGAGAGCAAAAAGATGTATCTGTTATCTTAAGATTTTATATTTTTGCGTCTTCTCATGGAAACATCAATGTTGACATCAAATAAATCAGAAGCATTATGTTTGATTATATCAATAATTGTAATGTTTTACAACTCAATTCAGTATAATTCATACTCAAAGTTGCATTAGGAGGTTTAATGATTGCAACTGAGATAGGAGGGCTTGTCACTCCAAATTCAATTTCATATTTGGATTTCGCGGTATTACATTTATTTTCTAAACAGACTTCCGTGATTCCGTGCTTTTTTGGTAAAAATGCTGCCGATTTCATACGATACGCTGTTTGCCCCTCTATGATTCCCGTGTCAATTACAATAAAATACTGTTTGTTTGGTTTTTCAGCCCTCAAAATATTGCAATACATTCGTACACATAGCTTTAATCGAAATTCTAACAGTATATAACTTTTGCAATAATTGAGCTACAGTCGTTGAACTGCACAGCTATGTTCTACTGATACTTCCGCATCCACTGAAATTACATTGCCTTTGTATTCAATGTGCAGCAAGTGAAGACATACAGGTTGTACACGTAATAAAGAATAAGAACGTAGTTGTGAAGGGGGCACATATGAAAAGAGCTTGCTGTGATCCGGTTATACAGGCGATGTGATTGGACCAGTCATGAGTAACCTTGGACAACTGCTGAGGATGCCCTTCGGATGCGGGGAGCAGAATATGATCACCATGACACCCAGCATCTTTGTGATGCATTACCTGACGGAGACAAACCAGCTGACCAATGAGATATCATCAAAGGCCTTGGAGAACATGGAAAACGGTAAGTGTCCAAACAACGAACTAGTCCCTTGGGTGGCTGTAGGTTTTAAAGCTATGAAATATGGTTATTCAGAATTTAGTGTGACAATTTTATGGCAAAAAAAGACTGCCTTGTGAAGGCAAGCGTAAGTCAATTTTAAGAGTCCATGTGCTCACCCAATATAAATAGAGGCTTAGGCCAGCATCAATCGAAAACATTTGTATGCAACATTATGTAACGTAGTATGGACTCTCAGCAGAAGAGAGAAAATAAGATGGATCTACTCAGTGTATGATGTTAAAGTTAATCCTAAAATGAACAAATCCTATGTCTTTTTCTGCAATGAAGCTGTCCCCAAGGTTCTGATTGGTTTTGTTGGGATGTTCTTTGTGTAATCCTTCTTATTGTATTTTTTAAAGATGGGGAGGGGACAATAAACTAGAGGAGAAAATTCCCATTGTGGAAACAAAGACACATGTTTTAGATTAATGAATAACCATAGTTCCCCTACCGATGATAACCACAAAGTTTACTGCATTTCCCCACGTTCCCTATGTAGTGGGGCAGATATGTGAAAAAGATGTTCACATCCGGCGGAAAGTATGAAATTTTGCATATAGGGGTATTTTGAGGCGCGGATTTCAAATATTGCCGGATCCAAGAGGTCTGACAACGGGGTCGGCCGCCATTTTGAATTCCAATATGGCCGCCGTCAAAGATCCCTATCTTCAGTTCTGAATGACATTAGCAATTGGAATTTGATATATTAAAGCATTGTGATATGATGACTTCAATAACAGACTTATTTGATTTGTCTGACAAGCTGCACGGCAGCCAATTTGAATTTTTATACATATTTGCCATGTTGGAGTGTTGAAAATCTCTATCTCGGGTTCGTAAATTAGGCTACCTGATTGAGCGCGCGTTTGGAACTGATAGAGTGCGCGCTGCTGTATTTACATTGTGACGTCAGTGAAAGGTGCGTTATGCTTCATTTTGCTGCGCTTTTTGACATGCCCGTGAATGTTAGTCATGATATTTGTCTTCGTAGTCACATTGGAATTCAAAATAGCAGGCATTGCGTTTGTCAGACACATCACATCAGTTAATATTTTAACTCGGTATGTTAAAATACTTGTTTACCCCTAATTTCATGGTCACTCACCACTGAGAAATCGAGATAGGGATTTTGAATATTTCGTCGAGGCGGCCATATTGGAATTCAAAATGGCGGCCATTCGATGTTTGTTATACACTCCAAATCAATCTGTCATCAAATTCAATGTGTCAAAACGCTCATGTGTACCAAACTTTGGTGCCACAGGTCATTCAGAACTGAAGATAGGGATCTTTGAATTTGTTTTGTGATGGCGGCCATATCGGAATTCAAAATGGCGGCCGACCCCGTGATCAAATCTCTTGGATCCGGCAATATTTGAAATCAGCGCCCCAAAATACCCCTATATGCAAACTTTGATACTTTCCGCCGGATATGAGCATTTCGACCAATTTTTGTTACATATCTGCCCTACTAATGGTATTGCTTACATCAACAAAGGCATGTACTTTGCTTCCAAAATATACTGCAATAAAGGCTACCAGCGAGAGCTCACCTACCAGCTACCAGACGGGTCCTACAACGCCTTTGGGATCAGGGACCTCCATGGCAGCACCTGGCTGTCCGCGTTCGTCCTAAAGTCTTTCAGTTTGGCAAAGGAGTTTATGAAAGTTGATGAAAACAATCTTGGGAGAACCCGGGAATGGCTCTCCCAGCACTCTACGGACGCAGAAGGTTGCATCATCAAGCAGGGTCGAGTCATCCACAAAGAAATGCAGGTAGGCTTAGATTTTACCATGAACAACACTTCTTAATAGTGCCTTATCATTACGCAGTTTCAGCTAATGTAAAACAAAAAACAACACACAGATAGTAATAATAATCAAAATGAATCGTCACGTCATATTGAAATGGAGTGATGACCAACTAGCCAAAAAACTTTCCGTCTTGTTGTCGTTTGCAATGCTTAATTTTAAAATGAGTAGCAATATGAAGATTGGCTACTGCATTTTTAATTTAATATGTGCATTATGTATAGATAGGTCCCTGGTAGCCACGTGTTCGAGCTTTTGCTCATAGTGGCAGTCCTTCTTCCGCATAATTTCTCAGGTAATTATTTGGAAATTTTGGTAATCATTATATATTCTTATTGGACTTAATTTATACATCTATTTTCCTTCTCTAAATCATCTACATTGTAATCAGTATAAACTGATAATTTATGTGATATTACTGAAAATAGTCTTGATTTAAGTATGAAATTGTGATGGCAGAAAAATAAATCAAACAAACAAACAAACAAACAAACAACGTTTGTAAAACCATACCATATGGCTATTCACTTGAAGGGGAGTGGGGAGTGAGTGGATTTTATGTCATGACTGAAATAATTTTCATTTTCTTCTTCGTCCCAGCTTTATGCAAAGCTTTCTCACTTGTAATCGGGTGTTTGCTCCCCCCCCCCCCCCCGCAAGTCTGATCAGATGATTGTGATCAAAATGTAGCCCAGTTATCATACTCCTGATATAGCTTCCCAGAATTCCCGCCGCAAATTCCCTAGCCGACGCTGACAACTGTCTTCTTTCTAACACGTGAGTCCACTTCTTCATCCTCTCCAACCCAGGGATCCGTCTCCAGCCCTGTTACCATGACAGCATTTGTGACAGTCGCCATGCTTGAATCTGGAGCATCCCCTGATGTGAGTTGTTTGCTTAAATTGGTTTACATCCAACTCAAGTCATCAAACAAATTGGGGCCGATATCATAACCTGTGCTATCTAAACTCACAGGTGTCCGATTTTCAATGCCCTCATGGTAAAGGTTGTTATTCTGCTGCATTGATCCCAGTCATATGGCCTGGCAGAGTTTGAATTAGTTTACCACACAATATATTTTTCAATATGTTTCAGCATTTTTTGACGCACGGAGGGACTTTGTCGACAATGCAGATAATTTATGCTTTTCTTTTTCCTTCATGATACTATACCTGTACTGCACAGGTAGTTCTAGCTCACAAAATGGAATACACAAGTATATTTAACTTCATGTATTAAGGTGCGTTTAGACCATGTTTCCGGCGGCCTCGCTGCAGCCCCATTTGCCTGAAACGTAGTGCGCCGTGGGTAGATAAGACATTCTCATGTTTTTCCCTCTTGAACACATTGCTATCAGACGTTGCTCTCACGTCGTCTTGTCAGTCTAGACTATATATTGTATATATATATATATATATATATATATATATATATATATATTTCAGTCGCATCCCGCTACCGCTAACGGGGAGCCTCCAAGCTTTGTTGCGGCCTAATACGTGCCTCCCCGTTTTGTTATGGACACCCCGTTTCATCGCTGCATACTAGATTCCTCATTAGCACCGGGGCTGGCGTAGCATTTTTTTTTTTCAGTTTAAAACTCTAACACGAGCATCCTGGCAATCACATCCTGTCACGTTTGACTATCCCGTCTCACCGCGTTGTTTCATGTCCATTCCGTTTAATCCACGGTGGCCTGAAACGGGGCCGCCGTGGTTACCGGGAACACCGTGTAAACGCATCTTTTACCCACCTCAAATAAATTGTAGCTGCACATAATGAATGTCTGGACTACCCGCATCATTATTTGGTTTACGTTACCATTTTACATTATTTTTGTTGTTGTGGTTGTGGTTGTTGTTGTTGTTGTTTTCTTTCTAAGATATGTATATAGTTCGTGTATAATTATGATGTATGTCTAAGGGTCAGTCTTGATAATACGAGCGAACTTCTTTTTCTAGTACAGTAGTTATCGTAGCACATATCATTTTCAATTCAATTCATTTATTTTTTTTTTTCATTCTTCTTTTTTCAACAAAACATAACGCATAATATATTTGGAATTACATCATAAACATAAACATTCGACTTTGTAAAAGATAAATGATACAAATAAACAAAAGAATGCATACTGGCAAAAAAGTACAAAGTTATGCTTCAGTTGAGGAAAAAGAAAGAACTGAGAGGTCCACTAAAAAGCAAGCTTGTATGTTGTGAACTACTCAAAAAATGAACAAACTTATGAATTACTTATTTACAAATACTTATCACATAATTTACGACAGAACGGAACAAGAGAGGAGAAATACAAAAGACATGACACGACTTGACAAAAAAGACGGAAAGAATGGGGAGATATCCTCCTCCTACCATTTTTCATTCATTATATCTCACATCATGTAGGGTCATGAAGTAGTCCTTGGGTTGTATTGTATGGAATACTGGCTGAACACCACATCTCCAGATGATATGAACACCTATGCGCTGGCTTTGACCAGCTATGCTTTGGGCTTGGGCAACTACTTCGACAGCCAGTCTCGAGCTCTTAGCCTCCTTAACGACAGAGCACAAGAAGAAAGTAAGCCCCTTACTGGTCGCAAATTTATCACTCCAAGAAAACCCTGTGTATTCCAATCATGCTACCACCTGTTTTTTTTTTTTTTTTTTCATCTGACCCCAGAATGTATAAGCTCTCAATATTGCCCAAAGCAGTAAGATTGGAGAAAATGTGTTTACATGGCTAACTGATATTAAGAACATGCATCATCTCGAGCGTCCAATTAGCTGTAAATAATCGACATAATTTGCTTTTATTGGTGCAATGTAGCTATCTGATAAAGCATTACGTACAGAACATAGTCTTAGGTTTGAAGCTGTATCTTCTTAGTATGGCTTTTATCATATTATTTTACTTTTGGATGTAGTAGAATGTATGCATTATCATCCATTTCATACATTTTTTTTTTACCATAATACTATGGCATTATTCGTTTCACCTGCAATTTCAAAATGATTTCGTATCATTTGCCATCGCTCTTTCTGATCGAGAATGTGACACTTTAGTGTTTCTGTCTAAAATTGGTAAATTATTATGTGTAAGTGCATTTGCTCTTGAGCAAAGTTGAGACGAAATGCTTTGGTTCCCCTCTTTTCTGTTCCTCTTGAAATAAAGGTAAACAGAGATATTGGAATCAATCTTATAAGGAAATGATTCATGGATAATGCGCAGATTCAATGTTTGGTAACCATGTTTTTTTCTTTCTTTTTTTGAAAACAAAAAATCAAACCGTTGCCTTCAAGGTGGGTTACGTTTCTGGGGCAGCGGTGATGTTATCGAGAAAGAAGAGAGCTTATGCATCCACCATTGCCATGCCGACTCCTCCAGTGTAGAGATAACAGCTTACGTTCTGCTGGCACAACTTCATCAGAATCAGCCCTTCGATGAGATTTTTGACGATGTTTTGCCGATAGTCCGCTGGCTGAATGCTCAGCGAAACGCCCTCGGTGGTTTCTCTTCGACTCAGGTTAGAATTTCACCAGCTGTTGTCACCGTTTCGGCTACGAATCAATTCTCTATTGCTTTGAAAGAGGAAGAATACACCACTTTATCATTATGAAAACTTAACATGCTTAATAAGTAAAAATTTGATACAAATGTTACGGATGAGAGTCGAAATGAATCTGAATCTGAATAGAAAAAAACAAAATAGACAAAAACAAGAGAAGTACAAACTGTTTGTGTAGATTAAGAGTTATTAAACAGGCAAAACGATGAGACCGTCCCGAAGGTTGGTAAGTATCACTCAAGATTGAGGTTAATCGGTTTTCATTTGAAACTCTTTAGAAAGTTGATGTCCTAAGAGCATGCTTTGCTGACAGTTTGTTATGGCATTTATGATCCCATAGGCATCAGAAAGCGTAATCGTCTTTTTTTCTTGGATCAACTGAAAGGGATATATTGCACTCTTTAATCTAGAAGTTACCAAAGGATGAAAAACAAGTTGAAATGATATAAACTGACGATTTATTGTAAAGATGTATACTATACATTTGAAATTATAATTATTTAGAATTAAGTATGTCTACATTGTTTTCTTTTTTAGGACACTGTTCTTGGATTGCAAGCTGTGGCTCAGTTTGCAGAGAGAGTGTATGGCCCAGATTCGCTATTAGATCTGCGAATTGACGTTCAAACTTTGAAGTCGGGCTCGAATGAAGTCACAGAGGAGTTTTCCTTCGACATCGATAACAACAACCACCTCGTGCTGCAGCGTGAAGACCTGCGGGAGGTTCCGGCAGTTTTATGGGTCACAGCGAGGGTTAGTGGGTGCGCTCTGTTCCAGGTGGGTATGTTAACAAGTATTTCAACTCTTTCTGTTTAACAGACTTTTGTACAGTCTGTGTGTTTCAGCACAAGCTTTTGTTAGATATTCCACAGTGATTGTGTACAGCAACCTCTGCCAAATTTCGCTATTCAATGTTTAGCTCTCTGGCACACAAGGTTAAAATGATTATTCATTTATGGGCAGGGAGGTGATACGTGCTGTAGAGGCACTCTACTTTATTAAAGGCAGAAGTTGCTATTTTTCAACTAATGTAACAAAGATGAATAAAGGGTTGTTACAAGCATACGCAGAGACTGTGTCACCAATGTGAAGTAATTTTAATGGAATAATAGAACAGTAAGAAAGCTGGAAAATGTGTGCCAACAATATCAAACTGGAAACAAACACAATAAACGCTGACACAGTTTTTAACCTTGCCTAAATCGACAGGGCAAAGGCTAACAGGTTGTATCTAACACGGGAAGTGATAATGAATTACACACATTGCGCTATGCCATTTCATAAACCAAAATTCAGGTTTGTCGAAGGTTTTCTCTTTTCACTTTGGATCTGACCTATTAAGGCGAATGTGTAGCCCAGACAAATGCATACAAATTTGAACACAAAATAGATATGAAAATTTATTAAGACATTTTTCTATCTCCTTGATATTACATTTGCTTTGAACAGGCTGAGATACGTTATAATGTTCCCGTGGTTCCTCCACAACGCCCGCTGTTCAGCATTAATGTTACAATCCGTGAATGGAATGAAAGATCCCCAAGTGACCCTGCAACATGTGGAGACAAAACTGTGCACATCTGTGTCAGGTTAGTTTGTCTACTTCTTTTTTTTCTTTTAATTCTTTAATCCGTTCAATCACAGCACACCGACGAAAACAAAACTGACAGTGAGTATTATCTGTAGAATTATTGGGACGGGTTACACATACAAAAATAAATAAATTATGGTGATTTCTACTGATTTCTAAATATCAAAGGCTCTATCTTATACTGTAAAGATGTTAGATAAAAGGAGAGAGAGAGAGAGAGAGAGAGAGAGAGAGTGAAAGAGAAAGAGAGAGAGAGAGAATAAGTTTAATCTATAGTTATTGTATGCGCAGCTGTTTGACTACTCAAACTAAGGAAAGAGGCCTGTACGTTTCAACGCTGGACATGGCAATTGAACATCTTGTTTGTAACTACAAAGTATTTGGAAGTTTTTTTTTTGTCTCTTTTTTTTTGTTGTTTTTTTTCGAAATTGGATAAATGGTAAATGAATTCTGCCAATCAACAATCAGTCAGGTGTAATATCATCCAGTAATAAGGTGCTCATCTGTAAGAGGTAAGTTTAATCAAAGGCTTTAGTTGCTTTAATAGGAATACTTAAATCTGGCATAGGCAATCATTAACAGGCTAACTCGCACAGCTCAGACTTTCGTGTGTCTCCACAGCTAAGGCTAGACATTTTTCATTAATTATAAGATACACGAGGCTATTAAGACAAAATTATACAAAAGAAATCGTGTTGTTGGCATGGTAAATATAAATGTGACAAAACCCATGTTTCAACGTGATTAAAGGAAAAAAAGGATGTCTAATATGTGGAAGGTTTAAAGTTTATTAGTGAGCATGACGGAGCCAAAACAATGACAATCTTAACTTTCTCTCTATGTTAAAGTCATTCTCTTTCGTCTTTCTTTTTCATCTCTCTTATACCTCTCTCTCTCTCTCTCTCTCTCTCCCTCTCTCTCTCTCATCTGACAGGTATACAGGCAATGAGGTGGAGACCGGTGTGGCAGTAATAGAGGTTAAAATGGTGTCTGGATTCATCCCCCACGAAGATTCTTTGGAAACCTTCCGCGACAGACGTGGCGCCGCCATTGGTTTGAAGCGCATTGACAAGAATGCCAATGGAAAACCTCTGGCCCTCTATTTTGATTCTGTAAGTTAAAATCAGTGCAATTCGATGTATTATTGTTTGTTTGAAGTTTCGTCTATTTTTGTCAAGTTAAATTTATAACTATTGTATTTCATTATAATGTTTTATTATTTGAACAGTTGTTGGGAATTGTGTCATTGGTTTTCCCATTTTTCTTTTTTAATGTAATTTTATCATCATCTTTGATGTTCTGGCGGAATCACATTTTTTGGCCTCTCTTAAAAAACAAACAAAAAACAAAAGAAAAAAACAAACAAAACGTTTTGGAAATTGATGGTGGATAATGTTTCATGGGGGGGGGGGGGTGAATGTTAGTCGGTAAAATATTTGAGTCCTATGACATAAACGTTAATAGAATTTAACTGTTTTTTAATGGAAATAATATACTCATTATGAGAATATGTTTGATCCAGATTTGTGTCGTTTTGTCTTTTGAGTATATATGCGAACGTGCATCATAATACTGACAAAAAGTCGCACACACTGATTTTGTGCGAGGACCGAAAATAGGTGAAATGGGTCAAGCAAACCAATCTAAAGTTTTTCAGATTTCCAAAAGAGCGAGTCTTATTCTACATTATGCTAAATTGTGGTATGATAAAACAAACAGGAAACTGTGTTTTAAGCAGTTTTCTCGAACACATTTTGGTAGAACAGTGTGACTAGGTGTGTCTTTCATAAAGAGTCCCCTTTTTATTTCTTACAAAGACACTGTTCATACTCTTCACTTTCAACTCTAATAGCTTTAGGAAGAATAATGCTACTGCTTTGAAATTTGACATTAATAACTTTAAGGAATGTGGTAATAAAGCATGCTCAATTTCAGCTTAACATGATAATCTCTTTCGTTGTTGTTGCCCCGGTGGTTTAATTCCTGTTTGTTTTGTTTGTTTGTTTGTTTGGTTGTTTTTGTTTTTTTTCATTCATCGCGCAGCTACCAAGGCTTTGTAAAGGTTAAGATCCTGAATAGACCAAGTAATTCGTAGACTGTTCTCTTCGGTTTATGCTTTCCGGAGTGTCCTTTTTTTCCCCACAATAAGAAATTCCATTTGAATCGAGTTATACACATAAAGCGTAAAAGTATGTTCTCTTAGGATTTGCTCCTAACTAAAATTCCATGATTGGCAACCGTTTTGTTGAATTGGTGATGCCGGGCTACATATGGAAACTTATCCTATCTTTTATGATGTTTCATGGTGTGATAATTAAGATGGTCAATAATATGAATATTGTACGTACAATAATGAATATCCTTGGATGAGGTCATAGTATATTTGACTTATGACTTCTTTCTGCTATGTAGCTCTCAAGCACAATGTTCAAGACACGATGATATTCCATTGTCATAACGTACATTACCGTTAACGACGTATTATCTTTCATACTGCGCTCTCAGTATATTGCTGTATTTTTTGGTCCATATACCACTCTGCATAGATGATGTTGAAGTTATGAACTACTTCTTCTAGCACAACACCATTGTATTTCAAAGCTTCTATCGAAAGTTAGATATTTACTATACATGTTTATTTGTACTACTGCCCTTATAGTTTGATAGTAGAAAACGCTGCGTGCCCATCAAAGTGAAACAGGATATGGTCGTGAAAGATGCCAAATCATCAATGATTCTGTCATTAAAGTCTTTGACTACTACAAGCCGGGTAAGTACTTCTTTCATTCTTTTCTTTTAATTCAAGAATGTGCACATTGTGTTCACGATGTATTTACTCTATCGTTTTCATACTGTGGGACACTGTGCTCTTTCCAGCAGGGTTATTTCGTATAATGTTGCATGTCAATCTGGTTTAGGGTCCCAAGTCTCATTTATTATTTGTCTCTATCAACTTAGATGCATAGTACTGCTACTAAATTTCCATGAGAAGTATTTACCTGTCTTTATTTGGAAGCATGAGGTCACTAGCTATAACTGCACATGCAATTAGTACAATATTTGTACGTTTATCTTCTTTTTTTATTTGTCTTTATCTGATCTTTTTTTTTTTGTTCTCTGTATCATACAATTTACATATTTTTTTATTCTTTACCGCCAATATTATCGAAATTGTGTACATAACCTTCACACAATTGCTAATTTCTGCAATTCCAGCTATACAATTCTCATGACACATAACCTGTGACGTAGTTACAGAATATATTTAATAAATTGCCGTTTATGTTTACCAATATATTGAGAATTGCACTCATAAAATCAAATGTTGGCTTGCAAAGCAAACTATGAGTGTTAGGTGAGAGCGGAGATTGTTTCAGTGCCATCTTTCACATAACACATGAACTCTTAACACAACTACATGAAATTTCTCATAGGTGATGGTTTTGTGGGGGGTTATGGCAGAGAGCCAAATTAAAGGCCTTATATACAATTGCAGATGAAACAAAAACCAAGCTTAACCTCTTCAAAGTTATACTTCTAAAATTGAAATTGGGGAAAAAAACAACACAATAATTATTATATTATGTTTGAATTAGTAAAATCAATGTTGATAATGTTAAACCTACAAAATGTGAAAAATAAGTGTAATAAAAATGTTTCTAGACTAAACCGTCGACAGTTATGGTTTAATGAGAAACAAATAGTGATATCTTTCTATATTTCAGGATTTATTGCAAATTATTATAATTATGGAGGGATGTTTCGTGATGCAACTGACGTACAAACGTGCATGAACGTAAAATGCACTATCTTGATTTTTTTTTCTTTTGATTGCTGCTCCTAACGGTAAACTGTAGGCACATACCTTTGATGAAGGCCAATTCTTTACATCAATGTCCAAACATTTTTCTTCATTTCCGCATTTTCGTCAGCTTGTAAATATGTGGTGAATGCTAACAGTGCTTACCGAAGCTTTGGTTTCTTTTCTACTGTTGTCTTGTCTTTCAGATCTTGTCAGCTTCAAGAATTACCATCCCTGCGAACTTGCAAGCAATGAATAAAGAATTTAATGGTGTCCGTCTTCAGATGCCAAATCATGACGTCAAATGATTACAGAAGTGGAAAGAGATGGGAATATATATATATATATTATCATGAAAGAAGTGGTAGTTAATTGCATTACCGTATTAAAAAAAAAATCAACCAATGGGTGTATCCATTATTACGTAAACAAAGGTGTGTCGGTATAAATCCATATGACCACAATTAATTTCAAAGGATTGATGATATATTAAAAATCCATATGACTACATCTTTACGGGTGCTGTTCGTTATTCCGAAGGTTCGCTATTCCGAAGGTTCGTTATTCCGAAAATGAAAAAGGGTTCGTTAATCCGAAAATGTGTGACGTCATTTCGAAGGTTCGTTATTCCGAAGATTGGTTCATCCGAAAATGAAATTAGGAACAATGAACCTTCGGAATAACGAATCTTAGGAATAAAGAGCCTTCGGAATAACGAACCTTCGGAATAACGAGCTGTAACCATGTTTACGCCACCGAAAACATTGGTGAAGGGATTGAAGAAGCCAAACTGTTTTCTGTATTCCCTGGGCCCCGTTTTATCAAAAGATAAAATCGATTTTGAATTTCCTTACTACACAGGCTGCCATAGACTTATGGTTGAAATCAATTATACAATCAATTTTAACTCTACATAAAACAGGTCCCAGAGCAATGAATTTGAGATGGCATTTTTGACATTAGTCGCCGTAACCAAAACCAATACGAAATAACGCATAATATTTCTAGTAAATAAACAATAATTTTACGAAAATTGATCAACGGTAACACTGGTCAAGTATATACAAACATTGCCCGGAGTCGGTATTTCAAATAGTGTTAATGCCATTGTATGTTATGGCACGTTTAGAATATAAGTTCATTATTTGTCTGTGTGTTTGTGTTTGTGTGTGTGTTGTATGCGTGTGTTTGGTGATCTTTCACTTCTCACAGCAGGGCAAGGGAGAGAGCCCTGTAGCGTTCTTCATACTATAGTAAAGCTCTATAGCCACAGGCCACAAACTTAGATCCCCTTTCATTTATTCATCACAAAATTTATTGCATTAACGTCTGTATCTATAGACATTTTGTACCCCTTAACGTGTCTTTAGTGTGGATAGTTTATCAGACATGGGTCTAATTTAATAGTATAAAAGCTCAAACTCTGCATTATCATGTTATGGTCTGTTTTGTACTCGGTATCTGTATAATTTCTGTCTTCCCTTTTCATTCTTTTCATTTCTTCGTTTCTTGTGCTGCCCTGCCTTCCATTTTTTCTGCCCCTTGCATTCTTCTTTTATCCCCCCTCAATTTGTTTTACTCACTATGTCGTTCTCTCTCTCTCTCTCTCTCTCTCTCTCTCTCTCCCTCTCTCAAACCGCTCTCTTCATTCCCTTTCTCTCTCGGTGTATTTCTCTTTCTCTCTCTCTCTCTCTCTCTCTTAACTTTTGATTATAGTTATATAGGGATGTGGCTGTTATTGTAAATTCGGTATAAAACAGAATATTGAAGGGAAGGTACAGTTTTGGTAAAGTTGAAGCTTCAGGTTACTACTTTTTTTGTAAAATAATGAGAAATCTCTTACGAAGTATAACAGAGCGAGCAAAACTAAGAGAAATTCCAAAATTCATTTGATGAAAATTGGTGATGAAATGGCTTATATGGATATCGAAAAGTAAAGAGTTCCTAATAAAACTGGTTGAACCCGCCTTTATGACGACCACTTTGTTTTATTTTGTTCTTTGGTATCTCAGCCATTTCAGACCAATTTTCATCAAATATACTCAGATTATACTCAAACTTCTCATGCATTGCAAGAATAATCTGTTCATGATAAAATCTAACTCTTATGTATTAGCATGATCCTTTTGAAATATGTGAGAGTTGAAAGTGAAGAGTGTGTAAAGGATGTATAATAAGGATCTCAGTAGTGAGCATACCGAGTCACAATATTCTACAAAAAGTATTAAAAAATCCTAAAAACACATTTTTCATTTTATGACTCTTACCCTTAAAATAACGTCGAAGAAGTCTGCCTTTTCTAAAAAATGAAAAAGAAAGAATAGATTTGTTTATGTTTATATAAACAAACAATTATGTATAGATCACAAACCTTTTCTTTGTATAGCATATTTTCTGGCTGTGCCTTGGCAATTCTTAATCAGATGTAGATCATCCATTGGCCTACAAATTTTGATAACAGATATAACCATATAATTCGATTCTGTTCGATTGAGAAATTCAAGTAATTCATCGTATTTCAATTAACACCAGATAAATATTCTGTTCCGAATAATAACAATAAGGCTGAATAGCAAATATCAATGCAACTACTGTGACACTTCCTGCCAAAAATAAAAATGGTTTAAATCAGATTATTTGTGTCAAATATTGACTTCAGTTTGAAAAAAAAAAAACAATGATACAAAGTATCATTTTATGCAGCATTTGAACGTTCAATCAATCTGGAAATTATATGATTGATAATCTTGAAGAAAAAAAAATCGAAATATTGAAATGAGTGGGATTACAGGCATTGAAAAGGGCGTAAAACTGAACGTCAAATAAAAACGTGATGTTTACTAAATTTTAATGACGGTTTCATCTACACAAAGACAAAATATTTTATCTGTATGAACGTCTAAACAAGGATAAAACGTTCCCTGCTGAATGTCGTACGAAGCCCTTTAAAGAGGATAAAGAAATGACTATCTGAACATAAGAACGACCCAAGTCCATGGAAGACCGTTTCGAGTAAACTTAAAAAAAACTTCATATCTTTTTTATTTGTCCAATAATATTCTATTTAACTGTGATGGGAAGGCAACATTGTATATACAAATTAGAACATATATTATTATGACAATTAACATTTGCATTAATTGTGGAGAGGCCATTTTGTGTGACGGACTTGGGTTGTTCTTTGAATCATATGGACTTGGGTCGTTCTTTGAATCATAATTATACATGATATTCTGCTATAGAGATGAGAGAAGGACGAGAGAGGGCGCTATAATATGAATGTAAGCAGTGCCGTATATTGATAATATTAATATACGGCACTGAATGTAAGAATGACCAAAGTCCTTCATTTTTACATTCATATAAGATTTAACTCATTCATTTGAGGCACTTCCGGGGGTAATTAGGCTTTATCATTTATACACAAGATGAGTCCATGCATAAGCTACAATTTCCCGTGTCAAACTAAATATGGCCAAAAATTGGACTTGAGTCGTTCTTATATTCAGGTCTTCATATCATTCCATTGTGCATTCCAGCTTAGCATGGGACATCACGTGACTTAAGTTACGACATGCATTTTCGTCAAAAGACATACTTGTATCCAGCCCAAGTGTATTACCTTTGTGCTTACCTGATTTGATACAACTTACACACTATCACAATTATAACATGTATATTGTACTTTATTTTTTAAAGGATTCATTTGTTTGTTAATATTATTCCCATTTCTCGAATTCGTTATTCCGCTTTTCTTGTTCCTTCATTATTAAGTCGTGTGTCTATATTACAGAGAGTTGACGATGTATACATATAGTATTTCTTAACGTCTGCGAAATCTTATGAATAAGTTCTTTGGACGTTCATCTCACCTGGAACAATACATACGCATGTGTATTGTGAAAAGTACAGAACACAAATTGAAATACTTTTTTAAATATTATTGGATGCGCACACTTTACACTAGTAATTTGATCCATTATGGTGAAATTCGGCTTCACATGTACACTCTAATAACATCCTGGTCAGAACTGACCCGGAAAGGGTCTGTTGGGGGCACACCCCTTCTGGGTCAAAAATGACTTGGAATTTGGTCATGAAGACCCGGAGTGGGGTCACCTCGACCCAATTCATGACTCTGAATGGGGTCATATCTGACCACATTCCTTGTCATTTCTGACCCGGAACGGAGTGTGACCCCATCGCACCATTTCTGGGTCAGTTCTGACCCAGATGTTTTTAGAGTGTACAAATTCATTGGCAGGTTGGTGGCATTAGATGCCCTAAAATTAATTTGAATGCCGATTGCCTATTGCCTATTTCCGTCGCATTATGACAGACATGAAGGACGATCGGTGGTTTTATAAGATTGGATGACCAATTTACAAGTTTGTTGTTCTTTTTTTTCTACCGTTATGTGCAAAATGAAATGACCTACCTATATTGTTCTGTGCACTTCGATGTGAAATAAAACGAGAAAGCTCAAAGGGAGAGTAAAAAGTGGCTGATGAGTTCAATTACAATGTGTGTATGTGTGTGTGTATTGTAATTACTGTTTGGAAGCTTTTGTATTATACAACACCCGTACTTATCCGATTCGTCGATTGCCCATCACGTGACATTAAATATCACTAAATTTTAGTGAAAAGTTTCAGCGCACGCTCTTGCTGTCAGCAGTTCAATTTTGTTTGAGCAAAAATGCGCATGGCTGAAGTCACCAATTTTCATTGACTCCCGTGTTAATCCCTAGATATTTCGAGTTTTTATTCCATTGCACGGCTCTGATGTCACAATAAACAAGCATTTCCCATTTGCGCTTTCAAGAGCGTACTTTTGCCACTCATTTTTGTAAACAACTTCGTTTGTACACTGTCACAGTGGCTGCGACTGTGCGGCTACTCATTCGTTTTTCACGAAAAATGGTGGTGATTTCTACGCTGAATTCAAGAACCTGTGTGGACCAAATCTTTTGAAGTTCGAGGTGTTGCATAAAACAGATAGTGTATGGTCTTTACTTGTGCAATGGAACAATATTTCGCACTCCGTGAAAGATAAGGCGCACTATTCAACTCGGCTTCGTCTCGTTGAATGGAGCGCCTCCACCTTTCACCTCGTGGATTTATGGAAGCTGACTTCCTAATTCAATACAAGGTGGTCCATTTAATCTTAACTTCAACAAAGATAACCCGTCAATCATTATAGGTCAATCAGCAGAACCATAGGAGATGACGAGCTCACTAAATTTCAAAATATCATTTGATAGGTCTCCCAGATTAAGCACGGGAGGTTATATTCTAATGGGGCATTCTTTTTGAAATTCAAGTTCAAGTTTATTTCATATTTCCACTTTCTCAGTGATGGGATTACAAAATGATTGACAGTAAAAACAAGATTACAAAATATATACAACCATGTCTTTTGATTGGAGAAGAAAGAAAACAAAAAAATACTTAACACAAATGTTGGCCTATTATTGTCATATCATCTGAGGATGTCAACAGTAAATGTCGGAAATATGATGGGGCCTACATAAAGCAATTACGCTTGTAAAACTGTAGGTTCCCGAATTCATAGGCATGAAGTCATACGGAGAACGGATATGTGTATCTTGACCAACTAAAATTATATCAGTGCAAAAATCAATATATAGAATGAACCAATGAACCGCATGAACATCGCTCAAACCAGACTGTACAGATCTCGCCGTGTTTGAAAAAAACAAAAATAATGTTATAGGTTTAACATAACGGTACCGTTAAATAACTTAAATAACGGTGCCACTGAATAACTTTCCAGCTGCATGATTTACCCGGCTCTTCAAATTTTGGCTTCATTATGAAAAAGGCTATCTCTGTCAACCTAATAAGTATGCTAAAATATTCAGGCTACAATAATGACTATGATCGAGATAACATAATTGTGACCGTGCACCACAAAACGAACAGTCGCACACACTGATTTTGTGTGAGGACTGAAAATAGGTGAAATGGGTCAACCTAACCGATCTTGACTTTTTCATATTTTCTGAAAGAGCAAGTCTTCTTCTACATTATGCTAAAATTTGGAATCATAAAACGGGCAGGAAAGTGTGTATTTTAGCATTTCATCTTGAACATTTTTGTAGAATAGTGTGATTAGGTGCGTTTTTAGAGTCCCCTTTCCATTTCGTAAAATCCTTTTACGCACTCTTCACTTTCAACTCTAATAACTTTTGAAAGGATGATGCTACTGCTTTGAAAGTTGGCACCAATCATGAACAGAATGTGTTGATAAGATACGCTCAATTTCAGTTTAATCTAATGATCCCTTCATTGTTGTTACTCTGGTGGTTTACATCCTGTTTTTTTAGCCCCATTCATTGCACAGCCAGCACGGCTTGGTAGAGATTTAGCGCTTGAATAGACACTGCACTTCAGAGCCTCATTTCTCAGTTCACACTTTTCCTGAGTGTGTGTTTTCTTTCCATTATTTAGATAGGTTAGAAGAGTCCATTTGATTTGAGTTATACATCATTTTAAAGCTTTAAAGTCTGCTCTTTTTGAATATGCTCTTAACTGAAATTTCATGTCTGGCGACTTTCTGTGCGTTTTGTGATGAAGGGTCACAATTATTATGTATATTTTTATCTTTACGCGAAATCTGTTTTCGATGTGTTTTCTTGAAGATACCATAATAGAGTAACTCTTGCTGCTCATTATTTTCGCAACATCAAGACCAGCCAACAAACCGGCTGATTAGCAAAATATATTTCTCATGGGGTATGGAAGCAGACCACGAAATAAGAGAATATCTAGCCATTGAAAATAACTCGTTAAGCATCCTCGCAACCTGCCACAAAAGGGAAAATGCAAGGAACAAAATTCATATTACGAATGCATAAACCGATGATTCGATGATTTATCCATAATATATTGCTTCGAGCGATGCCAGCTTTCGTCATGGTTGATGGGCTGATGGAAGTAGTGACTTTTTGGTTTCCTGGTCATGAAGGTCAATGTGAGAGAGAGAGAGAGAGAGAGTGAGAGGGAGAGAGAGAGAGAGAGAGAGAGAGAGTGAGAGGGAGAGAGAGAGAGAGAGCGAGAGTGTGTGTGTGTGTGTTTTTGTATTTAGTGTATGGACAATTAAATAACATTTTATATTAATATTTCTGACTGTCTGTTTTTACCTTTCTCATTGTTATCTTCTCCTTTGTGTCTTCTTTAGACGATCTCCTAAAGACTAGATGTTGTTACTTTTGGTGTGCTTTTTTTTCAAATGGTGAAAAATGGAGGCGAAGTATTGAAACGGGGAAACAAAGAAAGAAATATTGGACAATCCTGAGCCGCCCAACTGACTCAACAACACTGATATTTTGGTGCACGCCAATAATAATTGTGCAAAGCCTACTGTAACTTTAACTTTCTTGTAATCTTTGTGATCAGAACGACTGTGATATGCCGCTCTGATATTGTTTCCATTTGCTGCCTGTCTTCTTCTTCTTGCGTATGAGTCAGCTACGCAATTTGGATCAGGCGTTGCAGCCAGCTCACTGTATCCGGGTCGGGGTTGGTCAGGTTGATGGTGGTGCCTTCTGGTGGGCCGAGGGTAGAGCAGTTGTGGATAACATGGTGTGCAGTCTGGTCGGGGTGTCTACAGGTACAAGCTGCCGATGGGCGCAGACCCAGCGTTTCATGTTCTGATTGAAGCGCCCAACACCAGTCCGTAGGCGGTTCAGGGTTACCCATTCTCTACTGGCTAGTTCTGCTCCGGGTGGCAATAGTGTATTTGGGTGGACTGAAAATTGGGTGGGATGTTGGATTTCCTGCCAGCGTGCTCTCCATGCTTCGAGCATGTTGAAGTTGGAATGGCAAAAAGTTGTGGCCTGTCTATTCAACACCAGGTATTAATTTCATAATAAAGCTTGAAACAATGAGTGTAACTTACACACTGTTATATAGGTCTTAAACCCGATATCATGTTGGTATATATCGCGACAATTAAGTCAAGGAGGAAGAATCAGCTATGGAACTTCAAAGAATGTTTACAGTGATCAGGATCATCTCATAAGAATTTCCTTCATTCGCGGCTATTCATATTTCGGCAAAAATATTACCAAATGAACGAATAAGTCCGCCAAGCCGTTGCGCGTGATGAATTGCCGACAGTTCGTTCGACGTCGATACTTGGGTCATGTACGGTAGTAAACAGCCTCGTTATTCCGATGGTTCGTTATTCCGAATGCACAAAATACTATACTAGAACAGATGTCTGTTATTTCTGCAATTAAATTGGGTTCGTTAATCCGAAAGTTGCTGAAGTTATCCGAAGGTTTGTATAATCCAAAAATTAAAGAACCCTTAGACTAGCAAAGTCTTCGAAATTATGAATTTCATTTTCTTTCTCGAATTAACGAACCTTTAGATTGGTATTGGCAGTATTGACATTTGTGAGCTTAAAACTGGCAAGTTTTAGATCCCGTGTTTGGGTGAGGATTTAGCTTTTAACCTTTTGCCAGATATTCAGAAACCACTCTATCAGATGTCAAAGAGCATACAATTCTAAGTGGAATCAAAAGTTTATTTGATGAAAATCGGTTTGAAATGGCTGAGATATCTAAAAGCAAGGTAAAACAGAGAAATCCTAATAAAAGAGGTGGCCTGTCGCCTTTTATAAATATTATCACTTTTTTGGATATCTCTGCCATTTGAAAAACAATTTTCATCAAATAAACATTGAATCCTTTTTAAAATTACATCTTTCATATTTCATTAGAGGTTTCTCATCATCTCACTTAGGCATGTTAGGAATGTTATAAACCTGAATCCTCACCTCAACCAGTAAATGTACAGTCCCTTTATTGCGTGTGTGCTTCTACTTCTTTCTTGTACTGGGAAAGGGGTACAATTAGTGGCATATCAATAATCTGTTGGTTTCTCATGATTCACAGCCGCAACGAAGCTGATTGCGAAACCTTCGTCCTGACGCGTGAACAGAACGGGATGAATGGTATTGGTACATCGTTTAGTACTTTCAATTCGACAAAATATGCCCTGAAATTTTAATACCTTGCTATTGCGTATTATTTAAAAACGGCAGGTAGTTTGATCTCGCTGCCAGTTAATCAGACTCTCAATGTCAGTGTAGGACAAATCTCAAGGTTTGCTTGTCAGTGTTTTCTCCTGTAGACTTATAAAAAATGATTCAGAACTCAGATAATTATTCAACAAGGATGAAAGATATCCTGTTTAATTTCTCATTAGATTGCTTCATACTCTAAAGAAGTAAAATAAATTGGTAGATAAAGTGAATTGACTTCCCTTTGGTCTCACAGTGACGGATGATGATGTGATTGAAAATATAGCTCACAGTGACAGATGGTGATAGGGGTATGGAGTTTGAACCCCCTCTCCTCCTTTTTGCGGAGGGAGTGGGTGGCTTAGTCCTTCTTTATAGGTTCTTCTGTTTTTTTTTTTCCGACCACACAAACCCGAGTGCTTGTGGTATTAATACACATATCTTAATGATTATTTATGAGTGTTATAATTATGACACAATGTGGATGCAGGGCGCTGTATAATGTTTATGCAGGTAAATGGCGCTACATAAATGCTGTTTTATCATCATCACCACCATTATAATTATATGTATATATATATATATATATATATATATATATATATATATATATTTGAAGGGTTTGTTCGCAAAAACCGATAAGTCCGTTTTTGAAGATTTTTGAAGTTATGACCAAAAGAAGCAAAAAATTTCTTATTATTCTCTTTATTTTTCTTGACCTTTAATCGCAAATATCTCTATTTGGCAAATATGGACTTATCGGTTTTTGCAAACAAACTCTTCATTATATATATATATATATATATATATATATATATATATATATAAAGGGGAGAGAGTGAGAGATGGCGTAACACTCTGGTAGTGCATTTTTTGTTTAAAAAAAAAACAGAAGTTTATTCGACTCAATTTTCGTTTTCGTACATCTTCTTCAGGAGTCTTTACAATGACGGTAACAAAACAATTCTTTGAAGAAGGCGCCAAAAATCTGAATTGAATAAACCTATGCTTTATTTGCCAAAAATGCAATACCAGTTTGTTTCTTCATCTATTCGTGGACCCAATACGTGAAATCTCATTACTATATATATATATATATATATATATATGCGATCCCTTTGTGTTACATAGTATATATATATATATATATATATATATATACATATATCAAGTGTAAAAACAGTCGTATAAACGCGACAGGAGCCAAAAAAATTGGACTGACGTTCCGGTCAAAGACCTTTATCAATGTACATTGATAAAGGTCTTTGACCGAAACGTCAGTCCAATTTTTTGGCTCCCGTGGTGTTTATACGACTGTTTTTACACTTGATATCTATTTACTACACACCGACGCAGGACTTTCATATTTTGATATCTTTATATATATGTATGTATGTATATGTATATATATATATATATATATATATATATATATATACGATCCTTCTTTGTAATATAATCACATCAAATAATAACACAATATGATATATCCAACAAAAGTCATCTTCAAACCAGCAACATGTGACATACTCTACTACGCACTAATGTTATACAAAATAGAAGTCTATCTCCCTTCCTCTCTCTCCTCTCTACTCTCCACGATGAAATATTGATCATTCTTGCATTGTTCAGAATGATGCTGCTGATAACAGATTGACAGCCATGTCGATTAATTTTTATTGACTGCCGTTCACAAACCGTTAGCTGCATTTCAGTGAGCTGAATTAAGAAAACAAAACAACGAATATGACCTCTTGATACATATTGTACGTTGAACTTCAATATAAACACAAGATATCTTTAATACGGAGAATGTGTTTAAATTCTACCCAGAATCAACTTTATTGCGGTGCATCAATCAATTCATCCTTGATAGGTTGCTTGACATGACATTTTGACATGACCGTTACAGCGCGGATAAAAGCACCAAATTCAGGATCGGTGGCTCCAATTCATGAAAGCTTGTAACATACAAGTAGGCCTATAGAGCCTACTATACGTGTACAGGTATTCTCAGCCCAGAGTGAGTTACGTATGGGGCTGCGGAACCTTCTTTTTAAATGTTTGTGCGTGGGAAAGGGAGGGGGGGGGGGGGCTGCGGGCCTTTGACGGGGGGGGGGGGGGGGGGTGTTTAAGGGTCGGTGATCTGTCCCCCCTCACTTACATTAGGAAACTTTTCCAAGCCCCTTTGATTTGTACGTAACTCTAAACTAGGAAGAGTAGGTCACACTGCAATGGTACCTCAACAGCATTTTCTATTTATAAATCTCTAATTAATTCAACAACCTCCATGTGTCAAATGCTTTGTTGCTCACGGAATTCAATAGGTAGTGTGTTCATGTTTTCAAGTTCCATAAAGAATAATAAAACAAAAATCAACACATCTGAACATCTTTTATGATACAACTTGTACTATGCTGCCTCAGATACGTAAGTTACTTTCACGGCATGAAGCTTTCGCGAATGGGAGGAGACTGCTTTTTACTTTTCTTTTCTTTTCCCCGCGGATTGCCACTGGCATTCAACGCATTGTGTATGTCGCGCGCATTTTGTTTTCACGAATGTTGGCTCTTCGCGAAATTAACGGAAGTTGTATGCCTGCTGAAATCCTTGGAAAATTAAAATTCAGCATTTATACCGTAAAAGTAATTTAAGAAAGTCCATTGCAGAGGGCTCCTACTGTAATACCATTGGGTATTGGTCTTCGGGCCTATTTCTCCAAATTTGGTGTTTTTATCCGCCGTGTAACGGTAATTTCATTAAACGACCTGACTATAATATATAAGCACAAATGAAACAAAAGACAATCATTTACCAGATAGTAGATAACTATATAACTTCAGCAAACTATCTCGACCATCTCATTCTGAATGAATGAATGAATATTGATTGGATGGACCAGCTCACACCATTGACATCAAATACCAGAGGCCGTGCTAGCCGATTCGGGATCCCACTGCATGTCCAGCTCACAATTTTTCTCTTTATCCTTCTTTCCCTGCACCTACAGAGACGGAACAACCTAAAGAAGGATCCTGCAATCTTCCTGTCACTCGATGTCTTTAACAAGGCATTGAGGGAAGCCCTCATCTAGCATCCAGTCATACGTACCTAATTACACCACAACATATTGTTCATTCTGTGTAAATAATGATTAGCCCTTACAATACCTTAAGGGCCCGGTCTGTTAGTGCCATGACGGCATGGTTAACAGGACTCTGCAGTGCACTGATGTTCAACTATGAAGGATGCTCTTCTACAGAAGAAGAAGAAGCAGCAGAAAAGAGAAGGTATACATCCTTTGTAATACTAAAAACAGTATACCGTACTAGCGCTCTCAGAGTCAATTTTCAGAATTGTGTTAAGTAAAGTATTTGCGTTTTCAGAGTGGATGTAAAAGTGCATGGAAAAGATCACAAGTATAGTATCTGATAAAACTGTGGTTTGAAAATGCCATGCTTCCTACCAATCCGTCATCAAGCTTGTTTTAATTCGTTATGTGCCATGGTGTAAACCCCCTGTGTGCCACAGATAATCTGAGACACAAACATAGTCATGCTTTGAGAAAACATTCTGTTCAAATCTATGTTACTTCTATAAATTTCTGTTGAGCTGGACATTATAGTGAGTGAGAAAATGCTAAGCTTTGCTTTGATGTAAATTTATGAGTTTTTTTTCTTTCAAATGACATGTAGCTGAATTACTGTAAAGGCATGACTCACAAAACAGTGACAGAAACTTAGAATTTACACGCAAATCCAGTACGAAAGACTGCTAGTTAGTCAATCACAACATAAAATGCAAGTTATATGTGAGAGGAACGGAAGTGCGCGAAGCACTTTCATTGTACTGCAGCATTTGGCGATTTATAGATCGGTTCTGACAGGTTTGTGCTTGAGCAGGATATGCGAAGTTGGCACGCCGTCGATTGAGTCGGACATGCGAACATGGCACATAAGGAGTTGAAAACTCCCAATGTCTAATTACATAACAACTGATAGATTTAGCCGACGTAAAAAAAAAAAAAAAAATGCCATGATTTCAATATACCAACCGACGCTTAATACGATATTTTATATACGTTGTATACGTTTTCCTTAGAGCAAACTCGAAGAGTGGAATCAACGCATATTATATACATTGTAGGCCTACCCTCATCAAAGTGAATTTCCTCTGATAGACATTCGTTAGTCGTGTTAGTTACAAGCTAAGCCCCATGGCCCTAAATGATAGTAGCTATTCAGAAATATTTACACGCAGCTTGAGCTTCATGAACAAATGCCTTACGATGGTTATAGAACTTGTTTGCCATTTTCGCGGGAAATATCTTCCCTTGAGAAAAAAAAAAAGGTTCGCTACCACGTGACCATATAGTTCAATAGTTAGGACCCTATTGTTGACATCGTTACAGGATTTAATCATGGTTGCTTGTAAGATTATGAGACTGCGTATTCAGTATTCATTTCGTTGTGATATTTCTTCAAACATTTTCTTTTATAAACGACGGAGTAATCTTTTTTTTTTAATTAAGAAAACAAAGCAAGAACAATGAACTAAAATTTACTTTGAAAGACATTTTCTCGAGTTTACAATTCCTCAAGTTCCCGCAGGACTGTAAAACTCTCAACGACAGCGATAAAACATTTATTATACTTAACCACTGGCAAATTACTCAATTCTCAACAGCGTACAGTAAAGCAAAAGTCATGCTATATTTCCAAAAAAAAAATCACACACACACACACAAACACACACACAAACACACACACACTCATCGTCGTGGTACATAGCTGACTTGTGTATCTTAAAAAAAAAAAAATCCAAAAAATGTAAAGGCACTTGTGCAAAGTTCAATTCTTGCTATGCATTGTGTGTATGTGATTATAAGTGGATGCATTTGTATATAATTATTGTTAATGCTTACTCGTAACCTGGTCGGCATTCCTATAGAGACATAAATTGCGAGACTAGAAGCTGATTATTGCAGTGTAACAAGGATCACACGCAAACTCTGCGAGCTTCTTCATTTTCGCTTAAGTAACAGGTGAGAGCAGAGAACTGTAGGGTGCTATTAACCAGCTCTACGGCCAGACATCTCTTGTAACCATGGCTGTTGTAATGCAGGTCTGAGGAAGGATACAAATTAAGCGATTATCAGAATCAGAAACAGGAATCGAGGGGAAAATACTACGTCTGGAATAAGAACAACAAAACAACATTAGCAACAGCAACAAAACTTTTGAATACTTACCTGTTTAATGGCTAACTTAAGTAACAGATTCATCAATTTTCATTTCGTCTCTTATTTATTCACATTAATGTGACCCTGCACCTCAAAACAAACAAAAAGTCGCCAAACATGAATTTTTAGTTAAGACTATATTCTGAAAGAGCAGACTTTAAGCTTTAAAATGATGTATAACTCAAATCAAATGGACTCTCCTAACCTATCTAAATATTGGAAAGAAAGCACAAACTCAGGAAAAGTGTGAACTAAGAAAAGAGGCTCTAAAGTACAGTGTCTATTCAAGCGCTTAATAATCTTTACCAAACCTTGCTGGCCACTGGCTGTGCGATGAATGGGACAAAAAAACAGGAAGTAAACTCCCAGAGTAACAACAATGAAGGGATTATCAGATTAAACTGAAATTAAACATGCCTCATTAAAACATTCTGTCCATAATTAATGTGAACTTTCAAAGCAGTAGCACTATTCTTTCAAAAGTTATTAGAGTTGAAAGTGAAGAGTGTGGACAAGGTTTTTCAGAAATGAAAAAGGGATTCTAAAGACGGACCTAATCACACTATTCTACCAAAAATGTACGAGATAAACTGCTAAAAAAACACACTTTCCTGCCCGTTTTATGATACCAAATTTTAGCATAATGTAAAAGAAGACTCGCTCTTTCAGAAAGTATGAAAAAGTCAAGTTCGGCTAAGTTGACCCATTTCACTTATTTTCAGTCCTCACGCAAAATCAGCGTGTGCGACTTTATGTTCGTTTTGAGGTGCACGGTCACAAATGCTCTATAACCAGGTGACAAGACAATACAGAAACAAAAAATTCACAAAAATCTAATACAGCAAATACAAATTATGGTATGTGACCCTGCATTACAAAACCAACAAAAAGTCGCCAGACACAAAGCTTTATCTGAAGGCAGATTCTGAAAGAACATACTTTAATCTTCATAACGATGATAATGATGCAAAACTTCATGCCATGGACTCTCCTAACCTAATCTAAATAGTCGAAACAAGGACAAAAGTGTGTACAGTGCACTCCAGATATAACGAACATGGTTAAAACTAAATTCCTGTTACAACGAAGTAAAAACTCAGACGGCATCAGTATCAGCTCTATGTTTTTGTATTGTTTAACTGTTCGGTTATAACGACATTTCGATTTTTAAATACGGAAGAACACCTCAGGTCCCGAGGACTTCGTTATAACGGGAGTCCACCGTACTAAGAAAAGAGGCTCTGAAGTAGTGGTCTATATTCAAGCTCTGAATCTCACCGTGACATTTTCTGTGTGCAATCAATGGGGGAAAATGATGTTAATCTTCATAGCAAAAATAATGAAGTGATATATGAGATTACACTGAAATTGATCATGCTCTACACATTCTATTCATTACTAATGCCAACTATCAAAGCAGTAGCACCATCCTTTTAAAAGTTAGAAGAGTTGAAAGTGAAGAGCCTGTAGATGGTTTTTAAGAAATGAAAAAAAAGGACTCTAACACAGTCCTTATCACGCTATTCTACAAAGAAAAATTTTCAAGGAAATCTGCTATGAACGCAATTTCAAATTCATTTTATGATCTCAAACTAATGCATAATGTAGAGGAAGACTCCTTCTTTCATAAAATATGAAAACATGCAGATTGATTAGTTTGACCCGTTTTATACCTATTTTGAGCCCTCACACAAGATCAGTGCGTGCTACTTCTTGTCGGTTTTGGATAATTATGCGTGGTCAGATGGATGTCAACAAAAATGTAGAAACACAAATGTAAATAAAACACGTATAATATATTCATCTTTAGAAACAACATCATCTACACATAAAGCAAAGAAACGATGAAAATCACACGCTCTCGAGAGGTGTTCAGGACCATGGAGACCATCTAGGTCCCCCGTAGACGCCCACCAAACTGTCATCCTATCCAACTACCACCCCACAGACGGCAAGGAGCATCGACGCTCATGCCCATAATAGATCATAACATTAAATATCCGGTCTCGGCCCAGATGTCTTATCTAAGGCGCACCCCTTCACTCTGCGCAAATACTGCACAGATGATGAATTAGAAATTAATGATAACTATTCAAATTCAGAAAAAAAAATATATATATGAGTATCTGAATATAAGAACGACCAAAGTCCATGGAAGGCCATTTCGAGTAAACGTAAAAAAAAAAAAATCATATCTTTCTTTCTTTTTTTTTTTTGTCCAATAACATTCTATTTATCTGTGATGGAAGGCAACATCGTATACACAAATTAGAACATATATTATTATGACAATTAACATTTACATTAATTGTGGAGAGGCCATTTTGTGTGATGGACTTGGGTCGTTCTTTGAATCATATGGACCTGGGTCGTTCTTTGAATCCTATACAGGATAGGCTGCTATATGAGATTAGAGAAGCGATGAGAGAGGGTGCTGTAATATGAATGTAAAAATGACCCAAGTCCTGGACTTGGGTCATTCCTACATTCATATAAGATTTCACTCATTCATTTCAGACACTTCCGGAGCAAATTAGGTTTTGTCATTTATACACGAGATGAGTCCATGCCTAAGCTACAATTTCCTATGTCAAACTGAATTTGGCCAAAGATAAAAATGGACTTGGGTCGTTCTTATATTCAGGTATTCAAATATATATTCAACCATCTCAAATAGAAAAGAAGTCGGAGCTCAGCTTGACCGCGTTGGCACGTTACAGATCATTTCCAGGCCAGTTGTGATTTCCCTCGTATATTATAGTACTGGGTCCATGTTATCTGCATAATAGATTCCTTGACCATCAAAACATACCGTCACTGCCGCCTGCGTTCGACCAGCCGTTTCCGCTCAACTTACTCTCTGGTCAACGATGACGGTCGCAAAAGCAAGCGCGCCATCTTGCGTCCATGATGAACTCAGAAAGTCTACTAATGTTTAAGAACCCCCTCCCCCCCCCCCCCCCCGGAAAATTAGAAGAAGGAAAATGAAACTATCCATGCTCCTGCAGACATGGGGGGGGGGATCTTGATCAGCTATAAGTATTTATAACCTATTCTTGTGCATTCTCAGCTTTTCTTTAGAGGTATAATTATATTATTTCTGTTCATAACAGGCAAACATAATTATCATCGCTGCCAAAAAAAAAAAAGAAAAAGAGGAAACAAAACAAAATAAAAGAAAACAAAAATTACAACCTCCTTGGCGGACGCAATTAACAAACTTTGCAACAACAATATGTTAAAAATGGAAACATGAATAATAGATATATTAATGATTATAATCCATCAGCATGTTCTAATGTCAACTATCCATTTCAATACATAGCAAAATGGAAAATACTAAGGATGACTGAGAAATGTTGTCTAAGATTTTTAACCGAATAATATGAAATATTCAGTGGCATTATAGTGCAATCTCAGAAAATTTTCTTGCATCCCCCAACTTCACAGATGGATGATGCAGAAATCTAAACAAAGATTGATGATGTAATCACCTGAAATAGTTTTTTTTTTTCTTTTCTAAATTACTAATGATGAAAGATTGGGGATACCAGGCTTCATAAAATCAATACGCAGTTTGTACAAAAAAATAACAACAAACAAACAACAAACAAACTATAACGAACAGAAAAAAAAACCAAAAAAAAATAATGACAACATACTAATCGCTCTCCTGTCAAACCAATTAACATCAAGAGATTGGTCTCATGGAGGACATGAAACCAAGGTGTTCATAGAATGCGGGTAGATTTGAACATGGTCTTTGATAGTAAATCTTATAGTAGGCCTAATAAGATTCTACCTTCTCACCAACCCTCCCCATTCCATGCAAGACCAATGTAGACACTTTTGCATTGACATTTATTATAGACCTACAGTGTAGACAACTTCACTTACCAAGAGGCTGTACCGCAAAGAGACTGAGACTGCTCAACAGAACACTGTTTCCGGAAGGAGGATACCCGCATCGCCAGTCACCTTGTTTGCCAATGTCCCAAGTTTTCCATGATGTCTTGTCCGACGGCCAGCAACATGAACAGTAGAACCAGACGAGGCTATGATTACCACACTGGTCTCTCACTGCATTCACTATGTCGAGGACGTAAGACTGGGTGACAGGGAACGGCCAGGCTTTACCTGCAGGACACTTAGAGCTCCTGGCCTGTCTGTCGCATGTGATATCAATGGAGTCTACCCCAAGAGATGAACAGTAAACACATACAAACACATACCAAACTGCCAAATAGAAACAGCAATAATGATAGAACAACAGGTGATCGTAGATTAAGAAGATTTTTTTTTCATAACATTTCATAAATTTTACAAAACACGCGTATTGCGAGGATCAAAAGGATTGGCAACACATTACATTACTGTAAGGCAATACATACAAGTATTTGCATATGTGATAGAAGAAGAAGAAAAAGAAGAAAAAAAGTGTCACGGTCACATTTATGCATTTTAGTGAATCAGATAAAGTGTGCAGTGTAATATGAAATTTTACTGTTGCTGAAATATCAGCACACTCGGTTTTTTTATAGACTTCTCATCGTAAGACCCCTATCCCCATTATGCAGTTGCGAAAGACACAAAACAATGTGTAAAATTATCACATTTTGTATAATTGACACGATTTATTCCAATTATAAAAATAGAATAAGACAAGGCAGGTATCGTTGACAGCGAAAGACGTAAACATGCAAGCATTCGTTTCTTGATTTTGATTGGCTTTGAGCCTTATATCGTTCTTATTACAAGCAGGCAGAATTCGGAGAAACATACATTAAACATTGTATAGTCAGAAAAACTAACACCAGAAACACGATTCTATCGAACATGTTAAATGCATCAGTTATGGTGCACAGAGATATTAAATTGATATCATTAATACGTTTAAGAATCAACATGTCCCTCACCACGTAAATTTGTTTGTGCGGTAAATTTGATGAATCAACTATCCTTTTGTATTCAAATTCATGAAATTCTTCCGTCGAGATGTTTTCATTGCAACTGATTGACAAATTATCCTACATCAACGTAAATACCTTATTTACGTCGATGTAGTGCAATTTGTCTATCCTCTTGTATGTCTTCATTTTAACTTTAGATAAGTTCCACAATGATTTCAGCTTTTCACGTGTTTCAGGAATGACACTCACGTGTTTCAGGAATGACACAAAATGAAGACATGCCAGTTTGGAATAGGGGAGATAGCGGTGAAACATCCCTGACTGTTATAGTTGCAAACAAATCAAATAACTTTCATGAAATGAGTACCTATTGTAAATATACATTTTTATGAATTGCCGTATATTTCCGTGCTGATTTACACACCTAAGTACACGTACTAGTGCACATCAGATACAAAAATATATGTACGAAATATACGGTAGTTTTCAAAACGTCTCGCAGTTCCTGCAGGGTTTACTGAGCAATGTCAAGTGTTTTAATTCATTGCTTCACTTTTTGCTGTGAAATATTATCTTCATCAATAACAAAACTACAGGAAGCACAAAATTGGATATGAACTCATATATTTTGTACATATCCATTGTTCATCACGTCATTTTGACTACTTGTTTCAACATTGATATGCAGGAGTCAGGGGAACTGCATGGTTTTATTATTATTTCCTTACCTACTCTTTAAAAAAATCATAAAGAGAGATACTAAACAATAACTATAAAGATTTCTTTGCAACCCCATTTCATTGGTAAGATTATCATACTAATTATTGTGTTCTGGACATTTCTCTCCATGATTCCAGTGTTTTGTCGAGATCTTTTCAATTTCCCATTTCTCTTTTTTTTTCGGTAGAGTTATGTAGCAAAGTAGTGATTGACTGAATAGTGTGAAGTTATATAGATGGAGCTGATTTCTACTTAGCGTTTCGATATAAACGAAAGAAAAACTTGAAATCTCAGAAAAAAGAAAATTCGGAATGCTGATCATTCAACTCATACCTGCTGAGACATAAGACGTGGCATCGGCCGTAGATGTATCAGTACACCCTGTACTAGAGGTAGCGGTCTCCTTCGTAGTTGTCTGAACCGTCGACATCCACTCCGTCGTCGACCCGGAGTGAGTACTTGACCTGGACCCGTCGGATGTGCTTTCAGACACCATCTCCGTAGTGGCTGACTGGTCCGTCTCACGGAGACCCTCTTTCTGTGTTACAGAAGTCTGTGTTGGAGAAGAGGTGTTCCTCTCAACTGTGATCCCAGATGGTCCAACGCTGGTAGATTCTGTCCATTTGTCTGTCGGCGTACCTGCATGGAAAACATTTTAATATGTTGTTCAACAATACATCCGCCGATTTCACCCATTCATTATCATAAATCATATCTTACTTTATCTGTATCTCTTCTTCTGGAATACGTGTAACATATTTTTCCGTACATGACCCTGCACGACAATACTAAGAAAAAGATTTTAGATAAAGGCCGATTTTGAAAGATAGAATTTTAAGCTTCAAATTGTGTGCAACTCAATTCAAATCCACTCTCCCAACTTATCTAATTAAAGAAAGTAAATCCTCTGGAAAAGTGAGTGATAGGCCCTATACTGAGAAAAGACGCTGCGAAGTAGAGGACCTATTTAAGCACTTCATCTCTACCAGGTCGTGCTCTATCCCACGATAAATGGGGGGGGGGGGGGGACATGGTGTGAAATACTACAGTTAAAACAATGAATGGATGAATGAATGAATGAATGAATGAATGAATAAATGAATGAATGAATGATAATATTAACCCAATGAGGACGAGTCCCGAGTATACTCGGGCAAGCGTCTATGGGAAATGCGTGTTGTAGCAAAATCAAACCGACCTCAGCGGGTTAAGTTGACATTATGGCTACAATATCAATACTTTCTAATTAAAAACTGATACCAACTTTCAGTGATAGCGTCATCTTTTAAAACATGTTTTAGGACACAATGTGGAGGCGGTGAATTCTGATATAAATACACATCAATGCATCATTATGCACTTTAAACTGCCGATTCCTCGTATTGATGACATGTTCAAAGAATCGTAATTAGAAGGAAAAGAAAAGAAACATTAACTATCCATACGGGCATATATGACAAAGTATCTCCTGACCATGAAACTCATTAATTGAGATCGTAAAGAGAAATCTCTTGAACATCGCTACCGAGAGAATACAATTATAACATGAATCTATTTTAAGAAAAGAACAAAAGAAAGAAAGAAAGAAAGAAAGACATGTCTGGCAAATTGGCATTCTCTTCAGTGTAATAATAATATAAACACAGGTATACATTATTAACCTTACCTCTGACTATAATCATACAGGTTTAACTATGAAAATTAATGGTAAACCCATTCCACTAATAAAAAGGGGAAATTTGATATTAGACGTAATGTAGGCCTACATATCAAGATAGTAGAATGCAAAAATGAATGCTGGTAGGTAGCCTTATTTCTCTATTTGAAATAAAATTGGAGAAGGCGACTGTGTTTTTTTGTTTGTTTGTCTGTTTGTTGTTGTTGTTGTTGTTGTTTTCAAAGCTCCTTGGGCGTCCAGTACGATGTCACTTCGTAGATAAAAATAATGATTAATTCCTAGTGAGCGACAACAAACACCTATTTACAGATTGAAAGAAAGAGTTCATTCTTTGTTAATTCTTACGCATGTCACAGACGTCTCCGCCAAACCCCTCAGTACAGTTGCACGTGTAATTAGTCTTGGTTTCCTCACATACGCCATTCTGGCACGGCTCTTTCCAGCAATCTGTTTGATAATATCGATTAACATTTCACGTTTGCATCCACCAATATATCGGCTAACACCATTCATGTAATTGTTTGAATAATGATAATGATGATAATAGTAATAGTTATAATAGCAATAGTTATAATAGTAATAATAATAATAATAATAATAACAATAATAACAATAATAATAATAATTATTATTATTATAACAATAAAAATAATAGTAATAACAAAATAATAATAATTATAATTATTATTATTATAACAATGAAAATAATAGTAATAACAAAATAATAATAATAGTAATAATAACAAGAGGATGAAGAAGATAATGATAGCTATTATTTGTATAGTGCATTCCAGACTTGTTAAGAATTCAAGTGCCATTTACAGACCTACCCCATCACTGGACACATTGTGAATTGTACCAAAGTACCGCATCCGTGTAAATCATTTGATTTTCTTTTACACGTGTAATTTGTAGAACTTCTGTTCATTTCACAAGAATCAAATGTGAAATATAACATTTATTGCTTGGTTTTATTTTTTCTAATTTGTTTGCCATTCAACTAGCTTATCGCGTCATTTAATGTCAGAAAACTGAGAAAGAAGCGCAATAAAGTCGGTCTGTCTGATAATACATTATCATTGTTCGATAGTTCAATCCAGTAGATACACTGCAAAATGAAGTTAAAAATTAGTCCTAATACGAAAAAGAGCTTTTGGAAATTTGAAGTTCGGACATAAATTCGAAAAAGTATATTGAATATAGTGTTAACAACAGTCCAGAATAAAGGACAAAGCCAGTTTCTCCACTTAAGAACTGGGAGCACATTTAACTTGTCAGTATACACTCTCTTAGGTCACCAGGCGTATGCATCGAAAGTCAGGAAATTTTATCTCATTTCATTCCATTTATTTCATTTCTTATACACGCAAGTGTAAAATATAGTCATTTGAATACACATACGTACTCTATTATACAAAATTGCAATCAAGGAAAATACTTAAATTTTAGAGGAATATGTGTTATGTCTGCTATGACAATAACAGGTTAAAAGGTGACCATTTTCCAACAATGGAAAATGAAAAATTCGAATGAATTATAATTAAAGTAGGCGTTACGCACACACACACACACACACACACACACACACACACACACACAAACTAACACACATACCCACACACACACACAAACATTTCCCACTATACATCATTTATGGCCGGCGGAACTGGGGCGGTTTGCTTGTCAGCTAAAGAAACCCGGAAATGGCACTCAAATTTACGCTGAAGGCCTTGTTTTGTTTTATTTTGTTTTGTTTTGTTTTGTTTTTTGTTTTGTTTTTTGTTTTGCTTTGTTTTTTGCTTGTTAGCTCATGAAACCCGGAAGTGTCCTCCCCCCCCCCCCCCCGTTTTGAAAGCAAGCTTTCCACCGGCCCTGCAGATAACACTGTTATTGATATGAGTAATATCTGAATAGTGTACAAATAATTGTTGGAAGTGATTTGAATATGAGAGCATGAATGACTTTCATTGAATCCATGATTAATTTTAAAGTTAAGTTCCAGATTAAGGTCAAATTTGAACCCTCTGTACAAAATTTAATTTTACACAGGAACCAACGATGTGAATGTGGACGATTGCTTACAATCACCCTGAACAAAAGACATGAATACCACGAATACCACCTTTCAAAGCTCTGCTGACTAGGGTTCTGGACTCTTGCTCCAAGGCGCACGAATGCTTTATCAATAATCCATGATGGATTACCCTGGGCATTGCTAGTCTGAATTCAGGGGTAAAGGGTAAATGCATGCAAATGCAAAAAGTAAGCACATGATTGCATGTGCTTGCATGCACTAAATTTCAGGATGAATAAGACTAGCTGTGATAGTGGAATTCTCATGAATATGCAATAGAGAATTCAAACCGGGCCATAAATTCATGAAATTCTTCTCGACGGAAGAATTTCATGAATTTGAATAATTACGCAGTACCCGCTGCATGCTATAAGGATTAGAACTAACACTTGCTGTCGGGCGAAAGCTCGGTAGTCTAGTGGAAATGACACCTGTCCGGTGATCAGAAGGTCATGGGTTCGAATTCTGCTCGAGTATGTACGCCCACGATTTTTGTCATGGCTGCTGCTAAAACACTGATCAATTCAGTGCTTATTTACGTCGATGTAGGGCAATTTGTCAATTAGTTGCAATGAAAACATGGATTCTGTATTGTTAAGTTAATAGTCGATCAGTTGCAATGAAAACATTGATTCTGTATTATTAAGTTAATAGTCGACGTATGATCAAAGCACGCAATATTGTTTAAATTTCCCAGGTATTCTACTAATAAGAATCTTGTTACTACATCGCCCTCGTTTATATTGATGTTGCCTTTCCTTGTATACTTTTCAACCCCCCCCCCCTCAAAAAAAAAGAAAGATAAATGAATGAACAGAGAAATAAAACCACAGAAAAATGGAAGCGAATTCATTTAAATAAAGCAACGAGAATCTTACGCGGATGGCGACAAATCCAGTAACCACCCTGAGTGCAACCCTTTGGAGAGAAAGCCCGCTTTATGAGCTTTGGGATGAGTTGAACTTCCGTGCCGTTGACTTTCTTTATCTTGCAATGTTGGTGCATGTGTATGGGGAAAGTGTACGTCACATTGTACTTGTTCCTGCATACGCCGTGGGCTGCAAATGCAACGACAGAGTTTAAATGGCATGGTATTGAAGACGAAAAGAATTAAAAAATGACACACGTATATTAAACTGAGAAAAATCCTCAGGCTTTCAGGTTATCAAGAAGCTTTGTAATTACACGTACGACAAGAAAAATCACATTTTAATACATAATATTCTGAAATATCAGAAATGTCTTAATACTCGAAAGTTTCTATATCGCAATGACCTGCGATCGTTGATATTTTCATTTTTCCATTTCCTACCTTTCCAAGCAAGCCTAAACTCTACATTTCAATGGATTACACTTCACCATATACACATACATAATTATATCCTTACAGGAAGCAATTGAAATAGAGTGCTATGTAAACGTACCGGTATGTCTTTATAGTGTACTAACGACTGGGACAGTCATTGTTTATGAAATTATCATAAAGAATAGATGGAGGTGAGAGGGAGGAAACAAAGTAATCATCGCGGTTACAGAGATTGAAGCAAAAGAGCAGCATCTTGTACTTAGAAGGTACCTCAAAAAGAAATTCAAACAAAGTATACTTCAAATGCAAGAAACAGATTGACAAAAGAAATCCAGACGTTTACTCACACACATGAGTCATGGTTATGTACTAATCTACCGTATACAGGACACGAAGTTCTTTCAAAGGCTAGATTAAAATGCACATTGAAATAATAAAACAACAAAAATGACAAATTACATCTATATAACATTGACAAACATTAAGCGTAAAGGTTGCACAAAAGATATATATAGATGCATAAATTAAGTTAAACCTGACTTAAATCTGATAATGTAGTACAATACGCATTGTAAATACGGTAGAATGCAGACACAATAGAGCCGTCACAACACTACAATATATTAGATCGACTGACTATGAACAACGTAAATACGAGGAAATATAAATTTAGGAGTTAAAAGAAAACTAATGATAAAGCGCTAGTTACATGCAACTCCTTGTGTATCGAAGTCTCCATCTATCTTGGAAGACTTTCACTGTTTCATTTTTTATTCTCTTCACTCTTATTACCTGATATTTCCCTAGTCTGCCTATGACTTGAATCATTATCGAACAGAAGGAAAGTAATTTGCCCTTCCGCTTTATGGACTTTCCATCTTTTAAAACATTCTGTGTGCCACAGTGGAAGTCCGATGTATGTTATATTATTCTGAAACCGCAACGCACAAGCGCTCCTAAAAAGAACTCTGTTGTTGTTGGTTTTTTTCTCTCTCTCTCTTCTATAAAAGCCATGTTCAATTGACGGATTCATGCTAAAATGCACTACAGTTATTTAGTATAGAAAGCGGCAAGCTTTATACTGCGTAGCATAGATTGTTAAGGGCTATTGACACAACACCCTGAAATCAGGAATCTAGCAATTTTCGCTTGGGCACCAAGTGGCGGCCCCCCAAACATCATACTTTTATTTATTTGTGATCCTGCATCACAGAACCAACAAAAAGTCGCCAGACAGGAACTTTTAATTTAGGGTAAATTCTGAAACAGCAGTCTCTCAGCTTTAATGATGTTCAACTCAATTCAAATGGACTTTCCTAACCTACCTAAGTAATGGAAAGAAAGCACACACTCTGGAAAAGTGTGAACTGAGAAAACAAGGCTCTGAAGTAGAGGGTCTATTCAAGCGTTCAATCTTTTAATACCAAGCCGTGCTAGCCGTGGTATGAATGAGATAAAACACAGGATATAAACCACTGGAGCAACAACAATGAAGGGATTATCAGATTGAGCTGAAATTGAGCACGCTGTATCAATAACACATTCTGTCTATGATTATTGCTAACTTTCAAAGCAGTAGCAGTATCTTTTCAAAAGTTATTAGAGTTGAAAGTGAAGAGTAAGCAAGGTATATGAAAAGGGACCTCTATAAGACATACCTGCTCACACTATTCTAAAAATGGGGTTTAGAAAAACGGCTAAAAACACACTTTCCAATTCATTTTATGATCACAAACTTAAGGATAATGTAGAAGAAGAATAGTTCTTTCAGATAATGTGAAAAACTCAAGATTGACTTTGCTGACGAGTTTCACCTTTTTTGAGTCCTCGTGTAAATTCAAGGGGTGTGACTTTTTCTTTGTTTTGTGATGCACGGTCACATTTAGTTTTTTTAATCTCTTTTAATTGTTGGGTTTTGTTTTGTTTTGTCTTCTTTTGACATTTATATTTTGTTTGTTCGTTTGTCTGCTTTTTTGTTTGTTTGTTTGTTTGTTTTTCTTCCTCTTCTTCTTCTTCTTCTTCTTCTTCTTCTTCTTCTTCAGGGCAGTGCTCGGTCGCCACTGAAGTTTTGTAATGCGGAGTCAAAATGTCTCCACACGTTCCACACAGGCCAAATTATCTGAGAGTACCTACAGCAGGTATCTCGCCCGTAGTTGCCCAGAGGTGCGCACGCAGGTCCGATTTACCCGCAGCCAAGTTTTGAGCGTGACCAAAACTTTTTCCGGTGAGTCCACGCAGAACGCCAGTAGGAGGTCCCTAGCGGCAGCACCTCGCAGGTAACTCCCACATAGGTACTTTGAGGTCCCCGTATGCGGCCAGATAATGACATTCAGTAGGACTTCTGCCATTCCTTCAGGCCGTGTCACACCTTTCCGGGCAAGCCTTGCGTGCGATTTGCAAAGAACAATTTTTACTACCCGGAGGTCCCCGGAATGAGCCGCACATGACAGTACCTAGCACGTATCTCACCCGTAGTCACCCGGAGGTGTGATCGGGAATATTTTTACCCGCAACCATGTTTAGGCCCTGTCACATCTTTCCGGGCAAGCTATGCATTCTGTTGCGTGTAGGGATTTTCCGGCATACCGGGAATTTCTGAGGGCGAACAAGGATTTGGGCAAGCCAGTGCATGCGTCTTATTGTCCGATATGCTGGAAAATCCCACACGCAACGAGCCTGCGTAGCTTGCCCGGGAAGGTGTGACGGGGCCCTTTTTGGCTGCGGGTAAATAGGACCTGCGTGCGCAACTACGGGTGAGATACGTGCTAGGTACTGTCTAGTGCGGGTCATCTTCGGGGACCTCCGGGTAGTAAACATTTTTCTTCGCAAGTTGCACGCAACTCTTGCCCGGAAAGGTGTGACACGGCCTTAAGCTTCGAGAGGCTACCCAGCTTTCGTCCAACCCGGGACGAAAACGGGAGCGCACAAATAAAATAAACAGTTACTATGGAAACGCCGTTTCCACACATTCGAAACATGCCGTCTTGCTTCTCTTGTTCCAAAGAACAGCATGTTTGCCGAATTGCATGAGCATTGCTATTAAAAACAAAATATGAGGAAGTAGCTTGATCAAAACATTTTGTCCTGATTTATTTTCATAATATATTATTTGGTTACCATAGCAACGCAGTTTCCAACACATTCGAAAAATGTCTTGCACATCTTCAACCCGACACTTATATGTGTGTGCCAAGCTTCGTAAGCATTTTGCTTGAAAAATGAGGAACTTGTTCGACCCCTAATATTTCCCCGATTAATCGCCGTATATATGTTGGTACCCTCTCCACGCAGTACCCCCCCCCCTTTTTTAGCCATGAAAGAACCGTTACGTAACTTGCACTTTTACCAAAGGTCAATGTGCGTGCCAAATTTCATGATCATTGCTCGAAAAATGCGAAGTATCTCGATTATTATAACCTATTTTAGGCCATAATATGCCGTCAGCAACGCAGTTTCCAATACATTCGAAAAAAAAAATGTTTTGCACATCTCCATCCCAAACTCAATGTGTGTTTGTGCTAAGCTTCATGAGCATCGCTAAAAACTTGAGAAGACTCGCAACGTGACGCACCGACTTTCTACAGCGATTGGTGGACTTGTCGACTTTTGCAACAAAAAGAGTGGATTTATCGGTTTTTGCCGCAAAAGACATTGAAAAGTACAAAATTTCAAATTGTCCTCTTTTCTAAATTTCTAAAAAAATAAACTTTGTATTTCATAGTTAACTGACATTCATGAATGACTTCTACATCATTTGCGTTCTACGCCAACAGAGTGTAATGAAAATCGTGATTTAAAAGAAATGAGAAAAGTGGACTTAGGATCGGTTTTTGCGAACAAACATTTCATATACATTTATAACAATCTTACATATACAATGTACATACATACAAGGCATTGCTGGGACCTATAAAAGCCCGCGCTTGGCTACTTCAATGTCACTGGGCGTTGTCTCAATTCTAGCGGCGACCGAGCCGGCTGCAAATCGGCCGGACGCCGCTCCGAGTTGTGACCGCGGCAACAACTAGTGTACTTTGATATAGAACGATTTGTTGATTGGTGGATGCACGGTTGTACGCCCCATCATATCTACAGTAAAAACATGTCTTTTAGACATCAAAGTAGTCGGGTCTGCAAGCGTGGCGACCAAAACCTGTTTGTGTTCAGGTAAAAGGAGTCACTCTCCTATCTCTTTTCTTTTCTTTTTTTTTCTTTTTTTTCTTTTTTTTTTCTTTTCTTTTTTGTTGGAACTTTACAAAACTGCGTCTCCGATCTGCTAAGTATCTATTATATTTATTTTGTATGCATCCATCAAGTTTTGTAACATATATCGGATATTGTTTATTTTTAAATATAAATTCATTACCAGAACAGAAGATTAACTTCAAATTAAAATTTATCGTTGCGAAATGTTTTGGATATCTGACATCCAATCTAATTTTATTAATTCATACATACTTATCAAAACTACTGAGAAAACTAAATGAACTCTGACCTAAACAACTTTGTCCCATGTGAATATTTCATAGTGCTAGAGAGAGAGGGAAAGAGAGGGGGAAAGTGAGAGAGTAAGTAATATACGTAGATTTGCAAGTTTCACTGCTTTTTAATATTTTAGTTCATTTCTTTCCGATAAAAGGCAATAAACTGGTAGCCATAATTACCTATCATGGCGTAGGCAAAGACCAGACCAAATAAAAGGATGGTCCGCTAGGAAAAAACAAAGGACAAATGTGACAGAAAAAGGTCCAAAACATTCAGTGACTGAGAATTAACATTGTCAAGACTAACCGGAAAACTTGAAATCTCTTTTTGTTTTTCATTATTTTATATGCTTCACCGTAGGAACCAAGTTTTCATACACTATGACACTTGATTTCTTCATGAAATCACCCATACAAACACATACTAACACAATTACACAGACAGACAAATGCGTATTCACACACACACACACACACACACACACACGCACACACACACACACACACACACATACACACACACCTACACAATTCTTCAAGTATTCAAGCCGACATGCTCTGTATATCCTAGACAAATTGTTTCCTTTTTTAATGTGACGCACTCTGTCATAATGCATAGGACGATCATTCCTTTCATAATGACATTTGACAATTGAGATTCCTCACTTTGAGCACAAGCAGATGTGTGATAATTAAAAGTGAAATCCGATCCAAAATATGCAAACTCATTGATGACAACGATACTATGAGAGTATCAAGAGTAATTATTACCGTGTTTTTGTTTTTGTTTCATCCCATTTACCTAATTTGTGCATCGATGTTCGTAACGACAACGTCGGAGTCGAACTTCGGACAAAATGCCATTGTAAAATATGTCAATATTACGGAAATATCATACCATGAAAACAAGATTTCTGACTCTGACATAACGCAATGATAACATGAAGGAAATTACTCACCATTGTTGCTTATGTAGAAGATCTGATTGGCAGGAATGGACAATCGTTGCTGATTTCTTAACAAATGAAATGAAGAGAAAACGATGCAATAAGTGTCTTTATTTCAACGATCCCTCTTTATCAAGAAGGCCTTGAATCTTTAACATTGAAGATGTTTTCCAGATAGCAGCTTGACCTTCAAGATTATTGGGATGGAGGTGTGCAGCGGCAGTCGGTGACAGTGTAGAGAGTAGTGTAACTGGTAATGAAAACAGTCATATAATTATTCTGCAGTAGAAAGTTAAATGTGCAAGTGAAATACAGGGCTGGGTTTAGAGTAGTCTGGAGCCCACAGGAGGCTGCATCCCTCTGATGACAGGAAGGGCGGCCTCCAGGGACCTGGAAAACAGCAGTTGATAGTGCTGCAACTTCTGAATAGATATAATTCAATATCCTGATTGTGCGGGGGTAGAAAAAAGTATCTGTACGCGTCGATGGTGACGAGTTGATGTGCTGACCTGATGTCGGACACCGTCTACCAACGTGGAGGAGCCTTTTGAGGTAATGGATTTCTTGTCATGCTCCATCAGCTGTGACAACGAGAGTGATTTCAGGAATATCATTTGCGGCCACATGATGATGTCCATAATAATTTCATGAAGGTGTGTGGGTGTATGGATGTGAATGTGGATGTGTGTGTCAGTTAATTTGTTTGGGTAGATCTATATGAGCATGTGTATGTTGATGTTCATCTGCCTGGCCCTGCCTCTCTCTATTTTTTGTTTGTTTGTTTTTACGTTGATTTTCTTAGTTCATATGTGACAGTGCACCTCAAAACAAACAAAAAGTCGCCAGACATGAATTTTTAGTTAAGACCATATTCTGAAAAAGTTGACTTTAAGCTTTAAAATGATATATAACTCAAATCAAATGGACTCTCCTAACCTATCTAAATATTGGAAAGAAAGTACAACCTCAGGAAAAGTGTGAACTGAGAAAAGAGGCTCTGAAGTAGAGTGTCTATTCAAGCGCTTAATCTGTACCAAACCGTGCTGGCTGTGCGATGAATGGGACAAAAAACAGGAAGTAATCCACCGGAGTAACAGCAATGAAGGGATTATCAGATTAAACTGAAATTAAGCATGCCTCATTAACACATTCTGTCCATAATCAATGCTAACTTTCAAAGCAGTAGTACTATCCTTTCAAAAGTTAATAGAGTTGAAAGTGAAGAGTGTGGACAAGGTTTTTCAGAAATGAAAAAGGGATTCTGAAGACACACCTAATCACACTATTCTATCAAAAATGTTCGAGATAAACTGCTAAAAAAACACACTTTCCTGCCCGTTTTATGATACCAAATTTTAGCATAATGTAAAAGAAGACCCGCTCTTTCAGAAAATATGGAAAAGTCAAGTTCGGCTAGGTTGACCCATTTCACTTGTTTTCAGTCCTCACGCAAAATCAGTGTGTGCGACTTTATGTTCGTTTTGAGGTGCACGGTCACATATGCTGAAACAGAGTGACACAAATCTAGTACGATCTGTGAAAGTTGACTTCCTATACAACAACACCAAGGTACCCGCCATCTGATTCCAACCTTGAACAATGATTGCCCACCAGTCGTTGAAGGTCAATCAGCAGAGCCATAGAGAGAACCAACTCATGAATTTTAAAGAATCACTAAATATGCATAAATTTGTTTGTGTTTTTTTATCAGATTAAGCATCGGTGAGGATCTTTAGATGAGATATTTCTTTTAAAAAACCAGCATCATTTACCAACCTGGCTTCCTGACTTCGCATTGAGGCTATCCCCGTCAATTTATGTATACTGGGCATTCAGAATACATGTAATGTTAATGACCAATAGAAGATATGTGTAGTGATAATGATAATGATAGTCACATTAAAAGGAGAAGCGAGAAAAAAAAGATCTCGCTATAAAAAAAAAAAAATGTAAGACAACTATTCTAAAAGCTAGACGCGTGCTACTTACTTGCTACTTGCGTGTATTCTGTGTGACTTGTGTGAGAGCTTCTAAACAGATCCATTTTCAGTTGCAAGCGACATACGGGGACTGTGAAGTACCTTCGTTAACCCGGCGAAGTAAGTGCGTGGGAGTTGCGAGGGGCTGCCGCTAAAGGACCTCTTACTGGTGTTCTTCCTGTACCTCTGCTGGCTACCCCCGCGACTCACCCGTAAGAAGTTTTGAGTTTGCTCAAGGCCTTGTCACACCGTGTCTGAGGAAGCCTTGCTGGTTGACTTGCGGGGACATTTTTTTTTTTTTTTTTTTTGGCTACTCGGAGCTCGGCGCAGTTGGCCCGCACTCGACAGTACCTAACACGTATCTCGCCCGTAGTTGCCCGGGGGTGCACACGGAAGTCCGATTTACCCGCGCAGCAGACTTTTGAGCATGACCAAAACTTTTCCGGGTGAGTCGTAGGGATTGCCGCAGAGGTCCACGCAGAACACCAGTAGGAGGCCCATAGCTGTCGCTAATCACAGGCAGTTGACCCGCTAGAAGTTCATAGGCTGCCCGCGAATCTATGCCTATCTGCACTGGAAACGTGTCATCTGCAGCCCTGGCATTCGATGAACCTACAGGTGTTTCACTAGCAAGGAACGGTTTCGAAACTGCCCGTATGATGTAGCTGGTCAGTTCAGCGGACGTGTAGCGAGCTATACGAGCAAACTGCATGCATGCTGAGGGTCACTTAGTGCCTTTCTGTTGGTTAGTTGAGAGTCAGCTGCGGTCAAGATAATGGCATTCCTTCCGACCTCTACCGTATCAAATCCTTCAGAGGAGTTCCTTCACCGAGTTGTAGCCCTCAGTCGCCTCCCGATGCGCCTGATACGGAGGTCACACGGAAAACAGGTAAATTGAACGTAAGAAGCACGGGTCTAGCAGGTAAGACGTATGCGAACTCTCACAAATCCTTGTCCGCCCGCAAAGATTGTCCTGCATGCTGGAAAATCCCCACAGGTAACATAGCTTGCCGGAAAGGTGTGACAGGGCCTTGAAGGATGACGATGATAAACAACCTGCGAGTTCCCTGAAATACAAATAACATGGTAATTTGTGTTGATTGATGATACCCTCAACCACACTTTTGCGGTGAAACGAAATTCTCGAAACATTACATATATATTAACTAACTTTTCTTATATTTTTTCTTCAGGTTCCCTGGATACGCCCGCCAAAAACAAACAAAAACAAAAACAAAACAAAAACAAAAACAAAACAAAACAAAACAAAACAAAACAAACAAACAAACCAAAGAAAAATCCTTCAAAACTAATATTCCCGTTGTGATCTCATCTGTCAATCATTGCTAAGGTACTGATATGTTTAACATAATATCACAGAAACATACAAGTTATGGTGAGGGTTATGGTGAGGATACCATCTCATCATCCCTGATCATTGCAATGCGTTATAAATTATAAAATCATTCTTATTCTTCATCCCAATCATTATAAAGTATGAAACTCTGTACTCATTATAACTAACTTATAGTTGTTCAAATGTAGAAGTCTTAAATTCATCCGGCTGTACCTACCTAAATCTCATTCTTCATCTTTTTTTTTTCGAGATACCCAAGAAGCTGAAGTAGTATGAGCTTTGTAATCTTACTAGTGTCAATGTCACTTTCAGCATTATTATGATCGTTTTCCTTACTTATCACGCTGGAGTGTTCAATGATATCAAGAACTTTTAATATAATAGTTCTATTTCAACTAAGTTCCAATCATTTGCTGCTTCACTTCTTGTTTGCTGTTTCTCATTATTACTCGTTCCAAGCAGAACCATATAAAAATAAATTGCACATGAATATAATATGAAATAAATCAGCCTATTCTGCATTTCAAAGAAACACAGGCTAGAACGGCTAAAATCCATGATAGTTTACCATCGTAAACTATTCATGGCGACAATTGTTTTGACCATGATGCACGTTGATTGGACTGCAATCAAATTCTGTTTTCTGTCATAAACTGGAAAAAAATCTAATCAATTGATGCTGTTTTTCCCTCAAATTAGATTTACATAGTAATTCAGGGCTTTCAAAGTAATGGGAAACTAGAAATGTCGCTATGGCGACTGGTACGCCTCCGTCATAATGCATGGCTCTCCTAATATGTCTATAGTACAATGTCTTGACAATGTGTGATGACAGTTTCACATAATTGGCAAAATATTAAAATGACAGGTTTGTCACAAATGTGTTGACTGTTCGCTTTCCTTGAACTATATAGGTTTGCTATATTGTCTGAGGGTGCAGGTACGTGTATTTGGGGATTTGACAATTTTTACTTGCCTTTTGACCCTTTTATAAGTTTATGCATTGAGTATTTTCCAAGGTATGGAGAAAAAGTGTAATTTCAGTATTAAATAGTATATTGTTTGCCCGATATTTCCCTGGCTTTTGACCCTATGACCTCAAAATTCACAAGAGAATCACTGTCAGTTAGAACATGCATAAATATGTAAGTTTCATGGTGATATCTTGAGTCACTTTTGAGATATGGAGGACGAAGTGAAATTTAGCTCGTCCACTTGAGCTTTGACCTTTTGATCTTTGATCTTTTGGCAAGAAACTTCCCAGAGAATCTCTATTGGGTAATACATGAATATATTAAGTTTCAAGAAAAATCCTTAAGGCATTGCATAAATGTGAGGGGAATACTGAAATTTTGAGGAGTTGACCTTGATCGTTGACCCATGACCTTTTACCCATGTTCCGTAAATATTCACTACCAGTCAGTAGACCGAAATGTCTAGAAGCAACTCATCGTTTGTCTTTACTTGCAGGGACGACATCAACTTTTTTGAAGGGGAGGGGGGGGGGGGGGGCGTTCTGACACTAAATGCATGGTCGGCGCCACGTTTTCTAAATGCCCCCCACCCCTCCCCCCCCCCCCCCCCCGTGACGCCCATGACTCGAATTTATTTCAGAGAGAACAATGGCGTGGAGCAATCGTCTGTGTCCATTTAAATATCCCCTTTTGTTCAACGGTGAAAACTTGCCTGTGGATTTGAAAGGATTGCTCGATATGCCTTCAGGACTAAACCCTGATCAGGATCATTACACTTTCCTTCCCCAGAGCCTACAAAAAGTACTAATTTGCCCAATCATCTTGACTTCCCTTGGACGCAGTTTCTACAAATCAAAATGATTATGTAACTTGCTTGACCTGTATTCACCAACAATGATAATAATCAGAATAAAAAAAGAGCTCAACATAAATGTCAGTAATGATATTCTTTATACGACAAGCAGATGGAAAGGAAGAAAAGACGAATAAACGAAATGCTTTGTCATATCGGGAACAATCAAAACTTAAATAAAACATGAGAGGAATGTAATATGCTTATTTGTTTTAAGCTAGCCATATTTTAGAACATCTAGTCAGATTTACAGAAAAAATAGATAAAACTCTTTTATCCAATCATGCCATTGAATGTGTTGTGCCTGAAAAATCTACCATTGTATAGAACTGATGATACATTGATAGGTTAACTGCAAGAACAACTGTTTCTCTTTCTTGGTGTTTGTGTAGGTGTTAGATAAAATTTCATGTCAACCAAGCCGCCAGTATTGCCTTCGGACTTTTTTAAGCATGTATCATACCAGTATCTTTATTCCATTGTTTCATATACTGACGACTGAGTACAATTTTGTATAAAAATCTGATGCTTCTCCTGATTAATTCATAGCCGCACGAAGCTGATTGGAAATTATTGCGATTGACGTATCTGTAGAACGAAGTGACATTTGCATATTATATTTCGACAGTTAATGCGATGATAGGTCCACCCAGCCTTTGGGTCAAACCAGACAATGTTGAATTTATCATATTTCCTGCAAGAGGTATCCTTCTTCTACATTTCGTTTTTCAGTTTGGGGTCATAAAGTGAATGGGGGAGTGTGTGTTAAGCAGTTTTTCTACAACGCCATTTTTTGAAGAGTAGTTTGATCAGGTATGTCTTACAGGCCCATTTTTATTTATTGAAAAATCCTATCCACTCTGTTCACTTTGAACTATAATTAACTTTTTGAAGTACAATGCTACTGTTTTGAAAGTTGGCAGTAATCATGGACAGAATGTATAGGTAGATCATATTCAATTTCAGGTTAATCTGATGATATTATTATTGTTGTTGCTCCGGTGGTTTACATCCTGTTTCTCCCCCCTTTTTTGCCCATTCATCACACAGCAAGTAGAATAGCGTTATTTAGTGTTCCTCATTAAGTCCTCTTTTCATTTCGTAAAAACCCTGTCCATACTCTTCACTTTCAATATCCACTAACTTTGGGGGAAAAAAACAAACAATCATGCTAGTGCTTTGAAAGTCGGCATTGACCATTTGAATAATGCGTTAATGAAACGTGCTAAATTTCAGGTCAATCTGAAAATCCCTTAAATTGTTGTTGTTCCGGACGGTGGTGTACATTCTATTTTTGTTCCGTTCATCACACAGCTAGCACAATCGCTTATATAGACCCTGCACTTCAGAGCCTTTTTTTTCTGAGATTACACTTTTCTAAAGAGTGTGATTTCTTACCAATATTTAGATAGGCTAGGAGAGTCCATTTGAATTGAATTATACATTATTTTAAAGCTTAGACTCTGCTCTTTAAGAATCTACCCTTCACTTAAAAATCTATGTATGGCGACTTTTTTGTGTGTTTTGGTGTGGTGATACAAGGTCTAATACGTTTGTGTGTTTGTGTGGGTCTGCTTGTGTGTCAGGTCACATCATAATCATGTACAAACTATTAATCATACAGTTGATATCGCGCTATTGATATTCGTCTCTTTCTCTCTCGTTCTTTCTCTTTCTCTCTCCCTCTGTCTTTCTCGTAATTTATACGATTTCAGTGCATTCAAAAGTGGATTGGTATACATTGTGAGGAATAAGTTTTACCTTCTGACCATTCTGATATTCCAACTGGCTTAAAGATAATATAAAGTTTTGGTACCTCAAAAGTTTCCCTGAATTTCCTTGTCTTAGTTTGTGTTTAGGGTTAAAGTACCTTTCATATAACTATAAACACTGTGAGACTTACTCGCCCCAAAGTGCTCTCATGTCTTAGTAATCATATACCAGAGCCGTTTACAAGTATGCGACGCCGTACGGCGGCGAGGTAGTACACGTATTGTACGAAACCATTATTGCATGAGAACTGCGACCAGCAGCCCCATACGCATAGCTAAATGGGGCTTCGCATTGTAGCATTCAGGATCATGACAGGTTTAGTATCGCAGGTAAATATCAACTTAAAATCCAAAAATTTCTTCAATTTGAAGACTTACCAGTTAAGTTGAAGTATTGAAAACAGGTTTAGGGCAACGTTTGGTTTTGCCAATAGTCCCTTTCTGTTCGAATTGATGACTGAATGTGACTCGGTCGAGAGGACCTTGGGAGAGCTACACTGAATTGACGGCCAGCACATGCGCACACAGACATCTTATCCGTTCATGGATTTGAAATTTGTGCGCATGTGATGTGTGCGCATGCGCTGGCCGTAGTATTCAGTGTATATAGCTCTCCCAAGGTCCTCTCGACCGAGTCACATTCAGTCATCAATTCGAACAGAAAGGGACTATTGGGAGAACCAAAAGTTGCCCGAAGCCTGTTTTCAATACTTCAACTTAATTGGTAAGTCTTCAAATTGAAGAAATGTTTGGATTTTAAGTTGATATTTACCCGCGATACTAAATCTGTCATGATCCTGAATGCAACAATGCGAAGCCCAATTACCCTATACGTATGGGGCTGCTGGTCGCTAAGCGTATGGGGCTGCTGGTCGCAGTTAATTGCATGATTACTAAGACATGAGAGCACTTTGGGGCGAGTAAGTCTCACAGTGTTAGTTATATAAAAGGTACATGTACTTTAACCTGAATCACAAACTAAGACAAGGAAATTCAGGGAATCTTTTGAGGTACCAAAACTTTATATTATCTTTAATAATTTCATTTTTGTATATTTGAAATATCCTCTTGAGACATAGGACGAATTTGAATACAAACAACAAAATATGAGTCGATAAATCTAATTCCACTCAAAATCAAGTGTATTAAGGTGCACACTGAACAACCATTAAACTCTAATAAATACACAGGAAAATTGTAGAGAAACATTTTTTTTTTCCAAATAGCATCAACAGAAAAAAAAAACTACCAACGAAAACAAAAACGGAGCATCAGAAAATGTCGAGGACATAATTAAGAGGAAGTTTTTGTACTCTGTGTTTATCATGACTAAAAACTGCGACATAAACAAGAAAAAAGGAGAATAACAGCGTGTATACATTTTCAATCAGTCAACCTTCGTCACACCAGACGAGGAAGCTGCAATTCCCGTCCGTCGCAATAACACACACACCATTCCTTCGAGGTGAGGCAATGCCTTTGCATTGCAAAGCGATTTGCGTTATTAGTTAACGGGTATCATTTTTCTTTTCTTTGGAAATGTGTAGTTCTATATAACTATTATGATAGTGATGATATTATAGATGACTTTGAAGATACCCTGTCAGACATTATTGGTGTAATAACGACAATGATCTCAATGTACTTGTCAAGGCGGATGATAATCGCACAGAGAAAAGGATGTAATGATAATATGTGCCTTGAAATGCAATGCTTTTAATACTACACATCGTAAACGAGCATAATTTCAAATCTGCGAATATTGATTTCTTGAAAACTGAGTTTTTGCAGATATTCAAGAGATTGACTGAATACAATACGAAATTATTTTTTACGTATACACTGAGTATATTTTAAACAAACATAATCTGTAATTGATTGACATCCAGTAGAGTAGGGCCTACTAGTTCAATTCAACTTTATTTCATTTCCATGAAATAAACAGGGAAAATTATGTAGTAATATAAAAATATATAAACAAAATACATGTAATCATGAGTAGCAACATAATTGCATTTGTAAGGTATAAACATATGCATATTTCAAGGATGGGAATGGAAATGGAGGGTCCCACTAAAAATCCAAGCTTGTACGATATCAATGGGACCCTCAGAAATACACAAGAGAACGAATAATGACTTCATGAAACTACAAACAAACATTATGAAACAAAATCAAAGAAACCAATGTCAACTGACATGAAACTTGAAAGTGATTAGTAACTTGCATTACCGTCAAGGTCTGAATTATATAGATTTTTTTTCCATTAAAGTGTAGTGATTATAATAAAAGAATGCATTCATACATACAGTGACTTTATTGCTAAGGCGTGAATACATCCTGCATGGCAACTGTATAGTCTGTGATTATAGTACTTTATGCCTATGCGTACGTATTCCTACACACTATTGTCAAGACTTGCATACAACCTGGATTACAATTTTAGTGATTGCAATGGATATTCGTATTCATACATAATATACACACTATAGGATTGCAATCAAGCTGCATGACAACCGTAATGAATGTAATCAAATTTACCTATTTATGCACACTATGATCATATAACTGTTGAGGCTTGCATACGACCTGCTTGACAACGCTTTCAACCAACAAAGAAAGCGTTTTCCTCCCTATTGGACTAGAAGCATGATAATAATAATAATAATAATAATAACAAATTTTATTGGAATAACAATAACGATGACGATGATAATTATGGTATTACAATAACAATGATAACAATAACAAAAATAATACCTGTACTGATATTCGTGTCTTATCTACCCAGGGCAGCTACCAGAGTACCCTGTCATTGTTATTACCCTTGCGTCGCCATACAGGTACCCATTCATACGTCTGGATCGAGAGGGACATGGTGGGTAAAAACATCTTGTTCAATGACGTATGCACTGGACGGGAATCGAGGGAGAGTCCTCCGATTGGGAGTCAGGAGTCTTAGCGACTATGACACAGCGCCGCCAGTAGAGGCAGAATCAAAGACAAACAGTGCGAGCTTTGTCAGGTAAGTTTAATCCAAAGAAATGAAGAGAGCCCTTAGACTTCTTTACGGCAAGACCACTCTTCTTACTTTGGCTGTTGTCACGCAGGTCTATTGGGAAAGACGGCAAGTGAATATATATATATATATTTTTAATCAGAACCAAGTAGACAGGAATAAGTCACCATTATTTCGAAAAACATCGACAGAAACAAGTTCAAAACCGTGATAGGCTACTGCCTCTCTTTAAAAATAGATTTATGAAAGTGCATGGCCGCCAGGAAGATGAGTTTATGAGCTCTCTACGATGCCAAGAAAACCCTCAAAACAAAACAAAGCAAAACAAAAGTAATAGCGACAGCAGCATCGAAAAAACAATAACTAAAATGGCATCTTCCACAGTCACCTATCAATTATGATTTCCAGCAAAGGAAAACATTTGTCCATGCAAGCTGAATATGGCTTTATCTTATGTAATTCCCGGCTGAGCATTGTGAGAATCCCCCCCCCCCCCATCCGTATGTTATAAATTTTATTTTCTCAACACAAATGAACGAAACCAAGATCTTGCCCAAGTGTATATTTCAATAGCATCAAACCTGAATGCATCGTTTTCCAAAGCAGGGATTGAAAACAGGTCTGCCATATCAAGGTTGGTTTAGAAATCAAATAAACAATGAAAAATGAAAGATACAGAGAAAGAAAGAATGAGAGAGAGAGAGAGAGAGAGAGAGAGCAGTAAATGGTATAAATGTAGACCAATCACTAAAGGGAGACAAAACTAATGTGTTAAATTATGTGTGTACATTTGAACACGATCTTCATAGCAAATTCCATGATAAAGTACTTTCAGCTCTATCCTCCTCATTTATTTATTTATTTTTTTGGCCATTTCACGAAGGACCGGGGGGAGGGGGTGGATGTGTTTTATAAGGCTGTTCGTAAAGTTACGAACGACTTACGAGCGACTGGTGATCAGTTCTTGTGCTGAATTACGGAAATTGTGATGAGTACAGCACATCAGAACTGATTACCAGTCGCTCGTAAGTTGTTCGTAACTTTATGAATAGCTTTATGAAACAGGGCCCAGGGCGGGCAAAATTCGCTTTGAGCTTGAGAATATACGCATACAAAACATGCGCTTACCATGAGACTGGCCCACAAAGAGACTGCTCATCAGAACACTGTCGCCGCTAGGAGGATACCCGCATCGCCAGTCACCTTCACTGTCAAAGTCATCTTCGGTCCATGATGTCTGATCCGACGGCCAGCAACACGTACAGTCCAACCAGATGAAGTCATGATTATTACGGCACTTGCCTTTCACTGCATTCACAATGGCGAGGACGAAAGACTCGTTGACCGGGATCGCCATGGTTTTCCCGTCTCCACCGCACATATGCCTGGATCGTTTCTTCTTTTGGCAGGTGATATCAATGCTGTTTGCAATGAAGTCAGCTGACGCCCAGGCGGGAAAAAAATAATAATGATAACAGTCTTTGGACTTGCATGGTTATGTGACAATCAAAAGAAAGCAGAATTCCCATTAAAAAAAAAATACAGAAGGATCATTCAAAGGATTGTCGTAGATCTTGTATAGGAAGTCAAAATCCAACTGCCAACGTATCGTGTGACCCTTTACGTGATCTTTGCAGTTCCAATTATAATATTAGCTAGAGCAGAAATTCGTAAAGCAGGCAAGTTTCAGTAGTAGATACTCGTTAAATCTGTTACTGACAGTAACAAATCACCTGTCTTCCTTCTATAAGCAAAAGTGATGATCAAACTCTCACTAAGACGAAAGACAACATTAACTGCTGTGTTGCTAAAGAATACATTTGCTGCTAATTCTCACCTTGATGACTGTGCCAATGTTATCAGTTGTCCAGGCTTCATACATGAAAACTATAGAAATCCTCTCAGCCTTAAAAAAAAAAACATGTTCTAAAAAGATTCTCAGTCTTTGGACACTTTTAAGACTAATAACCAAGATTCAATCTCAGCGAATGTACTTAGAAATTGTAGATCTGAGCTCGTTTGAAATCTTTCTGAGCTGTTCAACGCCGATGAGAGCAAAACAAGCTGCTTTGACAGAGGTAACCAATCAACTAACCAACTAACCAACAGACAAACAAACAAATAAACAAAATTCGTAAACACCAGCTAGTGATCTGAGCTGTTAGTAACTGGCTTACAGCTCCTGCATCAGCGTTTCTAAAATGTAGGTATACCTGTCTCTTGATTGGGTGTCTCAACAGTCGTTTTCCACTCTGTCGTCGACCTGGAGTGAGTTCTTGGTTCGATCTCGTAAGGAGTGGTTTCAGACACCACTGTCGTTATGGGCGACTCATGAAGAGCCTCTGTCGCTGTTTCAGAAGTCTGTGCAGGAGAAAAGGTGATCCTCCCATCAGTGACCCCAGGTGACTTAGCGCTGGTAGATTCTTCCGAGGTGTCTGTCAAAGTATCTACGTTGAAAACATATCAAGAAGACAAATGTAACTTATTATTTGCCGCCGGTCGTAACAGCTTGAATTCAAATAAACCCTTAGACAGAGAATTTTACGATATTTGGTTAATATTTTCTACTTAAGAAAAAAGAAAACGTTTTGATTGTGTTTGTTTTTGTATTTGTGGGTACTTTCTATAAGAGTGAATTCCATAATAAATGCCTACCAAAAGTGTATAATACCCCTTTTTGAACTGATATTTCTCTTATCGATATGACGTGTTTTAATATTAGTCGATGTCGAAGTATGTATTTCATTTACATTGCCATGTAGTAAACCTCCAAAAGCCAAGATTGTTTATTCCAGATATGTTTCCAATCGAGAAGCATATAATTCCAGTGATAAGTACGATTAATGAAGAAAAATGAGAAGAAAGGCCTCTATCCAATGCAAGTCTCATCAGGGGAAGGAAAGAGTTCAGTCTATTCTTACGGAATTCACGGATGTCCCCGGTGAACTCTTCAGCATAGTGGCACTTGAAACCAGTCTTTGTTTCCTCACACGTCCCATTCCTGCATGGCTCTTTCAAGCAATCTGTTTAATGAAACGAAAATAATTGATATTATGATTGTCTGTTTGCTTGTTTGTTTGTTTGTATTTTCTCAACTCATTTCATATAGAGATCTTGGTGAGATCAAACAATTGAATAGACCCTATGTAAAACTAGAAAGTCTTCTCGTTTTTGTCACTGCGTGTGTACTTTCTTTCGATTTTAGACAGGTTAGGAAACTCTATTTCTAGAAAGTTGTACATCATTATTTTTATCATGAAAGCTGCTATACCAAAATCCGCCTTTTTTAAAACCTATGTCTTGAGACGTTTTGTGAAACAAGGTCACAATATTCAAAGACGGCGTGGATAAAGTTAATGGTTCAGATTCATGTTCACCGCCCTGAAATGAGGTGGAAAAGTGCAAAAGAACATCTTAACCAACTTTGTGAAACATGACGAAGACCCATGTATGCCATTTAGTAGTGGATTTGGTCATATCACTGAATTGCCTGCCTTGAAGCTCATGGCAACTGTAACGCTCAAGAGGACATTGAATGGATTTGATTTCGATTTCGATTTATTTCCATATTTCTCGATAAAAAAATACATCAAATATAACAAAATTAAATGAAGTACATGATATCAAGCTGGAGACATACATAAAATATTGCAAATATATAAAACATATAATGGTCGTTCTATGACGTTTTGAATCTTTGAATGGATGCTAAAGAAATATGAAGGAACCTACTTAAAAGCGAGCTTGTTGAGCGTAGGTCCCAGTTAAAATCGAGTTAAAGATTAAGATGGGGAGCACGGGTACAACATTGACCAAAACATAGAGAAAAAAAAAGTACATTTATACAGTTATATAGCAATATTCTTCTCTAATACAGATTTGGGGTCGGATAAGCCACATGCTGTAGGCGGATGAACCATTGTCGTTCTGGCGATAATAACAATATGACTCAAATATATGATAACAATAATACGGTTAAAAAATATTAAAGATTTATACATTGCGTGTATTAAGGAGGGAACACATGATGATTAACGATACTAATGTATTCTTTAGTAGTAACTCGCTAGGTGACATAATGCATATCCAAGGCTCGACACCTTACCGGGAATGCGACAACCCCACTTTCCAGGCCGAAAGCGAGTCGCATAGCAGGTCTTCGGGGTGAAAACACTTGGCATAAATTTCGGGATGAGTTGGACTTGAGTGCCATTAACAGTCATGATGTCGCATCGTGTACGTACGGGGAAAATGTAATTGTCGTTGTACTTGTTCCTGCATAATCCGTGGGCTAAAAATGTAACGACGGAGTTGTTATGTTTTTGTATGTTAGTATTGTACAAAACATTGCAAACTTACATTGCAAACGAGTGTACATAATTTTCACATAGAAATTTGTTAATCTCATAAGTCGCACGTAACAAGAGACTCGTTCCTCTGGGCGAGTTCCGGAAAATGCAAAGTGTTCTCGGAATCACACCACGACTCTCTGTTGATAAAAAAAAAAGTTATATAAAGGAGAGAGAGGGATAAAAAGTTGTTTTCAAAAATAAACAGAAAAGTAATGTTGCAACCGTAAAGGCTCTAATTGGTTTTGAAAGGTGTCACTCACTTTGATTTGATTTTCTTTTTTCAACATGCCATACCTTAATACACAAGGGAAATTCCTGTATTAAATGTAGGATTATACAAGCAATTTTAATACATATTCAAGCGGGAAAGCAGACATGTGAAATAAAGGGGAAAATGTTTTTAGGTTCAGGTAACACCTCCCTAGTATGATATTAAGTCATAGTGTTTCAAACAGCATTGAAAATGTATCTCAAGTAGGACGTATAAACAAGTGCAGACAAAACAAGAAGAACATGAGTTATTAAAGAGTACTTGTTGGGGAGGTTCCTAACTGCATTGTTGATTGCATTTTCTGTTTTTGTTTAAAAAAAATGTCAGGAATATAAGCAGCATTTTCCCCACAGAAATTGAAAATACTACTGGAATTGAAATTTCCATGAATTCTCATTTTTTCGCCATTCAAAAAGCAGACTCGCCATCCATGAGCTGCAACATAAGCAACATTGATCGGATTCGATACACATAATCAGTGTCATTTCATTATGCACTTCTTACTACTTCATGTTCATTGTTTTTCGTCAGACTATTAGACGTTAGGCACTGCATATTTCTTTTTATTCCATAAAACATTCTCATTTGTCTATAAAAACCGTTACATTCATTCTAAAGACGGAAAACCGAACATGATAATTTCATTGCTATCAATTTAAATACAATCAAGACACAGTTCCATATTCGGTCTTTTTTTTTTTTACAAAAGCCGAAGTGAGAGAGCGAAACCCAGATATATAATTACCTGATATCCCGTATAAAAACAAGAGACCGAACGGTAGAATGGTCCGCTTGAAGTAGAAAGAAAAGAAAAAACAGCGAAAAATAACAAATTTGGTTCAAGATATGTAAGCAAAATATAAATGCATGTGCAAAGTATATGATTAATATGACCATGCACCACAAACCCGACAAAAAGTCACGAGACATGGGTCTTTAGTAATGGGCAGATTCTAAAATAGCAGACCCTTAGCTTTACAATGATATATATCTCAATCTAAATGAATTGTCCAAAATTATATGAATATTGGAAAAGAAAGTCCACACTCTGGAAAGTTTTGAAATGGGAAAAGAGGTTCTGAAATAAAATGTCTATTCAATCGCTTAATCGTTACTAAGCCGTGCTACCTGTGCCATGAAAGGGGACAAAAACAAAAACATGATGTAAACCACTGTAGCAACATCAATGAAGGGATTATCAGATGAAGCTCAGATGTTTCATGCTCTGTCAAAACATTCTGCGCTTGACAAATGTCTATTTTCAAAGTAGAAGCATCATACTTTCAAGATTATTATAGTTGAAAGTGAAGAGTATGTAAAGTATGAAAATGATGAATCAAAATGACAAAAACGAAAAGGATGAAAAAAGTATGAAAATAGTACATAATACAAAAATTATTCACAATCACTCATAAACTGAGAGTGTCAAGAGCTGGTAAGGCACTTGGCTTTTCTTCCCACGTGATATTCAAGTAGAGGTCCACACCTCTCTCGGAAAAAGTGCAATATTCTTCGAAAACAGAAACAACAATAATGATCAATATGTGACCGTGCATTTCAAAACAAACAAATCATATCAATTGATTTTACGTGAGGACTCAAAAAAAAAAGAGAAATGGTTTACACTTAGTCAATCTTGAGTTGTTCATATTTTCTGAAAGAACTATCCTTCTTCTACATTATTCTTTAGTTTGGGATCCTTACATCGAATGGGAAAGTGTGTTTTCATCAGTTTTTCTACAACTTTTTGTTTTTTTTTTTGGGGGGGGGGGAAGTAAAATGATCAGGTATGTCTTGGAGGCTGCTTTTCAGTTCTTGAAATCCTGTTCACACTCTTCACTTCCAAGTCTATAATAAACTTTAAAAAGATGACGCTACTGCTTTGAAAGTAGGTATCAATCATGGACAGAATGTGTTAATAAAACATGCTCAATTTCAGCTTAATCTGATAATCCCTTCATTGTTATTTCTCCGTTGGTTTACATTCTGTGTTATGTCCATTTCATGGCACAGCTAGCGCTGTCAGTTCACACTTTTCCACAGAGTATGTGATTTCTTTCCAGTATTTAGGTAGGTTAGAAAAGTCCATTTGAATTGAGTTATACAGTATTGGTGGAGATGAGAATTAGGCTTTTAACTTTTTGCGAGTTACCAAGAAAACACTTTTGATAATATAGTACAGACAAGCATACCATTTTCAATATATTCAATTCAATATCAAAAAGAAAAGAAAGAGTTGACATAATCCAAAGTGATACAATTTTTTTTTCATTTTTCATACACTCGTCTGATAAAGGATTTTTTTTTTTTCAAATACAATATAAAGTATACACACGAATGATATCATAAAAAAAGAAACGATGGACTTTGTCATGGCAACAAAAAAAGTAAATAATCACAATGATGAAAAACACTTTTAAGAAGAATTCAAAGTTTACTTAATGAAAATCGGGTTTGTAATGACTGAAACATTCAAAAACAAAGTAAAACAAAGCCATCGTAATAAAGTGTGGGTCCCATACTTTATTAGAATCACTCTTTTGTGATATCTCAGGCATTTAAAAACCAATTTTCATCAAATGTGACCCTGCACCTCAAAACAAACAAAAAGTCGCCAGACATGAATTTTTAGTTAAGACCATATTCTGAAAGAGCAGACTTTAAGCTTTAAAATGGTGTATAACTAAAATCAAGTGGACTCTCCTAACCTATCTAAATATTGGAAAGAAAGCACAAACTCAGGAAAAGTGTGAACTGAGATAAGAGGCTCTGAAGTACTGTGTCTATTCAAGCGCTTAATCCATGAGGCCAATCTCTCGTTTGAAGAAGCTACACCCTGTAGACAATGCCAGTGTATATCTTGGCAATAAAGGACTTAAAAACCAAAGATATAAAACACCTGTTTCTTGACCCTGGCCTAATCTAAGCATCAGTCACCACCACAGGGGGGGGGGGGGGGCACCCGCGAGAGGAGGAGATTGTTTTGGTTTTGGCATGGGCTATGTAGCTCCATGGTGCGTGTGTATGTCGACAAACTTCTACAATGCTCTCCTTCTTATTCCTGTATTTTCGTTATTTATGGGTCAATTTTTTTCGTTCGAAATTCAAAACGGATGACTATAGAATTTCTCAATAGAATATACAATCTAAAACTTTAAACAGAATAGAGAAAATTGAGTGCACTTTGAATGGTCTGCCACAGGCCGATATCCTTATCATGCTCTTACGTAATATGACAGCTGTTGCAGTCATTAAACCCTGGCTTGGCCTCCAGGTTTGCCACGCCTGAGTAGAAAGCTATTTTGCAGTGGGCAAGTACATCAACTCCCAACTCTCACACGAGGGATCGTTAGGGGGGTATAGCACCCCATCAGCTTCGTTTGGCGATGGGGTCTCGCCTCAAACGGGGGTTTAACGGCATGCTTTACCAAACCGTGCTGGCTGTGCGATGAATGGAACAAAAAACAGGAAGTAAACCACCAGAGTAACAACTATGAAGGGATTATCAGATTAAACTGAAATTTAGCATGCCTCATTAACACATTCTGTCTATAATTAATGCCAACTTTCAAAGCAGTAGCACTATCCTTTCAAAAGTTATTAGAGTTGAAAGTGAAGAGTGTGGACAAGGTTTTTCAGAAATGAAAAAAGGGATTCTAAAGACACCTAATCACACTATTCTACCAAAAATGTTCGAGATAAACTGCTAAAAAAACACACTTTCCTGCCCATTTTATGATACCAAACTTTAGCATAATGTGAAAGAAGACCCGCTCTTTCAGAAAATATGAAAAAGTCAAGTTCGGCTAGGTTGACCCATTTCACTTATTTTCAGTCCTCACGCGAATTCAGTGTGTGCGACTTTATGTTCGTTTTGAGGTGCACGGTCACAAATAAACGTTTAATTCTGCACAGAATCGCATGCTCTTTCATATTTGCTAAGAGGTTTCTCATTATCTCTCCAAAAATGTTAGAAGCCTGAAATTAGGTCTCAGCCAGAATTATACGATCCCTTTAAATTCTGCTCTTTCAGAATCTACCCATAACCATGATAACTAAAAATCTATGTCTGACGACTTTTTTGGTGATTTTGTAGTGCAGGCTCACACATGATATAAAAACACTTTCAAGTTGAATATCCTTGTATCAAATGAAACACAATGTTAATAGATAAAGGACTTATACCTGAATGAGAAATAAAGACTTTGCGTAGAAAATGTACACAATACTTTATGTCATTAGTTTCTCGGTACTGCAAATAGAATGAGTAATGATTGCAAACAATTCAATGATAATCATACATTGCCTAGCCCCAAAAAGAAATATTGGCTGCTCATAAAATTGTATTGATAGTGACCATGTGCAATGTAATAATTATGATATCGTATATCTATCTTCCCATCTTGTTTAAGAAGGACGTTTTCACATAGGATTCCAAAGAAGAATAATAAACATGAGCAGAGAAATGAAAAACAATTGAGAAAGTTAAATAATTTTCCTGTTTCTATAGCTGAATATTTTGTTCATATGATTACTATTAATGTCTCATGTTGCTTTTGCTGACAAAGTCAATGGTGATAACTTACCATAATTGTTGCTCTCTCGATCGAAAGATTCACTTTTAAAACTCGATGATTCATTTCGTCAAGGAAAATGGAATTTCAAAGTTCTTGTTTTTTTCTGACAGTGCGGGCGACAGTCAGCCGTGGGTTGCGCGTGAAACGCGGGGGAACTATAAACAAGCTCAGTAAGCTCCTGAAGCTCCAGAATGTATGCTGTTATCAAATTGGCCTGACGACGAATTTTCATTAACTTGAGTTTGATAAATAACAGAGCAATCATCTGCGAAACTCCTCTTAGTAGATTAATATCACATGACATGGGGCCGCGGAGCAGTTTTGTTAAAGGTGGTGGTAATATTACTGACATTATGTTAAGGGTAGCAATATCACATCCCCCTGCTTTCTGAAAGCGGTTAGTCAAAGGTTGTGTTATTGTGATAGAAAAGTGATTTTTGAGGAATTAACTTTATATTTTCTTTATGATGTTATCCACTCATACCCACCCACGTCATTATTACTATAAGTAGTCTCCTCATCCAGCAGTTCAAACGCAAAAACTTTTAAAAATTCATAATTTTTGCATCAATTGTCCGATTTTCCTCAAACTTTCACTGATGTAGTCCACTGATATTGCTGCTTTCACTCAATCAAAAATTTTCCTTTGGTTGTGGCTTCATTCAGATGAATTTGGTGGTAAAGTATTAGAGAGATACGAGGTGGTGAACTTTCGATATTATTTTTCTCTTTCGCTTCACACAGGGCTTCGATGACCGTTACGAATTCAAAAGCTTTCGCCTCTTATCGCGGAATTAAAGGGACTTTACAGTACTGGTTGAGGTGAGGATTTTTAAGAGATATTCAGAAACCACTCTATAAAATGTTAAAGGGATTAAAATTCTGAGGAGAATGAAAAGTTTACTTGATAGCAATCTGTATTGAAATGAGTGGGATATCAAAAAACAGGGCAAAACAAAGAGATCCTAATAAAAGTCGTTGCCTTCTAACTTTATTAGGATCGCTATTTTGGATATTCAGCCATTTTAAGACCAATGTTCATAAAATAAACGTTGCATCCTTCTTGAGATAACATGCTCTTTTACATTTCATAAGAGGTTTGTCATGATCTCCTTAAAATATTAAAATGGTTTAAATTTGACGGTATTTATTGATCAAAACTATACGATCCCTTTAATGGCACCGCATCGCCGTGCCTGATGCACGCAGCAACTGCAGGGAGGCAGCACAGGCTCGATACGGATGATGAACCCGCTGAAAGGCAAACTTGTATATGCATAGATTATTCATTGGATACAACGTCATTGCGAAAACTCCTGTCGCTGATTGGACTCTACTTTATTGGTAGCAGAATAAGTGAGAAACAAATTTCGCTCGTTTCCTCTCAGTTAGTCTCTTGTTGAGCCTTTAGGCCTTTGTCAAAAGGCTAACTTGGAGCTTGGAGGAATTCAGGGCACAACATTACCAGCTCACATATACTTTTAATTGTCTATATTGTTCGGTTACAACGAAATCTCGATATAACGAAAGAAAACTGGTTGTCCCGAGGACTTCGATTAAGGATGTCTACTGTACATTAAAGTATTATAATACAGCGATATTACATGTACATGTATTGATGCATAAAAAACCTCCAATAACCTGTCTACCCCTTTCACCTGTCTACAATGGCCCCTCATTTCATATATCCCTTGGATGGCCGCTCTATTTGCAGGTTTGTCTCTTTGAATATAGGCCAAAACGCTCTCTGTTTTATGGCATATACTGTGTGTGGAATAAATTGTAAATGAGACATATCTTTTGCCTGCATGTCTTGCAGAATCTGAGTGAAGTCTTGTCTTCAAAATCCAATAAATTATAATGGAAACCACAATAACCCGCAGGTTCTTGTTTTCTTTCACGATACACAATGAAGCTTGGTAGTTTTTGGGAGCAGAAGTTTGTCACCTTAATCTTTCGACAGAGTCTGCTGTGAGCGAACAAAAGATCGGTCTGTTGTATCAAAAAGAAATCCTGTCCTAGGTTACATCTGTCTATCCATTCTGCCGTTCCTTTCCGCTTATGGCGTAATTTGGCTCAATTGTTTATAAATGATTCAAGTATAATCTTACTAATGTATCTGTTCCTTCACAAGGCTGCGGCGAAACGGTAGATGAGAGATAATCATCATATATTTTTCTGACATTTTTAATACAGTTAATGAAATGTGTCCAGGGATAAATCGATGATCATTAGGTAGATTGATTTAGAAATTGTTCCTTCGCACTAGCGTGTTACCAAGTTACAAAGTGACAACGCACGCATTGAGGGACATATCATTGCGCGTGGTAAGGTCGGCTGGAAATTTACATGATTATGATTGGCATGTCATTTAACAAATTGATTCACCTTTATCATTTTCAGCCGGGCGTGTAACTCTATTGCATTTCGTTCCTATTTCAAGGTATTCATATCGGGGGGGGGGGGGGGGGGGGAGGGGGTCATCTCCTGTGGCTCTCCGAGCTTGCCGTAATTTTTGTGTACGTTGATTGGCTCATTTGCATATTTTTAGCATTTGAGAGGATACTGCCTGCGCGTCTTATATCCAAATATCGTCAATTGTTCTTCTTCCATTTTTTTTACATGTGTTTTGCAAATACTTCACTAGCGTGAATGGTCATTCTGTTTACATTCCCTTCATGTATATATATATATATATATATATATATATATATATGTGACCCTGCACCTCAAAACAAACAAAAAGTCGCCAGACATGAATTTTTAGTCAAGACCATATTCTCAAAGAGCAGATTTTAAGCTTTAAAATGATGTATAACTTAAATCAAATGGACTCTCTTAACCTATCTAAATATTGGACAGAAAGCACAAACTCAGGAAAAGTGTGAACTGAGAAAAGAGGCTCTGAAGTACAGTGTCTATTCAAGCGCTTAATCTTTACCAAACCGTGCTGGCTGTGCGATGAATGGGACAAAAAACAGGAAGTAAACCACCAGAGTAACAACAATGAAGGGATTATCCGATTAAAATGAAATTAAGCATGCCTCATAAACACATTCTGTTCATGATTAATGCCAACTTTCAAAGCAGTAGAACAATCTTTTCAAAAGTTATTCGAGTTGAAAGTGAAGAGTTTGGACAAGGTTTTTCAGAAATGAAAAAAGGAATTCTAAAGACACACCTAGTCACACTATTCTACCAAAAAATGTTCGAGATAAACTGCTAAAAAACACACTTTCCTGCCAGTTTTATGATACCAAATTTTAGTATAATGTAAAAGGAGACCCGCTCTTTCAGAAAATATGAAAAAGTCAAAGTCGGCTAGGTTGACCCATTTCACTTATTTTCAGTCCTCACGCAAAATCAGTGTGTGCGACTTTATGTTCGTTTTGATGTGAACGGTCACATATATATATATACATAGAGAGAGAGAGAGGGGGGGGAGAGAGAGAGAGAGAGGAATAATAATGTCACAATAGAGGATTGCATTAAATGCCATTTGACTTGATTTTGATTCAAAATCCGAATTTTTCTGGTGCCTCCCCCTTTGTCGGGGATGAAAGTGCTAATCAAAGTGTTTATGTATACATATATATCAAATACAGTCAAACAGCAAACCTTCAACATCATTATGATGTAATCTTTGTAACAAGTCAGCATACCAGGGTATTTTATGAATAATCTGGTATGTATACAGAAAGTCTCAGATAGCTGCTAATTTGTCGATCAAACACATGCAAAGATCGGCTCTGTATTTAATGAGGTGTGTCAAAAGTAGGCCTACTTTTTAATCATGCTGTATAAGTCTTCATCTGTCGATTATAGTGGAGTGGGGTATAGCCCTGGAAGAAGTTAAATAAATTGGAAACTTAATGTTTTTATTGCAATCACTGTTTTCCTTTGTTCAAGCTATCCAGCAAGTCTTCCTATCCAGCAACAGTATAGCACTGAAAATTTAACAATATTACATACTTTGGACCGTCATCCTGTAATCCCAAAATAATAATGAAAATTGAATATTGTGCAATACAGCCTTTCCACTATAGTTTCTGTATACCATCATTAGGTCACTGGTCAAATCGTGATTCTTACTGGTTTGCTCACTTCCGTTAGTGGGCCTATATGGCTGTCATAATCAAAAGGACAAAACAACGACTTCATATTTGTTTCTATGAGCTTCGATTACGAAGAATGTGAACGTTTGCAATGATATGAATAGCATATCAAGTATAGATCACTCATTTTTTTTTATTTAATTCATTGCTTATAATAAGGAAGGCAGCTTGAAGACATGCAAATTGCATTTCATGTAATGATTGGCTATCAAGTGGTGTTCCCAAATGGATTTGTGAGTATAAAATTCAAAGTTTCAAACAGTGTTTTGTGTGCAAAAGTCATGCCTCTACAATTATGTAGCTACTGGCCATTTAAAAAGAAGAACGATCATAGATTTGCCATACAATTTACATCAAAAGAAAGCTTGGCATTTTCTCTACGCCTTTGCTCATTACATGACCAGGGGAACTGAAATCTATTGAACTAACGTAGATTTGAAAAGCAGAATGTTTCCCCAAAGCATGACTACGTTGCTGTCTCAGAATAATGTGACACACAGGGGGTTTACACCATGGCACATAAAGAGTTAAAGGTTCGCGTAGACGAATGCATGCCCTTATATTCGTGCTTTCGTCTATACGCAACCCTCTTTTTCCCTTTCATTTTTTTTTCTATCTCTCTCCCTTTCATTTGTTTGAAACACTTCTCCCGATTGTCATGCACACACCAAACGTCACATTCCACGTCACCATAAATAACGGGAATGAAAACCACAGACGTTAACACAAAGCAACAGGAACAGGTAAACACATCTCTCCTTAAAACAACTCCAGTCATCAGAAAAAACAAACTTTTGCTCCTATGTCTTTGGTCCGCCCCCGTCTCTCTCTCTCTCTCTCTCCCTCTCTCTCTCTCTCTCTCTTTCTCTCTCCCTCTCTTCCCCTTTCTCATCTGCGATCCTTTCCATATTGTCTTCTGCAAAAATTTGATGCAGACTATGTACACCCGCTCTCTAACGGCAGTCTGAGTGAAGACATGCAAATTTTTCTGTCGTCCGTAGTTATGCTGCTTTCTGAGTGAAAATGACGGAATCACCAAAATGTTTCGCACCTACCTTTTTCATCGCCTTCACTGTTCAGGTTTTTCTCGAATAATCAACATTATGAACATTCTCAAGAAAAAAATAATAAGTCCAAGTAGTGTTGGTGCGATCTGCCCTCATGTTATCCTTGAAAGTTTGTCCACTAAAATCGTCCCTGGCATGCCACCAGCAATAGACACAGACATTGCATATTTATTTCCGTTTCCCTTTGAAAGTAATGTTCTTCTCTGTGTTTAACTTCCTACAAAGCTAAAGAAAAAAAAAACTAGAGTTAACAGCGTCTTGGATGATTTACTAGTATTTGACGACTATTTACTCCCTGGCACTACTCTGTTAATTTCTCATACTAACAACGAATCTTCTTCATTCAAGGAGTGGGTAAATTTTAATCATTGTTCCCCACATCTTTAACCAAGTATAATCTCGTTGACATGGTTCGGAAATATTCATTATGTCAATTTTTCTAACAAGTGGGGGACCTGAAATTGTGAAATCGAACACTGTTATTATTTAAACCAGTAGGAATCTTGACCCATGGAACCAAAAGGTTAGTTCCAGTTGGTTTGCGGGAGGCATGGGTTTGCCTGTCCTGCCTAGAAGCCACATTAGAGCTTCAATTCCTCTTGAGATAGATAGTCTTCTGTAATGGCGTTCATATTTTAGAAATGTTACCTTCATTTTGTGATTCTGTTTTCTCTTTGCTCGTTTCTCTTTTTTTTTATTTAGCATGGTTTCTAACCCGGCAGATTATGGAAATTGATACTTTATGCAGAAATTACGTTCAGATGTTCTTTGTTGAAAAAGAAAAAGAAAAGGAGACAAAAAACTTTTATATTGCCAAGTAATGCAACATTTAAAACATGCCTGCATGTATTTCCCCTAAAGTCTTTATTTGTCATGTAGAATTAGTTTTGAGACAGAACATATTATAAAGAGCTTTAAATGAAGCAGCACTCTTCTTAAGCTGTACAAGGATTGTTACCCTGCAAAGTTGTTATATCAAAGCACTCCTTGTAAAAACTCACTAACTACAAACGTTACCTTTTTTTTCTCCCTCGAATTTCGCAAAAAGTCTTAATTGTCTTGATGATGATATTTATTTCAATAACTTTAGTAACAAAAGACAGAATGGTGAGTATAGAAATATGATAATTATTTTCCTGTTCTTTAGACTCTCTTCGTTATTAGATATTTACATAGAACTATTTCCAAGACTGTATTTCGATGTATTGAAAATGATAACGAAGACAAGCCATACGATGATGAATAGAAAAAAAATATTATCAGATTCGTGCCAGTACTAAAACCTTTGTCCACAGTAAATAATCGGCAATCGACACTTATCGCGGATTTTTTATTTATTTATTTTTTTTTAAGGTGTGTATGTATCGTGTGTGTGATATGTTCATACAGTGGTACACGAGCTTTTACGACTGTGGTTGGATGATCTTGAGTGCCATCCAACAATCGAACTGCCTGCTTTCTGTTTAGATTGTTAAGTTCGCCGTACTGTTTCGTCTCATTCATCCTTCTCTCCACCCTTCCTCTCCTCTCCTCTCCTCTCCTCCTTTCCTTCTTTTCCTCCCCTCCTTCTTTCTCCCTCTTAAACCTATTCCTTACCTTTGTCACATTATGTGCCCTGTCTAAATACTTATTTATTGTGAGCGTCTTGTACCCGTGTGTGTGTGTGTGTTTCCTAACCTTTACGTGTATTTCATTGTGAGTTCCATGTATTGATTGACCCACATTCCTATAAGCTTTTCTTCTACATGGTTGCCTCTTTTCCATTTAAATAACGCAGTTATCTTTAACAATGGTATAAGTCCATTTGGTATGCACATAATTTTGTCGTGATACAATGAACGTTTCTTTTCTTTTTCAAATCTGTATCGAAAACAAACATACACTCATAAAGATAAACAACACCATAAACATAAAGTCAGCGCTAAAACTGCTTGTTTGTTTTGGTAATCAATGGTCTTTCTTTCTTTGCAGCAAAATCATTGAACCTGACAGCTAAGCTGGGGATTACAAATGCTTCATTTTTTTTTCTTTAACATTCTATAGCGTTGTGGTAAAACAAAATACTAAAATAGGCTGCATAGTAAAAGAGCAATATAAAGAATGTTATGTTTATTTCATCCAGAGTTCAAAAAGTCAATAAATATAAATAAATTTATTTTATTAATATTTTATACATAATTCTAAAAAGGAGGGGACTACATGATATTCCGTTATCTATTATGGACATTATTCCTGTTGTTTGGTTTCCATCATTTCTCAGACGAATCTCAAGATTGTGATGATAAGAAGAAAACAGGATTTTATTTTGGCGACACATCCTTCGACCATAATCTTCATCCGTATGCTCATCTACAACTGCTACTGTTATGAAACCTGTTTTACAGTCACATAGTTTGCGCCCTCAGCTGGTTATTTCGAGAATAGGTTGACGTTATGACTATACCACTAGTGACCAACTGAGACAGTATAATGCCATAGCAAAGGGTTAATCACGACGCATTTAGATTTGAATTACACCGAGTTTAAAAAGCTCACGATATCGGTTCAGGTGTACCTCAAAATAAAGCCTTGTATTTACCTAATCTGGCATAATAAAGTTGTTTTATACATATGACTTTGAGGTGTACCTAACTGAACGCAAAACTTGATGTGCTGATACATGATTAAAAGATATTGTATAATTCTAATTGGGACCTAACTTCAGGTTTCTAACTCTCTTTTTTATGTGTGTGTGTCTGTGTGAATGTGTGCAGGGGCGTATCCAGGAATTCCGTAAATGGGAGGCGCCTTTACCAAAAAAAAAGGGGGGGGGGAGCGCACGCACCCTCCATATTTTTCATTTATTTCTTTTGTTTAAAGCAAAATCAAATAAGGGGCGCGCGCCCGGGACACCTCCCCCCCCCCCCGGTCCACCATTGGTGTGTGTGTGTGTGTGTGTGTGTGTGTGTGTGTGTGTGTGTGCGTGTGTGTGTAAGTAATATTTTATGTTGATATTTCGATACCTACTTTTTTACCTTTCTCACTGTTCTCTTTTGCCTCGTGTCAGAAGACCTCCTGCAGACTATTGTGTTGTGTGTGTGTGTGTGTGGTCTTTTTTTTTTCTAGATGGTAAAACATGAAGACATAACACCGAGACGGAGAAACAAAGAAAAAAAAATAATGGACAATCCAGAGCCGCCGACTCAGCAACACTAATATTTGGGCAATAATAAAAGACAGTAATAATTGCGGGATCTTCACTGACCCTCCACTGCCTTTGTCTGTTTATCTTCCTGCTCTAATCCCCCTCCGTTTACCTGTTGGGCTCCTTGCCCATGTCCTCCTACAACTGTACGCTCCCTTTTGGTTTTCTTTGTTCTGTGTCCCAAGCTCGTCCCTGACTGTTCTTGTTGTGTGAAGTCCGTATTTTGTGATTGCTTTCCCTGCCTGTTTGTCATTTAACCTCTGACGAAATTTCTGCTGGGATCCAAATCTCAGGCCCCTTTTGACTCCATTTACAAATGATTGTCAGTTACACACTGTTATAAAGGTCTTAATCCCGATAACATTGCTGAAGTTATCCGAAGGTTTGTTTTAAATCCGAAACATCTCGTGCATACGTTAATGCGTGGATGCTTCTTCTTCTTCTTCTTTCTTGTACTGGGAAAGGGGTACTTTAAGTGGTATATCAGCAATCTGTTGGTTCCTCATGATTTTATTCAAAACCGCACAAAGCTGATTGAAAAAAAAAAAAAAAACCTACGTCCTGACGCGTATACGCAGAACGAGATAAATGTCATTTGTACATCGCTTAGTAATTTCGATTCGACAAAATATGCCCTAATTTTTTATAATACCTTGCTATTGTGAGTTATTTAAAAACGACATGTAGTTTGATCTCGCTGCCAGTTAATCAGACTCTCAATGTCAGTGTAGGATAATATTCAATTTTTTGCTTGTTAGTATACAACTCAGGTTTTAGGTGATGATTATTCAACAGGGATAAAATTATCCTGTTTAACTTCTCAAAATTGTTGCATATTCTAAAGAAATAGAATAAATTGGCATGTAAAGTGCATTGACCTCTGTTTGGTTTGCCTTCTGGGAGCTTGGGAATATAACCCACAGTGACGGATGGTGATGGGGGGGGGGGGGTATAGAGTTTGAACTCATTCCATTTTGTGAGGGAAGAAGATTGGCTTAGCCCATATTAAGGTGTTTTTGTTGTTTTGCTTGTCAGGCAGGAAAGACTATCATTATTATCATTATTATTATTATTATTATTATTATTATTATTATTATTATTATCATTATATATACATGTGTGTGTGTGACCGTGCATCACAAAACAAACAAAAAAGTGAAATGGTCAACCAAGTCAATATTCAGCTTTTCATATTTTCTGAAAGAGCTACATTTCTTCTGCATTATTGTGAAGTTTAGGATCATAATATGAATGGGAAAGTGTGTTTTCAGCAGTTTTTCTGCAACCCTTTTTGGGGGGACAGTAGAATGAGTAGTTATGTCTTAGAAGCCCCTTTTAAGATCTTGGACTTCTTTGCACACTCTTCACTTTCAAGTCTAATATCTTTTGAAAAGATAATGCTACTGCTTTGAAATTTTGCATCAATCATGGGTAGAATGTTTTGATAGAAGATACTTGATTTCCGCTTAATATAATCCCTTCATTGTTGTTGCTCCGTTGGTTTACATCCTGTGTTTTGTCCCTTTCATCGCACAGTTAGCACAGCTTGTATGCTAAAGATTAATGATATTAAAATTGAATAGACCCTGTACTTCAGACCTTCTTTTCTCAGTTCACACTTTTCCAGAGTGCGTGCTTTCTTTTCAGTAGTTGGATAGTTGAGAGCCCATTTGAGTTAGGTTGTACACCAAGCTGAGAGTCTGCTATTTCAGCATCTGCGCTTCACTAAATATCCGTATCTGGCGAGTTTTGTTAGTTTTTTGTGATGCAGGGTCCTATAATATACGTGTCTACACTGTAAAAATTGTGTTTAGTTTCTAAACACCTAACTTAACACTTTCTGTGACAGTTTTAAAACACTGCGACGCGTTTATATATTGAACATGTTAAGGAGCTAAACACATGCTGTGTTTATTTTCAGCACACCCTAGGTGTTTATCACACACACATGTTTATGTTTTAAACGGTTCTGATGTTTAAAAACTAAACACCTGCTCTGTTTATAGGCTAAACACCAAACGTTTACACCATAATCACTCACAATGTTGAAATACTAAACACCGCATAGTCACATAATCACCCACAATCTAAACACTGAACCAAAAAACAAACATGACGCACTCTTTACGATGTAAACACTGCGACATATTTATTCACTGTGACAGATTAAAAACACTGCGACATGTTTATTTGCCATTTTAGTGTTTATTCTCAGAACACATGTCTGATTTTTAGATCGATCACAAAATTGCATACACTAGTAAATAAAAATGTTTTTCTTGATAGTGCAAAAAAGTGTCTTTACATATTAGTTGAAATTACAATTTTACGTATCAGCTGTTAAAAAAGACAATTGAACATAATTATCTATGAGCAATAAGAATGCAGGTGACCATTATCGTAAGTACAGAGGACAATGGGCTGGCATAGGTAAAATAAAGCGATCTTAAAAAAGGGTGGGTCAGAACTTATTAGAATCACTTTGTTTTGGATATCCCCGCCATTTCAAAGCCAATTTTCATCAAATAAACATTAATTCCTCTTCAAATCATATAGGCCCCCTACCTCCATATTTCTTTAGAGGTTCGTCATTATGTAATACACACACGCATACAAACACACGGAGAACTGAAGCCCCATCGCATACAAAACTCTATCATCCCCAACATGATTTATTTTATTCTAGTATATACAGTATAGGTTTAGATGCACACTGTCAGTGAAGAAAAAAAAAAACAATAAAAAGGTTGCTCTAACAGGTGGGATGCCTCCTAATAGGTCTGTAGTGCATCATGACGATGTGAGACAACAGCACATGGCAACCGGGAAAAAGATTATTAACATTCAAAATTATTACCCATGGTTCATTTCCTTCATATGGCATGTAGGCCTATAGATATACTGTATAACCTTGCCATGTCCTTGTAATCCTCAGATGTTTGCACTTTTAGACGGGTTGTATAGAAGTGAGCGCATGCATCTTTCATTCTAATCCAGACAGGTTTGGCGTGATCCCTGAGCAATTCTTCCATGACGTACTGGTGCTGGTAAAAAGAAATGATTACACAAGGAAAACAAATCAGTTGGCCTTGCAATACAATGGACTTAACTGCCTCCTGAAAATGAATGAATAGCAAAGAAGTTGACTGAATCCATAAGCAAGTTCAAATAATAAGGGTAGAACAGAATCCTTTCATCACATTAGCACTTAGTGTCTTGCGTCAGTTTTTACTTACTGGAAATTTTCTGGAAATAATTCAAGACTTTTTTTGTTGTTGCTCCTTTCTTATTCATCATCATTATCAAGCAGAGTTACAACCATTACTGTATCCTTTGTCTCTTGGGTGAAGATATTCACATCTGTAATTTACACTTTAAACAATATTTGCAATAAATCAATTTTCCATATTTTTTTGTCTGTGTAATGGATTAGATTCGGGAGTCGGAAGTAGGTCCTCCCCCCCCCCAAAAAAAAAAAAAAAAACAACAACAACAACAACAACAACAACAAACAGAAGAACTTAAAGCATCTAAAATCTGCATTTTATAGAAAATCAGTTACATGCCCTTTGAGTGACCGTGCACCTCAAAACGAACATAAAGTCGCACACACTGATTTTGTGTGAGGACTGAAAATAAGTGAAATGGGTCAACCTAGCCGATCTTGACTTTTTCATATTTTCTGAAAGAGCGGGTCTTCTTTTACATTATGCTGAAATTTGATATCATAAAATGGGCAGGAAAGTGTGTTTTTTTAGCAGTTTATCTCGAACATTTTTGGTAGAATAGTATGATAAGGTGTGTCTTTAGAATCCCTTTTTCATTTCTGAAAAACCTTGTCCACACTCTTAACTTTCAACTCTAATAACTTTTGAAAGGATAGTGCTACTGCTTTGAAAGTTGGCATTAATTATGGACAGAATGTCTTAATGAGGCATGCTAAATTTCAGTTTAATTTGATAATCCATTCATTGTTGTTACTCTGGTGGTTTACTTCCTGTTTTTTTGTCCCATTCATCGCACAGCCAGCACGGTTTGGTAAACATTAAGCGCTTGAATAGACACTGTACTTCAGAGCCTCTTTTGTCAGTTCACACTTTTCATGAGTTTGTGCTTTCTTTCCAATATTCAAATAGGTTAGGAGAGTCCATTTGCTTTGATTTATACATCATTTTAAAGCTTAAAGTCTGCTCTTTCAGAATATGGTCTTAACTAGAAATTCATGTCTGGCGACGTTTTGTTTGTTTTGAGGTGCAGGGTCACATATAATATTCATTGATTTGGCTCTGCAGTTTTGAGTACTAACTTGATTTCCACTTTCCACATGGGTAGTAGACAGGATCACCAGTTGATTTACTCTGCTGCCTGCACCATACCTCGTTCTCTGCCAGCAGAGGTAATGTCTTAGTCTAGATTTATACAGGACATCATCGTCATCCACTTTGGTGCCATCGCTTTCCAAGACATCCTAATGGGCTTTGCATTCAATTTTCACCACCTGTTGAGTTATGAAGAATTTACAGGGAATAAAACTGAAGTTTCACCCAAAATATAGTCACTAACCCATCGTCATTCACATGAAAGATACTTGATAACTTCTTGACTTTTTCATATTTTCTGAAAGAGCGGGTCTTCTTTTGTTTTTTTAGCCGTTTATCTCAAACATTTTTGGTAGAATAGTGTGATTAGGTGTGTCTTTAGAATCCCTTTTTCATTTCTGAAAAAACTTGTCCACACTCTTCACTTTCAACTCTAATAACTTTTAAAAGGATAGTGCTATTGCTGTGAATGTTGGCATTAATTATGGACAGAATGTGTTAATGAGGCATGCTCAATTTCAGTTTAATCTGATAATCTCTTCATTGTTGTTACTCTGGTGGTTTACTTCCTGTTTTTTGTCCCATTCATCGCACAGCCAGCACGGTTTGGTAAAGATTAAGCGCTTGAATAGGCACTGTACTTCAGAGCCTCTTTTCTCAGTTCACACTTTTCCTGAGTTTGTGCTTTCTTTCCAATATTTAGTTGGTTAGGAGAGACCATTTGATTTGAGTTATACATCATTTTAAAGCTTAAAGTCTGCTCTTTCAGAATATGGTCTTAACTAAAAATTCATGTCTGGCGACTTTTTGTTTATTTTGAGGTGCAGGGTCACATATATTTTACTCCAAAACATGTACAAACACATTGTATAAGATTATCTGCAAATCAAATTTGGTGAGATACCTTATATGGTTTAGGACCTATTGTTAGTACATAAATCAACGATGAAAGCTTTGTAACATAAAGTGTTTCTAGACTTGTTACCTGTGTGGTGTCTCCCGATCTGCTTGCTCCAAATAACTCAACTGTATCTCAGAAGGCGATTGGTGATAATGATGATGATGACGGTCTAGACCCTAATCAACATTGTTGCTCTCCTGTTGATAGAATAATCAGGGAAATGAAACTTACTGGAAGGTATCAAAAACAAGGACGATGGTCTAGAACCTAACACGGTTAGGCCTACACTTTGACTGATGATGTTGATTTCAGGTAGAGTGATCTCAGACTTTCACTGTTTTATAGTTACTGAATAACCCCAGGAAAACACTACAAATTGAGTACAATCAACAAAGTCACATTGATTTAGAAAGTACAATATGTAATACCGAAGGCACCTAGTGTTAGAAACTTATTGACGCAACCCTCTTCATAAAAATTCATATCAAACAAAAGTCTAGCCAATTAACGTTATAAGTACAAAATACCAGCTTTCAATGAAGACTTAGGGCCTATCTCTTTACTCTAACAGATAGGTCCAACCATAACGTAGTCTAAAACTTAGAAGTAGGCCTAGTCCCTAGAAGTAGAACCATGTAACAGTTAATCTGTATTGTAACGTTAATGGTTTATAGAGCGTTCCCCGTTCTAACGTTAGAATTAGAAATAGAAAACTAAAACATAACAAACAGACAAAATCTTCAAAGGCGTAGCCTACTTCTACGCCCACAGTTTTACATTAAACGAGGGCAATTTTGCAATAAATCTTGTTATTTGCAGGGGCAAAGAGTAGCATACTTACCGCTTTCATGCAGGCCGGCCAGGCTAGTAGGCCATGGGGTGAGCTGGTTTTTTCGCTTGTTTCGTTCCGACAACTGCGGCACTAAAATTTCTCCACAGCTACGTGTAAACAAATAACCAAAAAGGCTACAGGAAAAAGTTCGACACAAACCCTCCTGCAGTATTTTGGTAATTTAGGGGGAAACAGTGAACTTTTTTGTCACTAAGGAGCTGAATATGTACACTTTGCCGCGTACGATATTCATTCGCGAACGATCATGTGATGTATGTTATCCAATCCGAATCGAAAATTATTGTTTACGAGTCAAAATGGCCGCCCCCTGTGAGCCTGTCGACGCGTCTACGTCGTCTGCTCTGCCGAAACTTTTAAGATGCGTTATTATGCATGTAACATCGATGAAGTTTGAAAATTTCACGGCTATGACAAACCTAAGATAGACGAAACCTATTTTGTGTGCCAAAGAGTGGATCAAATTGAGTGGGGGAGACCGTGAAATCGCAGACCAGAACGAAGTGATTCAGCTGCTCAGGGGGACTGACTGCAACCTACGTAGGATAATTTACCGGTTAGTTTACGTGCGTACAGTCGTAGCAGTCGACACTGCAGTGCAGTCTCTCTCATATGCATAATGTTAATGACCATGATGACTACAAGTACAACGTTAGCTATGTTATGAACGTTGCTTGTGTATGTTATAATGGGCGCTAATGCAGTAGCTTAGCCGTTAGCGTGTCTGTTACATTTTAGATAAATTATCTTGAATTTCACCTTGGCATGGCATAGCCCCGTTATAATGTAGCCTAGATGTAATTTTACATGTTGTTCTATGTACATCACATCACATCACATCACATCTGATACGGAAGTAGAGGACTGGTCCTGTAGTATTCCGGTCTCAACATAAATAATCATCTTCAACTTTGTTGCTTTATGTGCGTTGAGGAGCAGAGGTTTTAAATTCCCCCCCCCCTCCAATGTCTGTCTAATAAATCTTTGAAATTATCAATCGAGGAAGCTTCAACAACATTAGCAGGCAATCTGTTCCAGTCGGCAACTACTCTCTGGCTGAAAAATGTACTTCTCAGTTCTAATCTTGAACGTTTGGTGAAGAGCTTGTATCTATGACCTCTTGTTGATGAGTGGATGGCTGGTTCGAAAAACATGTCACCAGAAATCCCCAACTTTCCATTGAGCAATTTATAAACAGTAATCATGTCGCCTCTTCGTCTCCTGTAGTATAATGAGTGTAGGTTGAGTTTTTCCAGGCGTTGTTCATATGACAAACATTTGAGTTCAGGAATCATACGAGTGGCTCTTCTCTGCACTCTTTCAACTTTGTCAGAGTCCATTTTATATCTCAAGTGCCATAAAATGTTGCCATACTCCAAATGAGGTCGAACCAAAGATACGAACAAAATAAGAAGTATTTCCGTCGTCATTTGTGAGAATGTCCTGTGTATAATCCCAAGTGTTTGATTTGCCTTTTGGACAGCTGCTGAGACATGTTGATGGAAATTTAATTCTTCATCTATTATAACGCCAAGGTCCTTTTCCTGCTTTGTTGCTTCCAACTCTACACTATTCATTCTGTAGTTTTCCCTTGGGTTATTTTTTCCAATATGAAGAATCTTACATTTACTAACGTTGAAATCAAGTTGCCATCTTTTACTCCATTCATCAGCATGAGTTAGGTCAGTTTGGAGCGATTCCTGTTTTGAGGCTGTACTGACATCACCGATGATTTTGGTGTCGTCGGCAAACATAAATACTGAGTTATTCATTATATTTGGCAAATCATTTATAAAAGTAACAAAAAGGACCGGTCCGAGTACACTTCCTTGCGGAATTCCACTGCTAACTTGACTCCAGTCTGAACTTTCACCATTTATCACGACTCTTTGTTCCCTTCCAGTTGTGAATGCTTTGATCCATGAATACAGTTTTCCATCAATGCCATAAGATATCAATTTTTTCAAAAGCCTCTCATGAGGAACAGAGTCGAAGGCTTTACAAAAGTCTAAATATACTATATCAATAGGAAACCCAGTATCAAGTTTCTGAGTTATTTCCTCCATTGCACAAAGGAGCTGAGTCATACAGGACCGTTTTGGAGTGAATCCATGTTGACAGTCTGAAAGCAAGTTATACTTCAAAAGATGCTGCATGACCGTATCTCGGACTAGACTCTCCATCACCTTTCCAACAACAGAAGTTAAACTTATTGGCCGATAATTCTCAACACATTTTTTACTTCCCTTTTTATGTATAGGAGTTATGTTGCCTAGTTTCCAGTCTCAGGTTGTAGGTTGATGTAGCTGATTGGTGATATTGTTTTGTAAAAACCTTGACACACAGGACTGGATTGAAAAAGGTCTAAACTGCATGTAAATTTATATTTTCATAATCATGGCCATGGAGTATTAATATTAAATATCCATCCTGTTTCTCTCACCCCAAAATTGGCGAATCTCCCCTCAAAACACACATTTAGCATCTCATTAAATTAACTTAGTAATATTTGATATAAATAGGTCTAAAAAACCAACAATGACAATAACATTTAAATTTCAACAATTAAACTCCCTAAAACATATGATTACCATTATGTTGTGCCAAACTATAAAGCAGTGGGTGGTGGTGATAGTGAAAGGCCAAGGATTACTAGTATTAATGATGATAAGGCAGTTGTAAACTAGTATTCATAATTATGATAATTGATATTGCATGTGATCAGGTGCTGAAAGCTGTAGATGTAATTTAAAATCAGTAATTGCACTGCAAGTACAAGTTGAAGTAGTTGATGATGACAATGATCATGAGGTGTTAATGATTACCTGGCATAGTACTAGGGCTTATTGGTAATTACAAGATTCAAATAATATTTGCAGTCAATAGTCTACTGTACATTTAATGATATATTGAGTGTAATGTTCAACCCCTCCCTCTAGCGTTTAGCCTTTTTTTCCCCCTAACAAAATCCAACGGCTAATCATTGCTGTTCATTTCTCCATTGTATTAAATAGGATTCCATGAAACGTGCTACAAGAGGTTTATAGATAGCAAACGCCTGAATCTCGCTAGGAAACGAAAGCTGAAGGAGGAGCCTGGTCCGTCAGCAGGAGCATCTGTTTCCTCCCCTAAGACGTTCACAGCAAGATCAAGATTTTCTTCTGGAAGCTGTTCAGGTTCTGCTGTGTTGCCTGTAAAATGCATCATTTGCAACAGAGTCAACCTGCTCATTACCGGTACTTGCCAAGGGAAATAGGTTAATATGATTGATATTGAAGCATGAAAGCATTGTCATGTTACTATAAGTTGTCCTTGATAAAATGGAGCAATATATATATACACCACTGAAACATTCACACACATACACAAAGAACTTCAGTGCAAAGTTCAGAAACAACAGAATGTACTGTATATGCACCAATGCTTTGGTCAATGTGATTGATATTCAAGAATTGACATCTTACCAAAGTTGTGCACGATAACATGTCTTTGTAATACAGATTGCTTCCTGTATTTTGAATGCCAATGTTTATGCAACATGTTTTGACTCCTTGCCTCAGTATGTGATTGTTCGCCCTTTAGCAAACATTTCTGCCCACTATTATGATTTGATTAGGGTTGAATTATTCTAAGAACAAAGATGATTTCCTAAGTGTGGTTTTTTCATAAAACTGAATGACTACGATTAAAATTTGTTTCTCCCACTCTGGGGAAAAAAATGTAACTATTATTAATACTGAAACAGAATGTTCATGTAGAAAGGTCAGTACAATGTAGGTGTGAGTACAAAATCAGTTTGCTAAAACTAATACCAGCCAAATGAAAATTGTGCCTAAGTTGAGTCAGGTTTGCACAGATCCTCTGATATTGGAAGTTAATTGCAATGTTATCATAATTTTTAACGCCAAACCTGTTTTATTCTCTCCGAGATTTTCAGGTACACATGGCCTCCTACAGAATCAAACAGGTTTCACTCATGAATGGGTAAACTATAATTTTGCCTTTACAATTGTATTTTATATATTGGCATTTTTCAAAACTTTTACACCCTTTCAAGGATATTTGGACCATGGAATGTTCCAGGAAATTTATTAAAACTAGAAAATTTGACTGATTATCATTTTGAGCTATCTTACATGAAAGGAGGTAGTGTCCCACCATGTTGTAACCTAATAATAGCAATGAAAACTTCAGGAAATTTTATGAAGATTAAATTTTCTAAAGTACTGTATAATATTTCATGAAAAACGTGATTGCTATGTGATCTAAGTATATTAAAGCTTCTTAAGAAAAAGAAGAAGAAGAAAATAAAAACATGTTTACTGATAAACAATATGTGACCGTGCACCTCAAAACGAACATTAAGTCGCACACACTGATTTTGCGTGAGGACTGAAAATACGTGAAATGGGTCAACCTAGCCGAACTTGACTTTTTCATACTTTCTGAAAGAGCGGGTCTTCTTTTACATTATGCTAAAATTTGGTATCATAAAACGGGCAGGAAAGTGTGTTTTTAGCAGTTTATCTCGAACATTTTTGGTAGAATAGTGTGATTAGGTGTGTCTTTAGAATCCCTTTTTCATTTCTGAAAAACCTTGTCCACACTCTTCACTTTCTACTCTAATAACTTTTGAAGGGATAGTGCTACTGCTTTGAAAGTTGACATTAATTATGGACACAATGTGTTAATGAGGCATGCTCAATATCAGTTTAATCTGACAATCCCTTCATTGTTGTTACTCCAGTGGTTTACTTCCTGTTTTTGTCCCATTCATCACACAGCCAGCACGGTTTGGTAAAGATTAAGCGTTTGAATAGACACTGTACTTTAAAGCCTCTTTTCTCAGTTCACATTTTCCTGAGTTTGTGCCTTCTTTCCTATGTTTAGATAGGTTAGGAGAGTCCATTTGATTTGAGTTATACATCATTTTAAAGCTTAAAGTCTGCTCTTTCAGAATATGGTCTTAACTGAAAATTTATGTCTGGCGACTTTTTGTTTGTTTTGAGGTGCAGGGTCACATATGATCTGTTTAATAGTAATGTCTCATGTGTGTAAATGAGTTTGTATGTGTGCGTGTGAGTGTATATAATATGTCAGCGTTTTTATGCACCTGTGTATGTGTAATGCACTGATCAATACATGTATTATATCATTGTGTGTGTTCATGTTTATGATAATCTTTTTTTATGATGCTGATGTGATAAATGGCAAAGGCATGTAGAATAATATTTTAATACACTTGGGTATATTGAATCTTCATAACTATGTATGTGCGTATGTGTGCATGTGAGGGTGTGTGTGTGTGTGTGTGTGTACAATAAGATTCTCCCACATGCACGCGGACGCACACACAAACAAACGCACTGATTTTTTTTCTTTCTTTTTTGCCTTGAATGATTAGTCATTTGATTAATAACATGTCTTTGAACAGAATATAAGGCATTTGCCTTGACCTCTGACGGTCAGTCAGTGCTCTCTCTCATACGGTCTCGAACCACTTTGCTATTGTCCTCCTTTGCATAGCCAGCATCAGGAAAAACTGAAACATGAGATATAATGCAACTATTAAACCAAAACTTCACCTTTTTTCTAGGTATATGGTTAAAAGCAGTGCTTTACAAATGTGCATATGTATTTCAGCTTAGAAACACTATGGGAACTATACTGCGGCTAGCAGCCCCATACGCATAACTGCGGCCAGCAGCCCCATACGCATAGCGTCATGGGGCTGTGAACTGTAGCATACAGAATCATGACGGATGTTTTATCGCGGACAAATATCAACTTAAAATCGGGAAAAAATCTTCAATTTGAAGACTTATTAATAAATTTGAAGTATTGATAACAGAGTTCGTGCAAGGTTTGCTTCTGCAAATAGTTCCTTTCTGTTCAAATCGATGACTAAATGTGACTCGGTCGAGAGGAAACTGGCAGAGCTACACTGAATTGACGGCCAGCGCATGCACACACAGACATCTACATCCAGTCAATGGATTCGAAATTTGTGCGCAGTGATGTGTGCGCCTGCGCTGACCGTCAATTCTGCGTAGCTCTCCCAGATTCCTCTCGACCTAGTCATATTAAGTCATCAATTCGAACAGAAAATGACTATTTGTGACCGTGCACCTCAAAACGAACATAAAGTCGCACACACTGATTTTGCGTGAGGACTGAAAAAAAAACGTGAAATGGGTAAACTTAGCCGAACTTGACTTTTTCATATTTTCTGAAAGAGCGGGTCTTCTTTTACATTATGCTAAAATTTGGTATCAGAAAATGGGCAGGAAAGTGTCTTTTTTTTAGCAGTTTATCTCGAACATTTTTGGTAGAATAGTGTGATTATGTGTGTCTTTAGAATCCCTTTTTCATTTCTGAAAAACCTTGTCCACATTCTTCACTTTCAACTCTAATAAATTTTGAAAGGATATTGCTACGGCTTTGAAAGTTGGCATTAATTATTGACAGAATGTATTAATGAGGCATGCTTAATTTCAGTTTAATCTGATAATCACTTCATTATTGTTACTCTGGCGGTTTACTTCCTGTTTTTAGTCCCATTCATCGCACAGCCAGCACGGTTTGGTAAAGATTATGCGCTTGAATAGACACTGTACTTCAGAGCCTCTTTTCTCAGTTCACACTTTTCCTGAGTTCGTGCTTTCTTTCCAATATTTAGATAGGTTAGGAGAGTCCATTTGATTTGAGTTATACATTATTGTAAAGCTTAAAATCTTCTCTTTCAGAATATGGTCTTAACTAAAAATTCTTGTCTGGCGACTTTTTGTTTGTTTTGAGGTGCAGGGTCACATTTGTAGAACCAAACCTTGCACGAACCCTGTTGTCAGTACTTCAACCTTACTTGTAAGTCTTCAAATTGAAGAATTTTTGTTCGATTTAAGGTTGACATTTGTCCGCGATACTATTCTGTCATAATCCTAAATGCTACAATCCGCAGCCCCATTACGATATGTGTATTGGGCTGCTGGTCGCAGTTTATAAAATATGGATTTTCGCAAAAACTGCAGGATATTTCGAGGAGAACTTTTTACAGTATATTTAGGATGTACAAAACATCACATTTCCGCGTTCAGAAAGTAGTGCCAGTGTTGCTGGATCGAAACCCATTTTCTAAGCCTCTTTTTTCAGCTTCACCCCATGGCCTAATATGCATAGCTAACTGCTACCAGCAGCCCCATACGCATAGCTAAATGGGGCTGGGCATTGGAGCATTCAGGATCACGACAAACGTAGTATCGCGGGTAAATATCAACTTAAAATCCAAAAAATTCTTCAATTGCATTTCATTTCATTTCACACATGCATGTTCACATGCATGTTTTTTTTATTTTCATTTCCAATCAAACACAGGTAATACACTTTGACATGATTACATATATTGGAACATGATAATACATATTGGTTCTTAAAAGAACTTCATGGAAATGGAAATTGAGGGGCTGCTAAAAAGCGAACTTGTAGATTGCAGTCCCCTCACTTACGTTACATTACTACAATACATTAATTATATATGACTTTATAACACAATTTATAAAATGGGTTCAAGAATGTAGCCAATAGGAAGCGCTGAAATGAGACACACCTCCTTCCTTTACTTCAGTACAATTGCACTGCCTGTAATCCTATGGTAGATTGCCGATCGTCTGTGCGCGCGGCGGCTCCTTTGATGAATTGCATGCATACGCGCTGTCAATCCTGTAAACAACTTCTAGTTCGGGCTGCCGGCCGGCCGGCCTGTCTTCCCTTGTGCATAACCTGTGTGGCGTACGTACGTCAAACTCTACTATACGTACACTTTGTACAGTACAGTAGACCAAGCGTTATGGGACCGGACGCGTACATGGAGTCACTTTGAAGAGCAAATCCAACGATTTAGCAGGTTAATTCTCACGCCGTTTTCAGAGTATGTTGTCTAGTAGGCCTATATGAGGAGTCTATATCAAGTCTTTAAGGTAAAGGGTGCATATTCTATGTAAAATAAGTAAGTTTTCATGCGGGAACTTAAGTGTCCGGAAACCCAACCCCCCATTATACTTATACTGTATGTGCGGGACTTCCGCGAGTGCGACGTGCGTAAATGTTTGGGACGAACATCTTCGGACGTCTTGACCCACAAAGGTACGTGAAAAACGCTGAAAAATGATGTTAGTTTTCGAATTTTCGACCCATTTTATAAAACAAATGATGCACAGGATTATTTCGTGGCGTTAGTGTAGGCGTAGCTCACTCTCGGGTATTTACAATGTAGTGCAACATGCACTCGGCTTCGCCTCGTGCATGTTTCACAATTGTAAATACCCTCGAGTGCACCACGCCTACACTAACACACTCTATCCTGTGCATCATTTGTATATTATAAAATGGGTTCAAGAATGTAGCCAATAGGAAGCGCTGAAATGAGACACACCTCCTTCCTTTACTTCAGTACAATTGCACTGCCTGTAATCCTATGGTAGATTGCTGATCGTCTGTGCGCGCGGCGGCTTGGATCCTTTGATGAATTGCATGCATACGCGCTGTCAATCCTGTAAACAACTTCTAGTTCGGGCTGCCGGCCGGCAACGATACATGTACCGTACAAGCTAATCATTGAAAGTATACAGTTTTCATTCAATCAAATCGGATGGCTACATGAAGTACAGTGTATACGCTTTCACATGTATACACATACACATGGACATAGACATAGACATACACATACACATACACATACACATACACATACACACACATACACATACACACAAGCACACACACGTACCCACATACACATACACACACACACGCACGTACACACACATGTATGCATCCACATACATCGTGCACACACAGAAGAGAGTAGGGAAAGAGCGGGCGGGAGGGGGAGAGGGGGAGTAGAGAGAGCGAAGGGCAGGTCAACATTCTCGATACAGGGTGAAGAAAAAAGAACAACAATTCCAAACAGTCAAACTAATCATGGGGTACATATGAGCTAATCAAATATTTCTTTAAATTACTAGAGAATGATTTCAAACTAATGGAATCTTTTATATTTTTCTCAAGGGAATTCCAAAATTTTGGGCCACTGTAGATAAACGTGGATTTTGTAAATAGAGTTCGGGTAAGGGGCAAATGATATTCATCTGTTTGACGAGTGGGGTATTTATGAATATTTTTATTCTTATTAAACATATTTTCACAAACTGAAGGAAGTGAATTTGAAGACTCACCAGTTCAGTTAAAGTATTGAAAACAAGCTTCTGCCAATAGTCCCTTTCTGTTCGAATTGATGACTGAATGTGACTCGGTCGAGAGGACCTTGGGAGAGCTACACTGAATCGACGGCCAGCGCATGCGCACACAGACATCTTTCTTATCCGGTCATGGATTTGAAATATGTGCTGACCGTCAATTCAGTGTAGCTCTCCTAAGGTCCTCTCGACCGAGTCACATTCAGTCATCAATTCGAACAGAAAGGGACTATTGGCAGAACCAAACGTTGTCCGAAGCCTGTTTTCAATAATTCAACTTAACTGGTAAGTCTTCAAATTGAGGAAATTTTTGGATTTTAAGTTGATAGTACTCGCGATACTACGTCTGTCGTGATCATGAATGCTACAATGCGCAGCCCCATTACGCTATGCGTATGGGGCTGCTGGTCGCAGTTAATTGCATGATTACTAAGACATGAGAGCACTTTTGAGTTACCAAAACTTTATATTATCTTTAATAGTGAAACAAATGAGAATCATCAGAGATAATATCTTAAAGCATCCTACAACTTGACTCCAAGATTTTACGTCGTCGTTTTTTTTAATGAATAATAGTGAATAAGACGTTATGATATTTATTGAGTTTAATAAATTGTTTAATAAAAAAACTTATATATACTTTAGTGACGTGATTGAACAATTGTACACGGATAATCAGAAGTTCTACAAGACGTAAGTAGACTTTTACATTTTTATCTATCAGTTGAATTTCGGGCATTTTCTCGCCAGAAAAAATATTCATCGATGGCGTGGTGACATCGACGTCATCAGGTGAACACGCAGCTTCCTGACTCAACTTCATTTTATTCAGAACTCATTCTAGTTTTCTTTATGGGCATAATGGGCATGCCAACAAAAATGGGTATAAAGTGTGTTTATTATATTTATGGTGATCCCTTTTTTACCTAAACAGTTTATTCAAGTAACTGCCAAAAATAGGGGAGACAAATGTAATATTTCATTAAATGATATATTACAATTTTCTCGTCTAAATTACCTCATGAGGTTGGGGTAAATGTGACGCACGTTAATTGAATGTACGTTGGCGTACTTCCGCGTACTTCAGCCTTTTTCATTTTGTTTAAACAGGCCTATGCGTACAATGCCGTCCCACTTACCCCAGTACGTTGAGGCAAATGGGGCAATGTGTAATCTTGATCTTAATTATGTACAATATTTACCCAAAACACTTGTCACATATTTGTATCTTGTTCATGATTAGACTGTTTTTTTTTCTATTTTTGTTTTCTATTTTAGTTTCATATTTCCTAAATATGCTGTGTCCCACTTACCCCACTTTCAATTTGTATATCTTTCTTACAGTTCCATGAATATATCCATTGTTTTTCTTTCTTGAAAAAAAGAAGATACAAATATTTCAAAACATTTCAAATTTCTTGAATCTCCTGAAAAAAGAAGAAGAAATCTTCATCAGAAAAAAAAAGAAGAAAAAAAAGCGCGTAGCTCTGGGTGCATCCTGTCGTGACTTGATGCTAAAGTCGTAAACCGAAATGCATGTGTGTTTTTTAGCAATGGAAAACACATTATGGCCTGATGGATAATGCAGATGCACAAACACTATACTCTCCCTTCCTCTGTGCCCCTTCGTCTCACCTCAATACAATAGTCTCAGTTTCAGCTTTGATAAGTTTTATTTCTACACTTGGACATAGCAAAAACAGTCACGATCCTTTGCAATTATTGGTGTTTGAAAGCAGGGATATAACCCTACAGGATGTGTGAACGATGCGCGTAGCTCCGGAGTTCCTTGTTAGTCCTTCCGCCACCTGTCATCAAATGTCGTTGACCGCAAGTGCTTTGTTTAGAGGAAAGGAGAACACATAATGGTCGGAGTGGATAACGCAGGCGCGATAAATATCCTTTCCTTTTGTGACCGTGCATCACAAAACCAACAAAAATTCGCACCCCTTGATTTTATATTGGGCCTCAAAAAAGATGAAACGGGTCAACCAAGTCAATCTTTGGTTTTCATATTTTCTGAAAGAACTATCCTTGCTCTACATTATTCTTAAGATTGGGATCATAAAATGAATATGAAGGTGTGTTTTCAGCAGTTTTTCTACAACCTTTTTTTTTTTTTTTGAGAGAGAGAGAGAGAGTATGTGTTCAGTTGTGTCTTAGATGACCCTTTCTTAACGTTATCCACCAAACTTGATTTCCTGGGGGAAGAGGTTTGTTCAATGTATTGCTTCAGTTTATTTCGCATCATTGTTAAAAAAAAAAAAAAAAAAACTACCTGCAATACGCATTAGAACCACCGCTTGCTGTCGGGCGGAAGCTCGGTGGTCAAGTAGAGATTACGCCTGTCCGGAGATCAGGAGGCCGTAGGTTCGACTCCTGCTCGAGTATGTACGCCCATGATTTTTTTTTTTTTTTTTTTTTTATCATGGCTACTACAAAAATACTGATCATTCCAGTGCTTATTTACGACGATATAGGGCAATCTGTCAATCAATTGCATTGAAAACATCTCGACGGAAGAATTTCATGCATTTGAAAAAAAAAAGATACAAATTGGGAATTCTACCTTTACTTAAGAAGGATATTGTTCCTTTGAATTTGCATACACTGTGCGTAAGAGAACGCAAACCACAAGACTTGCTTTTTGCAATTACAAAAAGGAGATTCGTTAGGGACGAAAGACCTTCCCTATTGATTCCCATACACTTAACTCAGGTCTCATGGGATTCCATTTTTATGGCGGGTTTACGAGGATTTAAACATTCCGGAGCAATTGATGGAAATCTTTTTTAAATTTGTCTCAATCTTTTTAATCACTTTTTGTGACCCTGCACCACAAAACCAGCGAAAAGTCGCCAGATTTTTCAGTAAAGGGCAGATTCAGAAGGAGCAGACTCTTTAAGCTTTAAACTGTTGTGTAACTCAATTCAAATGGACCCTCCTAACCTCTCTATGAATTGAAAAAAAAAAAACAACACACACACACTCTGGAAAGTGTGTTCTGAGAAAAGAGGCTCCGAAGTACAAGGTTTCTTCAAGCGCTTTAATCTACCCACGCAGCGGTCTGTGCAATGAATTGGACTACACTAGCATGATACGAGACTCCATACGAAAAACAATGAAGGAATTATCAGTTTAAGCTGATATTGACCATGCTCTATTAACACATTCTATCTATGACTAATACTAAGTTTACCAAAGTACCAAAGCAGTAGCATCATCTTTTAACAAGTTGATATATTTGAAGATAAAGAGTGTGTAAAGGGTTTTAAGAAATGAAAAGGGGCTTTTATCATAAAAACATATACCTAATGACACAATTCTTGAAAAAGGTATTGTAGAAGAAAAAAAGGAAACGCTAAAACAAATGTTCGTTTTATGATCCCAAACTTTAGAATAATGTAGCAGAAGAATTACTTTCTCAAAAAATATGACCAAATAAAAATGGGCAAGGTTCACTTTCAAATCAGGGCGTTGGTTTTGTGATGCATGGTCACAAAGATGTTGCACTCCCTGGATATGAGTGGTTTTATTATGCCAGTGTCAGTACACTGTACATGAAGTTCCGTCGTGGAAATATCGCCGCATCCGTTGTGGAAAGATCGCTGCTTTACATTTACCAGGCCATGCCCTGGCATACATAACTGCTCTTCAACTGTCCCTTGAAGAGCAATAGAATGTTGTCATGCCTTTCTGATCAGTAATCCTGGCATAAACTTTGTGTAAACCTTGAAGAAAACACACAGACCTCTCCCTTTTTTTTTTCCTTTCTCCTATCTTATCTCAACGCAAGTCATCCCTTCCTTCTATTTTTTTCAATATATAAGATGTAATTGTTGGCGGTAATCCTTGCACAGTAGCACACGCACACACACAAGATGTATGATCATATATAATATATATATATGAGGTATGAGAAAGGAAGGAGAAATCGGTGTGTAGCTTTGACATCATTATTCCTCTTACTGTTCCTCCTTTTTCGGAAAAGCGCAAGAGTTGAAAAATTGGTCTCCGCCGGGGATCGAACCCGGGTCTTTGGCATGGAACGCCAACGCCTTAACCGCTCGGCCACGGAGATGTCATAGCGATTAAGGCAGACCCAAGCTCGAATACCCGACGGACCAACCTTTCAACTCTGTATGCGCACGTTCCTTTTTGGGGCAGAGAGTTATGAATAACAACCAGCCGCGTGCCTCAGCTGGATCTGCAATGAGATTCACGTAGCGGTGAATTGGGATAATGTTTTTGCGAAAGAAGTCACCGCTACAACAGCTTTTTGGTTTCTCCTGAATAATTTTGCACATGTGAGATATGAAAAAGGAAGGAGAAATCGGTGTGTAGCTTTGACATCATTATTCCTCTTACTGTTCCTCCTTTTTCGGAAAAGCGCAAGAGTTGAAAAATTGGTCTCCGCCGGGGATCGAACCCGGGTCTTTGGCATGGAACGCCAACGCCTTAACCGCTCGGCCACGGAGACGTCATAGCGATTCCATATACGTCTGTACTTCTGTCTTCGAACTGTCCAAGCTGTCTGTTTTCACTCTTTTGCTCGTAAATATTTGAGTCCCTCCGAGCAAGCTCTGGAAAGAACACATGCTCTGCGGCCTTGCCTATAATCTCACTCTCTCCCCTTTGATGTGGTCCGGTCGCGTGCGACCTTCGTCCTACGTCGCTCGACATCGCTGTTATGATATGCGATCCTGAGTTACGTAAGACGAGGACTAGCCGCTGGCCTTAGAGAGGTCAAACCGCTGTTATAAATACTCCTGTTTTCACTGTTTTGGTCAGTTGGATCAGAGTTTCGTTTTAGAGTCGTTTTCGGAGTTAGAGAGTTGGTTCTGAGTCGCATGCGCGATCCTGATTGGAGAAACTTCAGTCGCTTTCGGACTTTATAAACAGAGTTTCTGAAATGAGCATCGCAGTAACTTTGGTCTTGTAAATGCGTTCGTCGATATTTGACAATAAACTCAGAATAGTAACTCTGTGTGACGTTTTCATCATGTCTTGTGCCCTCCATCTTATCTAAGTAATTATTGACACAATCATCTCATCTATGCACACGGCCACGCGTACCAACGAACATTACATGATAAAGCTTCCGAAGTAGGGCTGATTTTAGGAACCCAGTTATTATATCAGACCCAGAAGGAAAGTTCTTTACAGTATTATTTACCTCATTATACGATAGCCAGAAGATGACGCGTGGCTGTTGTACTGTATTATATAGCCACTTACGTCTTGCAATGCTGCCACATGCTGTATTATCGTCGACAACATAAAAATGTCTAGTTTGATATTATTACAGTCGTCTGTCACACAACACATAAGATGAGGATACTGAATTGGTGTTTTGTTATATACCTTCACCTCAATTAATAACACGAGTGTGATATGAAATGTATTCAATAATATGCAATTGATTATGTATATGATTATTGGAATATGTTATATACAGCTGTAATTACGGATTGATTGATTACACAGTCATTATAGACTCACGCCAGTTAGATTTATATTAGTATATATATATGAATATATATTTATTAGTGTAGCCATACGAGTGAGTCATTTTTGTATCGTTACAGCCCTGATGAAGGTCCGTTTGGGACCGAAAGCTCGGCGGCAATAAACAGACACGTTGACCTAGCTACGTCCACCTGGCTCTTCTTTTCACACTATATATATATATATATATATATATATATATTATATATATATATATATATCGTGACAGTGCATCACAAGGCTAAAAAGTCGCACACGATGATTTTTTTAACATGTCAGAACTCAAAATAGGTGAGATGGGTCATCCTCTAGTCAATCTTAATGTATTCATATGTTCTGAAAGACATGTTTAAGTTTGCAATCATGAAACAAATTAAAAATTGTGTTTCAAGTATTTTTTGTATAATTCTGTGATTAGGTGTGTCTTAGAATTCCCCTTTCATTCCTTAAAAAAACACCTTTAAACATGCACTCTTCATTTTCACCTATACTTACCTTTAAAGAACAAGTTCACCTTCATAGACATGTGGGTTGAGTGAATGCAGCTATATTAGTAGAACACATCAGTGAGAGTTTGAGCAAAATCGGACAATCTGTTCAAAAGTAATGATTTTGGAGTTTCTGCTCAGTCACGGCTGGATGAAAAGACTACTATAGCTTGTGATGTCACATGAGTACAACGATATAAAGAAAGAATAAAGAAAATTCAACATATTTCCATTTTTCTCCCATAACAAAAGAACACTCGACTTCTCTCTTTCAGAAGGCAGGGGGAATAATATTACCCTAAACATACATCAGTAGCAAGTCGAAGAACTGTGCACTTTATTCAAAAAGTAAAGTTTTGTGAAATTCTCTTTTTATTTTCCTTATATAATTGTACGCATGTGACATCATACACTGTAGTAGTCTTCTCTTACAGCAGTGACTGCGCAGATACTTCAAATATTTGTAACTTTTGAACGGATTGTCCAATTTTCCTCAAACTTTCACTGATGTGTTTTACTAATATTGCTGCATTCTCTCAATCCTTATGTATATGAAGGTGGACTTGTCCTTTAAAGAAAATTATATTACTGCTTTAAAAGTTGGTACTTGTTACAAATAAAATGTGTTGATACATTATGAATCAATTTCAGGTTAATTCCTTTATTGATTAATTCCTTAATTCCTTCTTTGTAGTCGTTTCAGAGATTTAAATCCTGTTTTTTTTTGTCCCATTAATTGCACGGCTAGCACGACTTGGTATAAGATTAAGCACTCGAATAGACTCTATCATACTCTGATACCTTGGTGCCTCCTTTCACAGTACATTAATGTTTCCAGAGTATATGCGCTCTTTTCAATAATAATATGTGGGTACTCTCCAAACGGGAGAGTCCATTTAAATTGATTTACGGTATCAACATTATTTTAAAGTCTAAAGTCTGCTTTTTCAGTATCTTTCCTTGGCTTAAAATATATGTATATGGCGACTGATATGCATAAACATGCGTACATGTATAAGTAAGTACACAAGTTACTGATCATCGAAAATGCACTTTGTGTGAATTACAGAATATTGTATTTATTCACTTATTTCATTCTTGAAATCAACGTACCAAAGTGTTGGTCTCGAGACAAGTCTTAGCATTGATGGTATCTTCGGAAATTTTAGTCTCATAAAAATGACTTTAACGTACAATCATTGTCAATGGACTGAGAATGAATCCTTTGAACTACAGTATTACACTAAAATGTATTCAGTAACCACATATCGGTTTAAATAGGGTAGAAAAAATACTTTTTAACTTTATCTTGCGTCACAATGAAGAGAAAGGTAGTTCAATAGACAGGTTTAGGAAGCATAAATACATGCAAAGAGTTCTTTTTTTTCTGTTTTGGACGACCGATTTAGATGACACCGGCCTTTTGGAGCAGGTCTATTCGAGGGAAAGACAGTGTGCATTTTTAAACTCTATTAATTTTAGTAACATTTGTAACTTTTTTTTTTCTGAAATGAATCTGTACAACCGAGCAAAAGTATCTATATAAGTGTAAATATATGTTCTTTCATTTAAACGACAACCTTTCTCGTGCCTTTCAAGCTCTCTAGGTTTTTTTTTTTTTTTATAATTTTCTATCTTTTCGTCTTTTATATATTTCGTCTGTTTATGACAATGCTAACTATTGGTCGACGTGGATTCATGGAAGTTAGCACTGCTCGTATTCTTCTGGGATATTTGTGAGGAGTGAGCAGAGTTTGCCATTTTGGTGGTCTAAACCCTGGACCTGAAAGGCTGATATCGGGTACGAACAGCTGGAAAACATAACTATAACGTAGATTTGTAGGCCTTACCTTCGGCATTGCTGTTCATAGAATTTTCGGTTACATTTTACATACAAAAAAAAATACATCAAATGCGCCTACCCCCATAGGACAGAATCTGCACCTCAAGACAATATCAACCATCAAAAAATGCTCACATTCATATTGGTTAGTGAATATTATTAAACCTACGATACGCTACACGGTTATATGTTAATTATGCGGTATCAAACTCAACACTATTATACGGCTCTCGACAGTCAGAACTTAATCTGCAGTCTTGAACATTCAAGAAACAGTTGTGGTTATAAAAGGCAAAGCACTTGAAAAAAAATAACGCACTGACTTATTCGTATGCACCTAAACTTTACTTCAGCCAACTAAAAAGAACGTTATCCAGTAACCTTTTTTTCACTCATCCCATATGGGTTGTTTATTTTCTTCTTTTTTTTTTCATATGGCCGTATTTCTCAGACCAAGTAACAATTAGCTCTAGTAGTTATTAGACCCAGTGTTTATTGGATCAAGTGACAATCAGACGAAATGGAAAGTGGATCAAATGATAAAATATGTAGACCAAGTTGTAATGACCAAAATGGGAATGATGGGTGTAGCCAAAATGAATATTAGACCAAGTGGCATGTAGAAGAAGTGGCGGTTAGCCGAAGTGGTAGATCAAAATGGTGTTAGACCAACTGAGAATTAGACTAAGTTGTATTAGCCGAACTGGATATTAGACCAAGTGAAAATAGACGAAAAATGGTAAATAGACGAGCTAGTTGTAGCCTTTTACCAATGGGTTGAGTCCGAATGGTCTTAGCCCAACTGGTGATTAGAAGAGGACTGGTGGTAAGAGCTCAAGTAATAATTCACACTAAAAGGCAACATTCACATGTTATATCAAAGTAATCGCCAAAGGCGCTGCCACGTGTTCAAGCATCCGCTTGTCATAGTAGCAGTCCTTCTTTTGCAGCATTTCTCAGTTTATTAGTTGCAACTTGGTAAAATGTATATCATTTTGTTAATGGAATCATGTACCATACGCCTTTACTTTCTTCTGTGAAACTACGGAGGACTGGTCAGAGAAGGACATTGTAATCTTTATGTTGGTGTTTTCTGCGATATTACTGTAAATAATTTTGATGAATGTATTCAATAATATATGCCCACTGAAGAAAACAAATTCAAGCAACGATATCAATCAATGAAACCAAGCTAAAAGGTGACAAGTGACTAAGCAATCAGTGATAATAAAGTCTCGCTGGGTCAAATTCTACCTATAGTTACAAGGCTTTGTTACATAGGTTTAATCATGAATATTGTACATTTGTCGTTGTTGTTTCTTTTATGTGAATGACTTAACTTTATGAAAAATATGTGTTCAGTATTTCAGTTATTTTTCGTCATTGATAAACTATATCATTTGCATATAGGAAGACTACAAGCTATGCACAATCGTCCGGTTTTTATTCTTAAAGTTCGCATAATTACGATACATTGTTCATTATTTCCTTGTATAATACATGTTTGTTTCCCTTTCAAATTACATGCTTTGTCTTATATATATTCTCTTTTGAAAGTAAAAGCAATGTGAAATTCTATCAAATGTGTAATACGATACAACAAATGAAGAAAAAAAATCAATCGTCTCATTGAAAAGCAATGTATGTTTCGAACACGCATTCAGTTGAGAAAGCATCTGTACATTTTTTTTTTCTCTTGAATTGCTCTTCAACATCATCAAAATTAACATTCTGTGATTGCATCTTCTGACGTTTTCGACCCGTTGTCCGGTCCTCCCGTCACGTTCGTAGCCTCTTCTGGTGAAATTTCCGCCGCACGCTCCCCGGAGGATCGTTGCTGCGACATCGAGGGGTACTCTCCTTTAAATGCAAGCATTCCAGAAAACTAACAAATATAACAGATGCAAAGGGCCAAGAAGACGTAAGAGTAAATCTCTCACTGATTGCAGATATTGTTCACACCTAAAGCGACTATACTTGTGCCGATTGCCGTTTGAGTATAGGGTCAATCAAGATCAAGTAAGAATTATTGCAAGCAGTGGCTTTTGCTCGATATCATAATTTCATCATTTGACAGGCTGGAAGAGTTTAAATCAGTAATCCGTAAACTTATAATAATTTATACGTTACTTTTAAAGATGTATATGTTACTCATGTAAAGTGCATGCTTATATTACAGAAGGTACATAAGTCCATAGAGAGCCCTCGCGATAAGTCCATGAAGCAAAAATGGCACTTTCTACCGCAATCTCTGACCGTCGGGGTTCATCGTTGCAGAATTCAAATTGGCGCGTTTATGTCTGCAAATTATTCGCGCACGTGCGTGACAATAAGTGCAACAATCTCTTGCGCGCGTGCAGGTGAGGATGAGGGTTGGGGGTACAGTTGCGGGACACCTAACACACAGTTACAACCCTCTTACATTCCTAGAATCTTCGTAGAAAAACCACCATTTATCCTTAATTTCCAGTCTAAAAACTGCCGCACCTGCACGTAAAAACCCTATTCTGTCAGTGCAATGCATGCATAGCCTCCCGGGATCCATAGTCTATTATGCGAACCGACGTATCATGTTACCGCACGCACGCGCATCAGGAAGATTATACACTGTTTCCACGGCCAACGCACGCGTAATTTGATTTGATTTGATTTGATTTTGATTTATTGTTCCATATCTCAAAACACAAATAACATGATACAATCGATTGAACATAAGATTGGACATAGCGTCGTAATTACAAAAATAAAAGAGAAGACAATTTTACAAACATGAAATGAGGGGACCTACTAAAAATCAAAGCTTGCAATGTATGGGTCCCTGTAAAAATGAAAATGTTGGTCTTCTTAAACAATCTAATAACGAAAACTATGAAAGGAAGGAAAGGGACGCGAAAGGAAAGAGAGCAAGAAAAAGAAATTACATACACGAGAACATAGCGAAATACTAAGTAGCCACCTGTATTGCGCTTACAAGATTCCTTGTCACCCGAACAACATACTACTATAGTAACCTAACTGTAAGAATGCGCAAAAAATGCACATGATACATAATGATTTATTAATTCAGGAATAGCCTTGATATAAATGACTCAGTAAAAAGAACGAAAAGCAAACGAATCTGATAAAGAAGAGGGAGTTCGAAGAAAATTGCATGTTGTGTGATTAGACATAAGCCTGCACGAGGGATTTCGTTAGTTTGCGTTTAAAACAATTCAGTGACAACGATTCAGTGATGTTAGAGTCAAGGCTATTCCAGAATGTCGGACCTGTATGACTATTGTTTTAAGAGCAAAAACAGTTCTTACGGGAGAAAAGTGAAATGAATTTTTCTGTCTTGTAGGGTAGGAATGTATAACTTTATTTTTTTCTTTTTTACAAACGTGGGAGTGAAAGCATATGGTAATTCGTCTTTAGTTAACTGGTACATAAATATCCCAAGGGAGTAAGGATATACAGAGCGGATAGAAAAAAAAAAACACAAAACGAATTATCTAAATTAAATTTCAAAATATATGGAAGATTTTTTTTTTCATATTTAGGGATGCCGAATAGTCTCAACTATCAAGTGCAATCGACAAAACAAATTTTTGTTCACGCTTGGCTGAACACTGACGCTCTTTGTCCAGAGTGTGAAAAAATGACTTGCACCAAATTGAAAGAAGATGGGAAATTCAACCAGCAGTCCAAATAAGTGTTCTCATTCAAACAAATTGCTCTTTTGCTCACAGCTAGTTTTGACTATGTTATGATAGTTTAGGAATTTTCTGGCGATTTTCTGTCACGTTTTAAATGATTCCATTGTGTCATGGAAGGTTGATTAACAGCATCAAGATCTTTTAAGCACAGAAATCACAAATCATGCACAGACATATCGAATCCACATGCCAGTCACTCAGTCAAGAAGAAAAATACAAAATTAATGCAACCTCAGATCATTCAATCAATCAATCAATCAATCAATCCAATCAGTCAATCAAGCAAGCAAGCAAGCAATCAATCATTCATTCAATCAATCAATCAATCAATCAATCAATTAATCATTCATTTAATAAATCAATCAACTAGTCAGTCAGTCACAATTATTGTATGCATGTTTAAAGTGGCAGATCAACATAGGGAATATCACTCCCCTCCCCCCCCCCCCCCCCACTTGATAGATGAGACTATCGGGCATCCATTAATATGAACAAATCTTCCATGAATTTTTGAATTTAGACATTTTTTTTTCAAACGTGTAACATTTTTTGGGATACGCCCTGTATATCAAAAATTGTCTTAAGTGGGCTTGTCGGTGCTAGATAATTTGTACAATTGATTATCCTTATAGCTCGCTTTTGTATTCTGAAGATAGACTATAGGCGTATTTTGGAACAAGTACCCCTGGCCAGTATGCTATGATGAAGATACGGAAGTAACAGAGTCGAATATAAGGTACGTAATATATATATATATATATATATATATATATATATATATAATAAATGGGGGAAACATGCTTAAAATTTTGTATAATACCCACATTTCTTGATAGTAACTTACATAAATGATATGTTTGTTCCTGCCAAGATGATTTACAATCAATTGAAAGGCCAAGAAATTTAACTGAATTTGTCTGTTGTAAGTTTACCCCTTTGATTGAAATTGAGCCAGGGAAACGAGTAATTCTGTTACTAAACACCATAAAAATTAGTTTTGTTTAGATTTAGGGATAATTTGTTACTTTGAATCTAATCATTAAAGTGATTCAACTCAGAGTTAAGCATATCAAGTAACTCAGAAGGATTTTGGTGCGTCAAAAAAAAAAAGACTTGAATCGTCCGCAAATAAGAGGAAAGAAAGGAGTGCGGACGACCTGGACAAATCATTTATGTACACAATAAAAAGAAGTGGTCCCAAAAGGGAGCTTTATGGAACACCGCATGTTATATTTGCTGTGCTTGAATCGGAATCATTAATGTGTACAAATTGTGTTCGATTTGTGAGGTAATCTCTGAACCACTCCAAGGCGCTGCCACGAATCCCGTAATGAGACAGTTTGTACAATAATATTTTGTAATCAATTGTGTCAAACGCCTTGGAGTGGTCCGGAAAAACTCCAACATTGTGAGATTTAGTTTAGATAGCTTGAACAACTTTATCTATTAGCAACAAAACGGCGTGAGAAGTCGAATTTGTTTTTTCCCCGAAAACCAAATTGAGTATCTACTAAGATATTATGATCATTTAAGAACTTGATAGTTCGGGAATTGACAACTTTTTCAAGTACTTTCGAGAAAGATGATAAAAGAGATATAGGTCTGGAATTGGCCAGGTCGTCCTGACTGCCCTTCTTAAAAGCAGGAATTATCTTGGCAACTTTCATTTCACTTGGAAAAACACCAGTCATTAAAGACAAATTGAATACATGGGTCAGAGGGACGGCTACTTCATAATTATTTGTTTAAGAACAAATATTAAAATACCGTCACAACGTGGGCTTTTTTTTTTTTAGCTTTGAAATTATCTACAATATCAATAACATCCAATTTATTTACGGGCATGAAAAACATAGAACTATAGGATTGGGATTCACACGAAATAAATGAAATGTTTGTTTGCTTTTGAAATCACATATGTTCGCATCTTGTTTCGATTGAATTTTCAACGAAGTGTTCATTGGTGTGTATATCTCTACCTATCTCTTTCTTCTGTTTCAACCTTCTTATGTACAATTATGACTATGATGTATGCTATTCTTTTCATAATTACGTCCCTCTGCGCCTCAGAATAGGATACTAGATCGAAGGCGCATTACAAATGCTGTACTTATTATTATTATTTTTATTCGTTAGTGGAATATTTCTGGCCAAATTTGACCCAGTATTTGCAAAGTACGTGTCGAATGCTTCAGCAATACCATGGGAGTCATCAATTATCGTTCCATTTTGTATTATTTTATCAATTCCCATTTTATTTCCGTCATTCTTTTCTAATACATCATTTATAACTTTCCAAGTAGACTTAATATCATTTTTATGGATTTGAAATTGTGCAGAAAAATAATCTTATTTTAGCTTTACGTAGTGCCACAGAAGTCAAAGTATTTCAAAGTAATTAAACGGAAGTGATCTGGCAGACCTGCTTAGCTCGATTAGTTACGTATAACTATAATTTTGCCAAATCATACTCTTCCAGCATTGATCTGGCAGAACTACGCATATTAAAAAAAAAAAATCTAACATCTCTCTAAATATGTGGCAATGAGCATGTGTTTTGAATTACATAAAAAATAAAAGTTCCCTTATTGCTATAATACACGATTCAACATAATGTAAATCACTCTATATAAAACGGCTGGCGTTTAAATTTTGACGTAAATATCTCGAGATCGCTTCCAACGAGATACGTAGTTTTGCCAGATCACGGTCGACCGCGAACTCAGAGATACAAAACTCCATAAATTGAATTGCATGCATTAGACTGATATGTCTTCTAGGATCAAATTCACACAAGGCCCAGAGTAGACTGCCCCCTGCATACAAATAACATAGAAAATCACTATCGACAGACGATTTCTGGTATAATTGTATTATAATTGTTATCATTATGAAGAACATTGGCCCTCACAGAGGTCTTTCCGAAACTCATAAAAAGTTAGCGTAGAACGTGTAATGTTCGGGCTTTTTTGTACTTTTAAACACAGTTTCATATTGTCTGTTTCTATAAAGATATAATGCGATTCAAGGACATGGTCATAATAACGGAGAGGCCACGGGATATTAGACTGTTTCGGTTTTACATTCAAATTTTACCCATGCTCAGAAAGTTGCCCTTTCATAAAAAAACCGCAAAGCTTGTCTGAAGCTAGCCCTACCTATTACAGCAACGACTATAAAAAGAATTCCACGGGGAATGATGACAAAACATGTAAATGTTCAAGATGGCAATGAAGTGGCATGAACCTACCTGTATCTGCATATTTACGCAACTTCTCTTCGAGGGCGAGCTGTGCGGCATGAAATTCATTCTCCTGTTTGTTCTTAGAAGAACAGGGGCTGCCAGGGAGATTTTTTGCTTCCAACGCTAACAACGGTATCACAGTCAGAGCGTAATAGCCGATAACCACAATATCTGTTTCCTTATCGATAAAATATGTAAGGACTCCCAGGAGAATGATAGGCGTCAGAAACACCAACAAACTCAGTACGTGCTTCCCTGCATGTCGTACGAACGGAAGCTCATTTTCAATCATCTTTCGAAGGAGTCCACGGGATATTTCGTACTTCGTTTGTTCAGGACTTTGCCCCGGCGTATCACTCTGACATGAATTATTGAAAATCCTATACCTGTGCTGAGGCGTCTCTTTGTCTATTTTGCTTCCAATTACGTAGATACTATTGAAGATAGACTGGTAGCGATCAAAGAAAGTATATACCGCGCTAACCACATGGGCAATACCAAAAATGACGTTGACCCAAAATTTAGACACGGTGCCGATGTGAATGGCTATCCCAGCCAATGTAAGGGAAATGACTTCGATGACTATCATGACAAAAGAAATGAACCTGAAAATGCTGAACAAAAACACCACAAACTATAGGACGTACAGTAAAATACGTGCACATTTCCATTTCATGCAGCATGATTGGCGAATTCTATTCTGGTAAAACCATGCAATGAGACCGCCAAAGTATAGAACGTTTGGCACAATCATATCAAGAATAATGTTCCTGAGTGTGAAGTCCCAACCACGCAGATGCCATCGACTTGTAAAATCTGGCGCGAAAATGGCATGACAGCCAAGAGCAATAAAGTAAGCGATCACCGGCGCTAAGAGTAGAAGAAGAACAACCCAATTCCTCCGCTTCTCCTTGCCCTTTATGCAGAGAATTAAAGGGACAATGGGAATGTCGAGGATGTCAACATATTCATCGTCCGAAGGTTTCTTCCCATCACCTCTAGAAACCGAAACCAGTTCAAATTCCGTCTCGCCTTCATCAGATTCTTTACATGTTTTAAATGGGGATACTGGGAGGAGTAGTGTCCAATATCTGCGTACCATACCAGCTACAGCAATCAAAGCAATTTCAACAGCTAAGATAAAAGTAATGAATGTCCAGCAATAGCTAGAGTATTCGCCTTTGTTGAAGCAGTCATAATAGCAACTGTTCTGGATTTCTATGAGACTGAAGCCAGGAATCCATTTCAGATTGAATGCCGGAACTCGAATCTTTTCTCTACAGAGCAAATCCATCTTGGCTGGTGGAAAATGTGCCCAATGGCCGCCAGTCCTTTGCGTTAGGCGCGCAAGTTCTTTCCTCGTTTCTTTAATTACATCATACATGACTTGTGACATACAAGTGCTTGTAGAAACGTTGTCGTTGATATTAATATCAGAAGCATCTAAAGAGATCTTTTCTTTGTGTTCACCATACGACAAAGCGGTAAACGAGAGTAGATTTTCATCGTAAGGAAATTCGAGAAACGCATTTCCCCTATTACCAATCGTCCAAACCCATTCGTTTGAGTTAATGAGATCTTCTTCCTCATGGGTTCTGAATATATTCGTAAAGTTGACCACAAATACAAATTTTCTTGTAAGTTCAACGTTAATAGCGTTTGCAAACTGCGTGAAGTTCAGGTTGGTGGAGTTGAGTTCACAACCCGAGCCGGATGACGTCATAGGTGGTGAATGCGAGTTTGGAGGATCTTTCGCACATATCGAGGTTTTCAATATGACGACAACTGTTGATAGAATCACAGAAAACACTACAACTGCGAAGGAAACGTACAAACAGACCCGGCGGACACACATATTGACACAGCCGTAACTCAACGAGCGACGTTATGGTACCTATGAAAACAAAACAAAAGGGTGCGTATTAGGTCTTATTGCATATCGAATTTCGATTACGATGACACGTATAGGATTAACAGACATTTTAAGGTAAAACTTTTAGGTAAAACTTCGCTTTATGACACCGCGCCGTCAAGAACAACCACACAGGGTGCTCAATATTCAGGTACAGTTCGTAAAAAGGGAGAAATATGACATTCAGCCAAGTGAAAGTTTCATTTCATTTGAAACGACTCGCTATGTTTTCTTATAAATTCCAATAAGAAACAACGTCGCTGGTTGTCTAGTGTGACTTGACTATTTTGATTCCATATTAGACGGAAATACCGGTCTGATGTTTACGCGACAATTTAACAACGCAAACGAATGGGGATCTGGGCGAATGTATCATGTATGCGTATGTCATAAAAGAGAGGAGGAAAATAGACATAGTACAGTGGAGTTAGCGTCTTTATGATTAGTAGAGTATAGGTCTACACGTAGTTGCCCTCTCGGTTTCGTGAAATTCTTTTGTACAGTTAGCACACATAAATGGAGGATGTTCAATGGGTACTAAGCTACAGAGAAAGAAAATACTGACACAAATTATATTCTTTAATAGTTGAAACAAAAGTGTGTTAATGTGAACCTGCGTACATATTATCTGCTTGTACTAAGCTTGTGGCATTGTAACAAGGCAGAGAAGAAGAAGAAGAAGAACAACAACAACAACAAAACAGGTGCAGATGTGTGAAAGCTTAATACTTCGGGAATAATTAGAGTTAAGTGTATAGAATGGAATGTACTTACACGTACTCACTGCACTCACCTGCCACGCCCTGCCGGCTCCTCTGGAACACTCGCGATGTATGATCCGCTGGTGCACGGTTTGTAATACGTCTTTTTCGGATAGTTGGAAAAAAATCTGTTTGGCTCATCCAACAAGACTTCTTACTTTTAACTTTACTTTTATTACAACGAGGGTTGCTATAGTAGAGCGTGTCGTGTGCAAAAATTGCTTCTGCGCAAGCTCAAATCCGAGAAAACGTCCCGTCGCGTCCTTGAGAAAACAAAAGCGGCTCGCTGCCAAAAGAGCAGCAAGTCACTCAGCGACCTTAAAAACCTGAAAAGGAACGTGGTTGATACCTAACTTCAGGTTTCTGAGATTCTTGATGGCATAACGAGAAATTTTTTATATGAAAAGGCATGTAATTCCAAGAAGGTATTGCTTCCCCGTCCTATCGGTTTTCCCGTCGTGTAGCGAAGGTTTCCTAGTGAGTTCCAGGTAAGCAGCATTCTGCTAAAAGGATTAAGTCATCCAGGAAATATCGCTTGAACAAAAATGTATGTATTATTCCTTTTCATTTGCAGGTCCGTATGCCAACATCTGGAAATAGGGATATAGGCCCTACGCACGTGATCAATTGGTTCTTTAATCTGACATACAGAGTGTTTTCTATGTTATAGTTCCTCCATTCCCCTCTTTCTTTCTTTCTTTCTTTCTTTCTCCCCTGTCTCTCTCTCTCTCTCTCTCTCTTACTAGTTCTCTATCTTTCCTTTTCCTGCTTTAAGGCCTTAAAGGCAAGTGATACAGGCCTACACACAATACATACACACTTTTCTACCTTTCGCTTTAATTTTAATTGATTACCTCTTTCATTAAAAAAAAAAAAAATCCATGCTTTTCCAACAAGGCATGCAACCGATGTAAACCTTCACTCAAAGCCAAAGGAACGAGGTTTTTTTTTTTTTAAGTCAGGAAAGCGTACAGGAATAAGGTGTTAGAGCAGAGGGAGATGTCTCCTGACCTAAAAGAGATTATTAATATGACTTATTACAAGATATTCGCGACACTGAAAAATCGCGGGTGGTTCGATCACAGTTCAGCTCATGATTCGGCTAATGATGACAGCTTGAGCAAACTTCTTCTGTGACATACGTCGCACTTAGAAGTATACACCCTGACATCACTACAGACTGCGTGATGCACAGAGAAGACAACGAAGACAACGTTACCTACGTCACCTACGCGCTTTACTTTTGATGGTAGCTCAAATTCCGCAATCTTCGTTTTAATGCTAACGGTGATCGGCAGTATCATCCAACAGCGCCACGCAGCTAACGGATCTACGCACCTATATTCAATCTTTGCTGTATCTATTTGTAGTTTGTCACACAGTTTTTGCACGCGTGGATACACCTGCTGTATAATAGGCTCCTTTTAGTAGGATTCATTCATTCCTTCTGTCCTGTTGCTTTTATTCATGTTATGTAGGTCAAATCATGATCTTCTCGGCTCTGGAAGGGCGATTCACTTTATACAATTATATGCTTTTATTATCTTTTCTTATTTTACTTCTTCTTCTTCTGTTTCTCTTCCTCTTCTTTCAAATTGACTTAAATGTTACTTGCAAATGGCAATAGCAATACTCTGTATTATAATGGGTGAAAACGTTGAACGATCTACATTCGGGCAAATCATAGGTCAAAATTAAAACATGTTACTCGCTAATATAAATATGTCTCAGTGAAATGTCATTGATGTCACTTTTCTTGGAAACTCGGCAAGCTTTTGTTGATTTAAGAAACTATTGAGAAGCATGTAGGATGTAATAATACCTTTAGCAACTGAATCTCATGTATAGTTGTTTCTTATTATAACCATTAAATGCAGCTATATATTTCTTTTAAAGACAGTTTTCTATGTAGTTATGGTATTGAATTTATGTAAACACTCCTTGTTGCTGAGCATTGTATGTACACTCAAGAAAAAAAGAATGTAAACATTTTTTTTCGAAGACAAGGAGATTTTTTTTTTGAAAATAAATGTATTACATACCATATTAAAGGTAATTTAATCAGATATTAAAGTGAAAACCTTACGCATGAGTGAGCACATTCGTTTTTGTTCTCCAAGGTGCAAAATTAAATATTGCAAAAAATGACATGTTCTCTTTTGACTTGAAGAGTTTGTTTGCAAAAACCGATAAGTCCATATTTGCCAAATGGAGATATTTGCGATTAAAGGTCAAGAAAAATAAAGAGAATAATAAGAAAAGTTTTGCTTCTTTTGACCATAACTTTAACAATGTACCTTTATATGTAGTGATCAATATATCATTTAAAAGGTATTATTTTGTACTTTATTACAGAGACCGTACTTCAAAATCTTCAAAAATGGACTTATCGGTTTTTGCAAACAAACTCTTCACTTGCAAATGCCCTTCACGATATCATTGACAACAAAAGACCAGTTTAACACAATAAGAGACATGAATGAAATAAGAAAAATCAGTTTTTGTTCTCTTTATCTCTTTATAATCTCTAAGAAAAACAAAGTGGGAAACTTAAGGGAAAAATGAGAATCTTGTGTATAATTAAAGTCAAACTTCAAATAACATAGGGAATAATAAGCATAAAGATGATTAATTGAGCAGAATTTCTTTTTTTTCCTTTTAATCTAGTGATTTAAGTATACATGTGACAATTTGAAGAACAACACATTATTTACAATTTCCCAATTTGAAAAAAAAGCTCAAATTTTAACCATTTCTGTTTGTTATTACTTCTTCTCTTATTTCATTTGAATTTAGATTTGACATAAGATGCTTTATTTTCCTCCAATATTTTCAGCCTTCATTGATCTTTTGGACTTTAAAGATACCATATAGATCAAAGGTTTAATTTTGCAACTTAATTCATGTTTCTTTTTGTGTGAAATGTGTTGTTTGTTCTTGTTGTTCTATGGAAGAGCACATACGCTTGAATGACAACTTGTTCAGTTTTGCAATTTGTACTTTTGTGTCCTGGAAGAGAAAAACAATGATGTTCACTCATGCATAGAAATCCCCTTTTTGTTGACCTACCAGGTTGATAGCCAATTAAATAACCTTTAATACTGTATACTATACATTAGCTTTCAGCCAGGCATTCTATGAAAAATTTCAAACCTGAAAAAGCGTTCTTTCTTTTTTTGCGGAGTGTATTATGAGGGTGAGTGGAAATAAAAGTTTCACCATGAGTATGTGTGACTGTATTTGTGTGAATGTGCAGTATTTGTGTGATACTGATGGTACTTGTTGCATGTATTTATTTGAAACCTCTTTCCTGTAGACCGAAAGGTGGGGATGTGTATTTGAGTGGTAGTGTATGATAGCCATATCTCATACACATAACAATTCGCCTAACAACAACAGCAACAACAACAAAAATCCTTCCTCTGCTTGTTGTTTTATGGAAAATCTCCCCCGACCCGAAAAGTTTTGGCGCTACATAAATAGTTTGTACCTCTTCATCTGACCTCGCATTCCCCTTACATTGAGGGAAACAAAATGAAATAAATCTACCTTTTCATTCACTTTTCTGCATTTTCCTTTTCCACACGTTGCATTTCGTTTGGCGTTATCTATCATTTTTCGCCATTGTGTTGTGTTCGAGTTTATGGACCCTGATTACTTATACACGCTTTCTTTTACATTTATCTTTTTTAACGTGTGTTGCTTTCTTTGTTTTTTCATTTTTGCAGCAGCCTTTCCGTGTTTGCCTCTGACTGGCGTTGGTGTTTCAGGCGATAACGGAGACCTCTCTTCATCGCTGGAGTTCGAGTATGAAGAGGAGAAATCCCCTTCTTCCTCGTCGTTGGTTGTGCTCTGTTTGCGGTGAAGATCATATCCTCGCTGAGCCGATGCATTGATGGGATTTCCGCTTCCCAAGAAATCGGAGATTTTTTTCCACAGGTGTGCTGGTTTCCCATTGGAATGTACTTGCGTTGTTACTTCGTTTGCGTGGAACGTTGTTCATTACTGATATGTCACCTTCAGTCAACCGTGCAGCAGCTGTGTTTAATATGTTTAATATGTAATTATTCATGGTGGGGAGTACTCACCGAGCCGTTCGTGAACTTGTCAGCTGAGAGCCCATTGTCTCTCATTGTCTCTTGCGTCTCGTTCTTGCGCAGCGTTGGTTGCTGGGCAACTGTGGCTGTAGTGCCCTGGCTGTTTACAAGCCCGGTATTTGACATGATTTTGACATGTTGACGCATGATGCCCTGAGTCGAGACATTTGGAACACACAGCTGTACTTTCATGCTTCTCTGGCTGACCAGCATGGAGAACTCTGTTGAAATGTGTTGCCTATTTGTATCTCAGTTGATTTTTCGTTCAACTTGTTATAAAATTCCTCACAAATTATGTAAAACAATTGAATAAGAAATTGTGACCCGCTGCAACAAAAGGATCCGAAAGTTGGGGAGTATAATTTTCTGAAAATGACATGACATTATTTGATTGGAAGGAGTTGTTTGATTTCAAGTTTGGAAAATTATCTAATGATAAAATAAATAGTTATTACACAGAATTTTACAATTTAAAGAAAATTTAGTGACATGGAAAATTGCTTATGGCATAAATGCAGAGAAGCTGAATCTATTTGGCGTATTACGTTACACACAGAGAAATTACGGTTCTAATTTGCACCCTACAGGGTGCATATCGTTGTAACACCAGCGGCTCCATTTAGGGTTCTATTTTGGGGGGTGCTTATTTAGCACCCTATATTTAACACCATATATGGTGCATATTTGCACCCCTCCATTGGGTTCCCTTTCTGCACCCAATAGGGTTCATATCGTTGTAACACCAGCGGCTCCATTTAGGGTTCTATTTTTGGGGGTGCTTATTTAGCACCCTATATTCAACACCATATCTGGTGCATATTTGCACCCCTACATTGGGTTCCCATTCTGCACCCCATATGGTGAACAAAAATTCAGGTGCAAATTTGCTCCCTTTCTGGTTCATATCGTTGTAACACCAGCGGCTCCATTTAGGGTTCTATTTAGGGGGTTCTTATTTAGCACCCTATATTCAACACCCTATAAGGTGCAAATATGGACCTCTATACAGGGTTCCCTTTCTGCACCTCATACCTGCACCCATTATGGTTCATATTGTTATTGTTGTAATTTTGCACCCTATGGGGTGATAAAGTCACCGCAATATAGGATGCAATACAATTTGCACACGTCTCTATATAGGGTTACCTTTCTGCACCCCATATGGTGAAAATTATAACCTTTTTTTTAAACCAAAATAATCATATACTGGATGCCTTCACTGACTTCACAAACAATTACCTACTGTCTACTGGATGCCTTCACTGACTTCACAAACAATTACCTAAGGCAACACTCCAGACATGACGCAAAATAGCATGCATAGATTTACACACAGTTTCTCAGTCAATTAAATCCACAATCTTTCGAAAAATGAAGTCAGAGACTTCAATTCAACAACAAATAGAACATAAACATGATGAATACAGTGCATACTTACATATAAATTATTAACATTTTAATATATGTCTAATGGAAGAGGGACAAGTTAACAGCGATTTCCTTTTTCATGGTTTACTTTAAAGTGAACATCAAATATACATTGTATTTCTACAAATTCTGATACGAGATGCATATTTTGTCATAAAAAGGGCAATGTAAATCAAAAATGTATGAAATTTGGTCAGTACATTGAAAAAGAAAAAAATATTTGTTCTTTCCATCAAATGATTACTTTTTCTTCTTTTAAAGGAAGTTACCACATTGACAAAAAGCACTAATTCTTTTTATTTAAAAAATCCCTGAAGCTTGTGCAGAGTAATAGTAAACTATGTGACAAATGTCTTTCACATTGTCCTTCTACTTCTAGAATGGATCATAGATATGTACCTTGAATTTACCGGTACATCTTAAGCACCTTTATGTGTAATCAAAAGACGCTCTTATGACGCTCTTAGACATTAACAGCGATATGTCAACTCTGATTTCTCGTACACAAGTTATTGCCAAAACAATGAAGGGTATGGCAAAGTTCTGTCATATATATTTGAAACTCACTACTTGTACTGACATATTCCATCCAATTCCAAACTTGAGAGCTAGCGAATGTGCGCCATTATACAATTAGTATACTTCACATTTTGTTTTTCATATACAATTACACCAATGATAAGAAAGGTGAAAAAAAGAATCAAAAAATGAAGAATGCACATCTAAATTTGGTTACTTTTTTATGCACACAGCTAAAGATATGTCCCAGTTATAAATCTTGGGCAGAATAGCACATCTGAAAACACTTTTCATTGCATCAAATTAACATTAACAATTCCACAGAAAATGTAACCTCAGAAAGGGAAAATAAAGTTAACCAATCAGTGGTATGACAAACTGGACATAAAGAGGAAGGAATATGTCTTGTGAGACAAGTTTAAAAACAATTTTTTTGATACATTGTTGTTGTTTTTTCAAGCGATGGAAACAAGAAGCACATTGTACTCAGTAGACCATAAATATAATTACACAATGTATGCAGTTTAGCCCCAACATTCAAAATATTGTAAAGAGCAGTCGATTTTTCACATTCATATAGCAGGTATTGGTATTGGCACCATCACAAGCATAATGATCAGAAGCAAAATATATTATTATTACTATCATCATCATTATTATTACTACTATTATTATTATTATTATTATCATTATCATTATTACTACATGTATTACCATCAATATTTTACAGAGATTTATGATCATGCATGAGAAATACCTCAAGTGTTGATACAGTCTCACAACTCTTCCAATCATTTTAACACTTAATTTTCACCAAACCTTACACAAATATATCAGCACTTTATACAACCTACTTAAAGAAAGCTTAAAATTATAATCAGAGTTAGAGGGCAAGTCCACCTTCATATAGACCTACATGTGGATTGAGTGAATGCGCAGCAATAAGCCAGTCCGGAGATAGCTCATGTGCACATAGGTACAACTGACCTTTCATTTTTCTCAGTTGGTTAGGCACTTCGCTCAATTCAAAGTGACATAATGCAGCAGCTTGCCCACCATAGCCATTTATGGAACTCATATTCAAACAAAGAATGAACCTAACCAGTGTAGATGAAGTGACCAGTATGGTTCGTCAATCAACACTTAGGGAATCATCTATTTTATTAAGTGCTGTTTTGAATATGTTAACAAACTTTTTTTGTGTGTTAACATTGCCAAATACCAGGCTTGCTGTCAAGTGGATGTACTGGCAGGCACCATTTATAAGGATTCCATGAATAATCCTAGCATTACAGATGCTTATCTCAGTGAAATTAAAAAACCAACCTGTCTCTCGGTACAAATAACCTTTTTCCGCACATGCTCAAACTGGTACCCCGAACTGGCTTATACTATTAGAACACATCAGTAAAAAAAGTGAAAAGCGGACATTCAGTTCAAAAGTTAATAATCTTTAAATCATTTGTGCAGTCGCAGCAGAGTGAGAAGAGTTTATGATGTCATATGCGTAGAACAATTCAAGGAAAACCTAAAGAGAATTTCACTTTTTTTTTTCTTTCAGGTAAAACATGCACATTTCCTCAACAAGTCACTGACGTATGTAAGGGCAATGATAATACATGTAGTTTCTGCCTTCTTAAAGAGTGAAGTCCAGTGTTCTTTTATATGCAAAAAAGTAGATATGATATGTTGAGTTTTATCAGGTTTTGGAACAAACTCTATTTTTCAATCCTTATATACATAAAGGGTTTGTGAGAAAATCATGCTTCTGTCAAGTGTCACAAAGCTACTCCACTTATGACATTGCATTGCCAGAGATTGCCCAAAATTGGCATACATTGTGTGGCTGTCTACTACAAAAAACAGCAGGCGACTTATTTTTTTTTTGTTCCCTACTTAAACAATCAATTCAAAGTGTGCATGTGTTATTGAAGCACTGAGGCTATCGATGGTGAAGAAATATCTAATATATGAACAATACAAACTAACCCCATCTAGTATGAAATATAATGGAAAGCATAATTTGAGTATTTCATATCCATTAGCAGATTCATATTTTCATCCATAATCCACCCCCCCCCCCCAAAAAAAAAAAGAAGAAAAAAGATAAAAGTGAATAGAAGTCAAGTTCTCTTTAGGTTGTGTTTAAATTTGTAATTTGCCAGTTCGTTCTCTTGTATTTTTCTATTATATATTTCTTTAGAGTATTCTTGTAAATATTCAAGCCCAGTGCATTCTAAGAAAGGGAATAACCTGACAACAGTTTAGAAGACAGAATAAATAGTTATCGTTATCTATGAAATTAGACATTTTCACATATATTTTGCAAAAAAAAAAAAATGCTAATCTTCATTTCATGGAGTGGCTTCATGCTCACCCTCGGCTAAAAACAGGGAGGTGATTACTTTCTGGATTAAAATGGAAAGATGTTTCTAGAGCCATGGTGTTTAGCAATTCTAATGGGGGGGGGGGGGGATTCAATGTGACCCGTCTCAAATTTTATATGGTTTAAACATACATGACATAGCCTATGACATAGGAGTCTCATTATTATGCCTCTGCCCTGAATGGTGCCGGAGGCGTATGTTTTCAGGTTGCCTGTCTGTCTCCCGGTCTGTGCGGATGTATCTACGGAAAAAATTGATGGGCTTTCATCAAACCTGGTTCAGGGATACTACATGATGCTGATGATCTTATTGGCTTTTGGACTATATCTGCTAAAAGTCAAAGAAAATTTGAAAATAACGTTTTTGCTACTTCTCTAGTCAGGGAAATCGGTGTACTCGTGTGTACTGGTTGGTTGGCGCATTCAGTTGGGTACAGCAAGGTTTCATCCTCTGCTTTCACAGGAAAGCCGACTCCCAACTTCTTGTTCTCGTAGTCAAGGTATATCTGATCCTCTGCTTCAGCAACCTGCAGCTTGGTCTTCATAGCTAATCTCATCTTACGCTGCATAAGTCGAAACTCCTCGAGCTCTAGTTTTTGATGCGTTTCTATAGCACCTGCTTCAGCTGCCAAATAGTATGCCCTTCTGGCCATCACTCTCAGAAGGACTGGCATGGCTTCCACACTGACTCAACGAGGAACCAGGATTGACATCCTGAACATCTTCCATCTCCAGCTCTGGCATCCTATATGGCTCACCAGTCTCTCGAGGTTGACCTGCATCACTCATCCTGAAGACCATTATTGAACTTGATGCATAGTGAACTCGATGATGAATAATCACAGGTCCCTTTGGCCCAGTATGAGACCAAGCTAACACCATGCATCAGCATGGATCAGCAAGGCTCAACCTGTAATTGAATAAAACAAAGTTCAACATACAATCAATATTGGAATATCTACCTGCTAAAGTATGGGATCAAGTAGTTGTACTTCTGAAGTGATTTACTGTTTACATACCTTGTTTGTGTGACTTATTTTATGTCATGTCTAGCACATGCAACTTCTCCAGTAGATATTATCTAAATTCACATATCGTGTATCATTGCTTATGCTCTGTGACTATGGCACTGCTAATTTATAACACACATTCTATTTTCATTGATAGACAACAAGGAGTCAAGGCCAACCTAAATTTTCTGACTTCAATCTTCATACATGTCTTAAATTCTCCTAAATGAATCAGGAACGCTATTTTTCTTCATTAGGCACATCATACATGCCTACATCGTTCTTCGTGTCAACTTCACAGAAACCAATATCCAACTGAGCCTCAACTCGGCTCAAACGTAATAATTCCTATTAACGAATATGATGCGACTATATCCGGTCACCTATTTACGTACGTACCTTGGTAACTGCGTCCAGCAGCCCCATACGCATAGCGTAATTACGCTATGGCTATGCGTATGGGGCTGTTGGTCGTAGTTAGTACCTTGGTTGAGGCTTTCCGTATTACTGTGCACTTTCATTGACTTATTCGCTATGCTTTACTGTATGTACCTGGGGCCTGTTTCACAAAGGTCGCACTTAGTAAGTCAGACTTAGCGCTAGTCAATCTTAGTCTAAGTGCGACTTTTTAAGTCTGTTTCACAAAGTCAATCTTAGGCTAAGACTGACTTATTCGATTTGGATAATAATGTACGAGCCAAAAATATGCAAATTAGCCATTTGTTGTCTGCTGATGATTTTTGAGTAATTTCTGGAAGGGAAATTGCTTTGATTTTCTGCAACTAAATTTACGATTCATATGACATTACTGTATCATTCGTTATTCACAGTGCTCATTTACTGACTCATATTATTTCTCTTTTGTACATGAATAGCCGCTCGTTTGATGATTATTTTGATATAAGAGATGTTTTGTGCATGAGGCTTCTTTAATCCAGTCCCACATGTTTATATTGGACTGTGTGAAAGTTAGGATGAATGGGGTTGCTCGCGCAGCTCGCAGCAGCTAGCTGGCACTGATATGATCTCTGCATTCTGTACAACCATTCACATATTGCACAATTTATAACTGTGGACCTTGGTAGAAGAGGATTCTGGCTAGCCTCTTGTTGCACACGAAGAGAAGTTTTCTTTTCCAACTAGCTAGGGTTGGTCGTAACTACAGAAGTGAGTGTAGCTTAATCTGTTAGTCATTAGGTAGGTCCTTGAAATTATGTAATTTGAGCAAGAGATGATTCATCGAGGTTAGGAAGGGACTGAATATTATGAACTCTGTGTGTGTTGTACCGGTACTTGTATTGTAATTTGTAGAGTCTGCTCATTACTAATATCATGTCATTAGACAATGTCTACATTAGCCCGACCAGACGCTGTTTATACGCTGTGCGAATAACTGGGCTGTGTATAGATCTAGTTATGTCTACATATAAACTCTTATCAGTTCTAGTATTAGTATGACTATCAATTAAACATGGCTATGCCTAACAGTGTAGAGTCTGTGCACTGTGTTATTAATCAAGATAGGGGCACAGTGCCACATCTTCATGATTTTGAAGAAAACAAAGTGCATGATTGCCCTAGACTGCATGTATAAGGTTAGTTAGAACCATAATAAATCATGGCTATTACTATAATGGCTATCAATTGGTCGAATTTTAAAGTCCAATGGCTGGGCCCTGAGTTGAATTGGGAAGTAATTGATGAATTTATGCGTTTTCGGATTTTGGAATGTGTTTGAGAACTGCATCAATCAAGATTAGGCATAGAAACTACTAGACCTCTAACGTTTTCCGTGTATACGTTACTGTAGCCTTTGATGCGAGGCAGAGGTGACTGTCTATTGGCTAACCGTTTCCTCTAACTGACACAAAATGCTGGGGGGGGGGGGGGGGGGGGGGAGGTTGTCATGTCTTATTTTGTTTTGTTTTTTGCTTCCAGGAAAAAAAAAGAAGCATTCATTAAGATGTAACTGGTACCGTAGAAATGGAAACTTGGCTAATTTCATTGGCAGTCATGTGTAGAGGTAGACCAATAAATCTGCCTCTTGTCGGGTAGCCTCTTGTTAACTGTATTTATATGGTCGCTAATGCAGTCGACCGTATTACAGACTGTACAGATACAATTAGGCTACCGAACAAGAGACAAATTTATCGGTCTAACCAGTTAGTGTAGATAGACACAGCCCCGTCCTGTACACAAGAGGTATAATATTTCTAACAAGTATAGGTCTAACTAATTTGTTAGGTTTTTCTAATTTGTTGTGAATGCATGATATTTATAATGGATAGGCATGCATTAATATTCATGGGTAAGCAGCTAAGAAGATAACACAGGCAAGAAAGGATTGGTAGAAATATAATTAATTTCCAAAGTCCAGATACATGTAGAGTATATAGCTCTTTATGAGCTAAAATTTTGGTTTAACTTATAAACAGTTCAAACTATCAGTACAGTTGTAGGTAGGGATCTATTTTTATGACTATTTTTAATTTGGACCATTGTTCAGTGAATAGTGTAGGAGTAGACCCTCTATGAAACTAGTGATTCTCTAGTTTGTTAAAAATACTGCCATCTCACTTTGGATAAGATAAAGTGGAAGAAATTAATGAATATTAGGAGTTGATTATGCTTTTGAACTTCCCATTTTGGAATTTAAGTCTGACTTTACGCATGGCTTCAGGCCATGCGTAGAGTTACGCATGGCTTCAGGCCATGCGTAGAGTTACGCAGGACTTGGTGGGACTTACGCATGACTTAAGCTTTGTGAAACAGGATTCAAAGTCCTGCGTAAATTTACGCAGGACTTAGGGATTTACGCAGGGTTTGGGGATTTACGCATGAGTTAAGTCAAACTTAAATCTTTGTGAAACACCCCCCTGATATGTATGATCGTAACTGCGACCAGCCCCAACACGCAGTGTTGGGGCTGCGCATTGTAGCAGACATGATCATGACAGGCGAAGTATAGCGCCTAAAAATCAATATGAAATCGCAAAAATTCCGCAATATGAAGACTTACAGGTGAAGATGTAATGTTGAAGACTGACTGCGTTCAACTTTTGGTTCTGGTAATAGTCCCTTTCTGCTCGGTTTGATGAGTTAAATGCGACTCGGTCGAGAGGAACTCGGGAGAACTACATCTTATACAGTAAATGGATTTGAGATTTGTGCGCATGCGCTGGCCATCAAGTCGTGTAGCTTTGTGGCAAGGCCTTATCATACTGTTGGCAAACCCTCTCGCTGTATATTGCGTTGCTTTCTGGGTGGGTGCGCGCGCGCACGCCTTGTCAGAAGGCTAAACGCATTGCGACTCCGCCAGCACATGAATATTTACGTGCGCAGTGTACTGCATACTGATTTCGAAAATGGTGAATGGGATGGGGAGCTAGGACTACGGACCCGTATATGGCCGTGAAAAAAAACGTTTTTTCAAGATCATTGGACCAATGTGAACAAGAACAAGGTGAACGAAGGGTATTAATTAGATAAGAATCTTATGTATACTATAAAAGTACGTTTTTTCCTCGTGATATTCGAAACCTACGGAGGTGCGAAAATCTGTGACAGACTGTGTATGTTTTTCAAGCTTACCGATATAGCACTCTATTGACTCAGGACGCTCCCACAGTGTGTAACTGTGTATACGGAGCGTCCCGGGGTTAGTATGATCGCACTTCTGACATGTTAGTACACATGTACCTCGATACAACTCTTTCGCATCAGTTTTCACCACTCAGCATTCGATTAGCATAATTCACACATATCATCATCGATTACTGTGAAATATTTTCAACGGAATTATAGTACAACTATCTACTCACAACGTGTGGCTCATCAAAAAGATTAATTCATCATCCCAACCTCACGGTCGTCTGTCCATTTCAAACGAGGAACGTCAGTAGTATGCACGTACGTACGTATACCGCGCGACCAACGGCGTGGCGTGCGCATGCGATTTTAGCTTTGCCATTGACCAAGTGTATGTGCTGAACGATCCACGCGTGCACGCATAATACGTGTACTCTATGATAACGTCATTGAAATGATATTCTTGATCCCGGTGCGAGAAGAAAAAACAAATGTTTAATTCAAGTAGTATTTTTTTTAGTACAGTATTACTGATGACACTGTTACTCTTTAACAACGTGTAGTTATATTTTCAATTAAAAATATACGATAATATCCAAAAATAGTGTGGCATTTCAAGCAAACACCATTCAACACCCACATGTCAGCTTTCGGGAAAGACTATGGAATGGTTCCAAATTCGAACCCTTAAGACTTGGCTCCCTTTAGGGTTCGGATTTGCACCCCTACACCCATCCCGAACCCTATAAGGTGCCTTTTAGTTAGATTTGCTCGTAGGGTGAAAATATGAACCCTAATAGAACCCTAATTTCTCTGTGTGTACATTGCACAGAGAAATATCAAATTTCATATTCACTTATTTCAATATTGATATTACTTTGAATGTGCAAATGATATTAACACGATTTTATTTAAGAGATAAATCTTTGATGTTGTTGAATTTGATGTTAGTTTTTGCCCAACATACAATTTTTCGTTTGTATACACTCAGGAATTACGAAACAAAAGCAGCGAATGTATACACATTGTTGACAGATGATAGAACAGAGATCATTACGAATTCGGAATTTTTGGTAAAAAACAAATACTTGGTATCACGAAAAGGCAACTTGATGAACTGAGGAGAAGTTGAATCATGAAAGTTATACTTGATTAATTGTGGATGCAGAAATTAATATGTTGGGGTAATGTGACTCTCATGAAGTTTCTTGGATACATTTGAAGTATACTTTCACCAGAGGAGTCGAATTTCATGTGATGATAAGATTTTGACAAGTAATCGTTCGTACCCTTATTTTCTATGTTCGTACACCTTGCTCTCTGTTTGTTTGTTTTTTGTGAGCTTTTGTAGATATCTGAAAGGAAATACAGTCCCTCGAAGGAGGATAGAGAAAAAAAATCAGTGCATGGTACCGACTGCGTCGCTTGCTACCTGGAACTGGGGTTGGGATAGTCATTGTTTTGTAAACAGGTGCCACTTACAAGATGTCCGTCCGGTCTGGCCAATACCATGACCGTTGCCATGACCAATACCATGACCGTTAGCACATGAAATTTTTTTATATTGCAGTATCATCTGCAGACAGGATAGTAGACTTGTAGGCTCCATAAACATGACCGAGCCCAAAGGCTACAGGAAGAAATTCTAGTAGACTGTTTAAACTCCATCCGGTCTTTCCATCTTGCTGTGAGAAAAAAAAATATAGATTTAAAATGATATCAAAATTAACTTACCATGCACTGCAAGAACAATGCACGCACAAATTAACGTCTCTGATCAAAATTATACAATCAACATTGTTTTCAGATTGCGCGAATTACTTAGAACAATGTATGTATACAAGGGCCATCTACTGTGGAGTAATGAAAGATCTACTCCTAATTGTAGTAGTTGAAAATAGGCAAAACATCCAGTGTAACGTCTCTGACGTAAAGTACTTAAAGGGATTGTACAGTTTCGGTTGAGACCTAACTTCAGATTTCTAACATTTTTTGGTGAGATAATGAAAAACCTCTTATGAAATATGAAAGAGCATGTAATTTTATGAGGAATTCAACGTTTATTTGATGAAAATTGGTTTTGAAATAGCTGAGATATCCAAAAAGAGTAATTCTAATAAAGTGTGGGACCCACACTTTCACACAATCGCTTTGTTTTACCTTGTTTTTGGATGTTTCCGTCATTCCAAACCCGATTTCCATAAAGTAAACTTCGAATTCCCCTTAAAATGGTATGCTCTGTACTATTTCATAAGTGTTTTCTTGGTATCTCGCAAAAAGTTAAAAGCCCAATTCTCACCTCCACCAAAACTGTACTATCCCTTTAATGGGATTGAGTATTACAAAATATTGGCATTATATTCATATTTGGATTGAGGCACCTATGTGAGTAGGCACCAATTCGCCATGATGGGTCATTGATATCGATTTGAGAACAGATCCTATTTGTTCAGAGAACGTCCCTGCCTAAACCTGTGTGGGGGCCCAAAGAGATGACACCTTATGTTTTAAACTTTCTATAGCAAGGTTGTTTCAAGCTTCTACCTCTATTTGAAAGATATTTTTGCTTCATCTCATCTGCTTCAGAACAATCTACTTTGAAATAATAGCAATCAGCGTCACCTGAGCTACCACTTGGTATGAAAAGTTAGTTTGCAGGCACAAACCCTTGTTTGTCAAAGAAAATGTCTGCGTTTGCCAAGACTACTACACGCACCACTGGCACTGCTACAAGCGCCAGTGTCAGTGGTGCGTGTAGTAGTCTTGGCGCGCGCAGGCTCTTTTTACGACCAACAAGGTATTGTCGCAACTAAAGTGGCCATTTTTACATAGTGAGTTTTCAAGTTTGAGACATTATAACTCCTGAACCAAAAACGGTAATGACCCATAATTTTCTCCAAATATTATTTATATGTCAAACAAAATTCTTGAAACGTTTCAAGATAATCCTTCAGTCTTTCTCTGATTTATGGTGAATCAAGCATTTTCATGATTTTCCTTTTTTCAGAAAAATATCAAAAAATGAGTGTTTTTTCCTTAAAATCTCAATCCACTTATCACAATAACCCACAAAAATGGTATCAACTTGTAGAAAATTTTATTCTCTTTCATATGACATCACATTTGTTGAAATCTGATCTTTCAATCAAATTCTATCTTTCAAATAACAAATTCAGTAAATATGGCGGCCATCTTGGACGCCATCTTGGATTTGAAGGCTTTCGCAACAATTTTTTTGAGGTAGACCAGTGGAATGTTGTTTGTTACAATAAAAACTTGAAAATAAGCATGGTCTACTTAGTTTGTAGAGAGAGTGCAACTCGACCTCTGTTTTTAGCTTTTGGCCCCCCGGTTAATGGGAAGACTGCTGCAGATCATAATATCATAGATGGAAAAAAATGTCAAGAAAATGTTCAAAAAATTCCACAAGATTAGTCTTTGTGAAAAGTGCACAAATTCCTTCGACTTATTACTACATTTCAAGGGTGATATTGTTCTCCTTTCTGAAAGAGCTAAGTTTAATGCTCTTCCATTATGCTTGAAAAGTGAGAACAGTTTAATTTTCATAATAATATTCTTCAACATTTTCTATTACAATGGTCTGCAGTTGTCTTGTCATCCAGCAAAAGCGGTACAAAGACGTAGAATTTTATAAATTTACAATGGATTGTCTGGTTTTGCCCTAACTTTCACGAACGTCTTCTATCAATATTGCTGCATTCACTCAATCCACGTGCTTACAAGGGTTTAATTTCCATTTAACGGCTAAGGGTGAGACGACATAGTTTCATTGAAATTCGGTAATAAAAATCATCAGAGGGCGCTCTTTGAAATTACACAAAATCCTACAGGCTACAGAAATCCTTCGTCGCACTAGTTTGTGTTGCAAAGTTCCCACAATTTCTTTAGACCAACAGATGAAAAAGATAACGTCAACCACCGAAATGTCCTCTTTGATGGAGGTAGTACTAACCTACCTAAGTTGACCCTGAATTGTGACTCTGATCGGTCATGGCTCGTGATCTCAAGATTAATCTTAAGATCTCAAGATTACCGCAACGATGATAAGGAGACTCCATCATTAACTTGGCGACACATCCTTAGACCATATTTTCCTTCTTCATTCGTAGGCTCATCTACAACACACTGCTAATGTTATTAAAGGAGATCTCCGGATGATTTTCAGATTTTTACATTTGAACAACAATAGATTAGTTATACTTAGTACAGAGTTTCAGAATTTACAATGATTAGGAAAAGGAATAATAGTGTTTTCCAAATCTATAACAAATTGCAATGAATAATTTGTTTTAGATCTTTTAGAGTATTGGTTTCTCTGCTCAAGGACGACAATAAATTCCACAAATATATACATAGAGCTGTCGATTTATGTACTACATGATGTGAAATTATGAAAATTGTGTGGAATTACCCTTTAAACCTGTTTTACACTCACATGGTTTGGGCCCTCAACTGGTTATTTCGAGTACAGGATGACGTTATGACTACACCACTAGTGACCAGCTGAGACTACCTCACAGAATAAGGGTGAATCACGACGCATTTAGATTTGAATGACACCGAGTATAAAAGGCTCGCGGCATCGGTAGAGGTGTACCTCAAAATAAAGCCTTTTTTACCTACTAGTAATCTTGCATAATAAAGTTGTACTATACATATGACTATGAGGCGTACCTAAGTAAACGCAAAACTTGATGTGCTGGTACATGATTTAAAGATATTGTATAATTCTGGTTGGGTCCTAACTTCAGGTTTCTAACTTTTTTTTCTTGTGTGTGTATGGGTGTGTGTGTGTGTGTGTGTGTGTGTGTGTGTGTGTGTGTGTGTGTGTGTGCAGAGGCGGATTCAGGAATTCCGTAAATGGTAGGCGCCTTTGAAAAAAAAAAGGAGCACGCACCCTCATATTTTTCTTTTTATTTATTTTGTTTAACCTAAAAATAAAGAGGAGGCGCGCGGCCGGGACACCCTCTCCTCCCCCCTCCCCAATCCGCCACTGGTGTGTGTGTGTGTGTGTGTGTGTGTGCGGGAGTAAAGAATCTGTTATGTTAATATTTCGTTACCATTCTTTTTACCTTTCTCACTGTTCTCTTTTTCTTCGTGTCTCTTTTCAGAAGACCTCCTACAGACTATTGTGTTGTGTATGTTTCTTTTTTTTTCCTGATGGTTAAAGGACAAGTTCACCTTCACAGACATGTTGGTTGAGCGAATGCAGCAATTTTGTAAAACACATCAGTGAAAGTTTGAGGAAAATCAGACAATCCATTCTGGAGTTATGCACTTTTGAAGTTTCTGCTCACTGAAGACTGGATGAGAAGACCACTATAGTTTGTGATGTCACATGAGTACAGCGATATAAAAAAAAAATATAAAGAAAATTCATCATATTTTCACTTTCCTCGCCTAATAAAAGGTCGTTTGACTTCCCTCTTTTAGAAGGCAAGGGGAATAATATTACCCTTAGCATACGTTCGTGACAAGTTGAGGAAATGTACACTTTTTTTTCAAAAAGTAATATTTTGTGAAATTTTCCTTTTATTTTCTTTATGTCGTTGTACGCATATGACATCATACACTGCAGTAGTCTTCTCATCCAGCAGTAAATGCGCAGATACTTTAAAAATTCATAACTTTTGAACGGATTTTCCGATTTTCCCCAAACTTTCACTGATGTGTTCTACTCATATTGTTGCATTCACTCAATCCACATGTATATGAAGGTTAACTTGTCTTTTAAACATGGAGACAAAACACGGAAACGGAGAAACAAAGGGGAAAAAAGACAATCCAGAGCCGCCAACTCAGCAACACTGATATTTGGGGGTAAGACAATAATAATTGCGGGAGCTTCACTGACCCTCCACTGCCTTTTGTCTGTCCATCCTCCTGTTCTTATCCCGCTCCCTTTACCTGTTGGGCTCCTTGCCCATGTCCTCTTACGCTCCCTTTTGATTTTCTTTGTTCTGTGTCCCTAGCCCATCCCTGACTGTTCTTGTTTTGTACCGTCTTTATATGTGATTGTTTTCCGTGCCTGTGTGTCATTTTGCCTCTGACGAAAATATTGCTGGATCTAAAGGTCGGGCCCCCTTTAACTCCATTTACCATGATTTTGAGTTACACACGGTTCGTATTCTATATGGGATAATTTTATATAGAATGCTTTGTTATCCTATCTGGTTATGTTTCCCTTGGTTAATTTTATCCGAATAATATGTTATCGTACCTTATTATGTTTCACTTTAATTTATAGAGACGACTTTATCCGAATAGTCTGTTATCGTATTGTAGTTTGCTTCACTGGGATATTTTCATGCAAAAAGTTTGTATGTTATCCTATCTTACCATGTTACACTGGGACAATTTTATAGCCTTGAATAGCCTTTTATGCTGTACTTCACTGGGACAATTCTATCCGAATAGCTTGTTATCCTATATTTTTATTACACTGGGACAATTTCATCTGAACAGTTTGTATATTGTCCCATCTTACAATGTTACACTCGGAAAATTTTATCTAAATAGCCTTTTATCCTAACCATCTTTCACTTAGACAATTTTATCCGAATTATATGTTATCTTATCTTACCATGTTTCACTGGGACAATCTTATCCGAACAGGTTGTATGTTACCCAAGCTTGAAAATATGCGGTACATGCCTTTCACTTTGACAATCTTATCCGAATAAGTATAGTTTGGATAGGAGATTCAAACGTAAAACGTTTCACTTAGACAATTTCATCCGGAGAGGTATAGCTTGTGTGGGTATGTTACCTTAGCATTATATGTACTAAAATAATTCAAAATAGATAATGAAAGGAATTAGACTTAACTGAGAAGTCTGAAAAATAAAGAATGCGTGAGCAGAGGGTGAAGTGGCATGGGAGAAAACAAACTGAAGAATTGGAAACGGCCTTGGAATAGGGAACGTAAGAAAGAAAAGAAAAGGCATAGGTAGAGGTTGAGATATGTGGTAACAAAGGAATGAAATTAAAAATGTTTAGAAATTTAAGTACCTAGTTCCTAATCACTCTTTTTACTATTGCAAGATACCTTACCTTTTAAATTGTCTTTACTGAGTATCATTATTTCACAGTCATTTAAAAACTTCATTTAAACCTGAAATCTGCTAAAAAATGAACAAAAGTTCATTCCATATGAAAAGATACCTTGTTTGTTATAAAGGTCTTAATCCCGATAACATTGCTGAAGTTATCGGAAGGTTTGTAATGCGAAACATCTCGTGTATACATTAATACGTGGATGTTTTTTCTTCTTTCTTGTGCTGGGAAAGGGCTACCATTAGTGGTATATCAGCAATCTGCTTGTTCCTCATAATCTATTCAAAACCGCACACAGGTGATTACGAAACCTATGTCCTGACGCGTACCCAGAACGAGATAAATGTCATTTGTACATCGTTTAGTACTTTCAATTCGACAAAATATGCCCTGAAATTTTATAATACCTTGCTATTGTGAGCTATTTAAAAACGACAGGTAGTTTGATCTCGCTGTCATTTAATGTGTGTGTGTGTGACCGTGCATCACAAAACAAACAAGAAGTCGCACCCCTTGATTTTATGTAAAGACGCAAAAAAGCTGAAATGGTCAACCAAGTCAATATTCAGTTTTCCATATTTTCTTAAAGAGCTACATTTCTTCAAGATTATTGCGAAGTTTAGGATCATAATGATATTATAATATTATATTATATAATCATGTTATGATGGGAAAGTTTGTTTTCAGCAGTTTTTCTGCAACCCTTTTTGGGTGGAGAATAGAATGATTAGTTATGTCTTAGAAACCCCTTTTCAATTCTTGAAATCCTATGCACATTCTTCACTTTAAAGTCTAATAACTTTAGAAAAGATAATGCTACTGCTTTGAAATTTGACATTTATCATGGGTAGAATGTTTTAATAGAAGATACTTAATTTCCGCTTAATCTGAATATCTCTTCATTGTTATTTCTCCGTTGGTTTACCTCCTGTGTTTTGTCCCTTTCATCGCACAGCTAGCAAAGCTTGCATGTTTAAGATTAGTGATAAATTGAATAGACATTGTTGTTGCTCTAGTGGTTTACATCCTGTGTTCTGTCCCTTCCATGGCACAGCTATCCCGGCTGGGTAAAGATTAAGACCGTAAATAGATCGTGTACTTCAGAGCCTCTTTTTTCAGTTCACACTTTTCCAGAGTGTGTGCTTTCTTTCCAGTATCTAGGTAGGACAAGGGAGCCCATTAGAATTGAGTTATACATCATTTTAAAGCTTAGAGTTGAGTTATACATCATTTTAAAGCTTAGAGTTGAGTTATACATCATTTTAAAGCTTAGAGTTTGCTCTTTCAGAATCTGCCCTTAACTAAAAATCTGTGTCTGGCAAATTTCTATCGTTTTTTTTTTCTTTTTTTTTTTTTAGGGGGGGGGGGGTGCAGGGTAAAATGAAAAATGATATTGCCACAACTTTTTTTTTCATTTATTTGGTTGTCTTTATGTTCGTTCGTTTGCTTGTTTGTTTGTTTGTTTTTGCTTTTTGGTTGTTTCTTTGATTTGAGGTAGAAGGCTTGAAGGACGATGTGTTGTTTCATCGCTTAGAAGAAGGCATTACTGGAGTAAAAGTCTTGTACGAACGAACAAATAAACAGAAACAAAATGGATGCCTCTTTTAATAGTGAAAAAACTGAGAATCATCAGAGATAGAATCATCAAAAATCATAAACATCCTACAACCTGACTCCAAGATTTTACGCCTTCGCTTTTTTTATGAACAATAGTGACATGACGTTGTGGTGATTAGTGCGTTAATTTTTAATAATAATAACAAAATATAACAATAATAATCATATATATATATATATATATATATATATATATTTACTTATATATATATATATATATATATATATATATATATATATATAGAAATATATATATATATATATATATGTACATACATATACATATATTTTAGTGACATTACTGAGCAATTGAACACGGATAATCAGAAGTTCTAGAAGACGTAAGTAGACTTTTACCTTTTTATCTATCAGTTGCATTCCGGGCATTTTCTCGCCAGAAGAAATATTCATCGATGGCGTGCTGACAATGACGTCATCGTGGAAACATGGGAGAAAACGTAGCTTCCTGACTCAGCTTCATTACATTCAGAACTCATTTTAGTATTGTTTATCGGCATAATGGGCATGCCAACGAAAATTGGTATAAAGTGTGTTTTTATTATGTTTATGGTGATCTCTTTTTTACTGAAAGTATTTATTCATGTAACTGCCTGAAATAGATCTTCTCGTCCCTACTACCTCATGAGGTTGGGGGAGTAAAATTTGACGCACGTTAATGAATGTACATTGGCCAAGTTGGCGTACTTCCACCTTTTTCATTCTGTGTAAACAGACCTACGCGTACAATCCCGTCCCACTTACCCCAGTATGTCGGGGCTAGTGGGGCAATAATAATATTTACCCCATATGTCACATATTTGTATCTTGTTCATGATCAAGCTGTGATGCTTGAATATTTCTTGCAGCATTTTTTTTTCATAATTTCTAAATAAATGCTTAAGTGTCCTAATAACCACACTTTACATCTTCTTACAGTTCCATGAATATATTCATTGTTTTTCCTTCCTAAAAAAAGAAGAAGATAAAAACAATATTTTTTTCAAGTTTAATTTTTTCAAAGAAAACAAAATGTTCATCAGAAAAAAGAAGAAAAAAAAGTTGGGGGACTCTTTATAAAGAGAATTAAAAGAACAATCTTATTTCCATTTTTAGAAAACGTTCCGATTGATTTTATACTTATGAAACTGTTACAATATTCAAACATGATCGTCTATGTATAAAGAAAGATCAAATCCGACTGAAGCCGGACTGGTTTATCAACAAAATTCACTTTTCTAGCATAATGAGAATGCACTTGACTAACCGCTTTCAGAAAGCAGGGGGAATATTGTTAGGATGTTTAATTTTCTTGCAAAACAAAGTCGAATTCTTTTTACTATTTTCTTTCAAACTGGTTGTCCACAAATACGTCATAGCTACTAGTCCTCCCCTCATCCAGCAGCCTCAAATTTCCACTGATGTGTTTTACTATTAAATGTTACTGCTTTCACACAATTCACATTGCTCTTTTTTAGGATTGGGTTCCCTTTAAATGAGATGCGTGGACGTGGAGAGCTTTTGTTAAACAGTGTTACTGAATCGCTTTCACCTGTGCTTTGCATGACGTGTGAAACAAACAATATACAATTCCAGATCTTCGTATTTACACCTGGGGATTCATTTAAAGTCAATGTCAAATAGACAAGCATTCTCATTTGAACTTTAATTTGCACATGCCAAAATCTCAACCTTGGATTCCTTTATCAAACAAACACTAAAATCCATTCCTCCTTCCTTCCTTCCTTCCTCCCGCAACAAGTCACGGTGCTTTCTAAGCTATTTTTGTTTTGACAGCAGACATAATATACAATTGTTCGCATGTTTGCTGATGCGTGTAGCCCTGGGTGCATCCTGTCGTGACTTGATAAAGATGTCAACCAGAATGTATGTGTGTGGTTTTTTTTTTCAGCAATGGAAAACAAATTATGGCCGTAATGGATAATGCAGATGCAATGGATTCTGCTGGTGCGATAAATGTCCTTTCCTTTTGTTAATGTGCATAGCAAAACCAAACTTTTTGTTGGGACTTCAGAAAGGTGAAACGGGTCAACCAAGTCAATCTTTGTTTTTTCTGAAAGAACTATCATTGCTCTACATTATTAATAAGATTGGGATCATAAAATGAATGTGAAAGTGTGTGTTCAGCAGTTTTGTTTTTTACAACATTTCTGTCTTTTTTTGGTAGAGTGATCAGGTGTGTCTATAGGTGACCCTCTCTTAACGTTATATACCAAACACAATTTCCGGGGGGGGGGGGGGTGGTTTAATATATTGTTTCAGTTTATTTTATCATTATTGTTGAAATATTAAGATACGTGGTACCCTCTACCTGCAATACACCGCTTGCTGTCGGGCGGAAGCTCGGTGGTCAGGTGGAGATTACGACTGTCCGGAGATCAGGAGGTCGTAGGTTTGAATCATTCTCGAGAATGTACGCCCATGATTTTTTTTTTTTTCATGGCTACTACATGAACACTGATTAATCCAGTGTTTATTTAAGTCTCTGTAGGGCAATCTGTCAATCAGTTGCAATGAAACATCTCAACGGAAAAAAATTCATGAATTTGAAAAAAAAAAATAAGATACACATACTGAAGAGTGATATTGTTACTATGAATATGCAAACACTGTGCGTAAGAAAACACAAACCACAAGACTTGCTTTTTGCGATTAGAAAAAGGAGATTTGTTAGGAACGAAGGATCTTCCCTATTGATCCCCATACATTCAATTCCGGTCCCATGAGATTCTATTTTTAACCCTATTTTAACCGGGTTATTTGCCACCAACATATTTACAGGGGGAGGGGGGTCAATTTGCCCCCCCCCCCCCTTCAAATCTCGGCCGCCGATCGCGCGATCACCGCAACATTTTGCCTGAAGATAGAGCTGGATGCAAACTACACGATTCCACGGTCATACAACAGAAATCTTGGCTTTCTATATTTAGTAAATTAAGTAGGCAAATTTGCGCATAAAATCATATGTTCACCTATAACTCCTTTAAAAAGACTGAAGGATTACTAAATTTTTGTGTCAGAGTTCCTCAAGACATATCCGACAATTTTCTTGTAAAAAATAGTACAATGAAAATAAGTTTCTTTTGTTTCGTATTGTTTTGTCAGTTTGATATGTTTATTGCTTTTTTGACCTTTTGTTTTCTATTGCTTTTTGCCAAAATTTGTTGCAGACACTTTTCAAGCTTATCTACATTAGAATTGATAAATTTTAATGGCTAAAAGTTGAACAATCGAATCTATATCAATTTAACAAAAACACACACACAAACAAACTCAAATTTCATTGGATTTGCACACGATATCATGAATTTTAGCTGTTTTCGGGTTGACATGCGTATGCAAAATATTACGGTGTACCCGGACGTCGCAAATTTGGTCTCAAAATATGCGGGAGATTTCAATAAAAAAAAAGTGATGAAACGACGCGGCAATAAGATTCTTTGCGATTGGTGAATCGTAGCGGGAAATGTCGTGGGTGTGTGTGTGTGTGTGTGGGGGGGGGGGGGCAATTTGACCCCCTCCCGGTCAGAATAGGGTAAAGGTAAATTTATATCTAATGGCACAATTCTTGAAAAAAAAAAGTGTTCTAAAAAAAGAAGAAAAAACAAACAAATTATCCCCTTCGCTTTTTAATTCCAAACTTTAGAATAATGTATAGGAGAAGAAAAATATATTGCTTTCTCAGGAAAAAAATAAAAACAACTCAAAAATGGCAAGGTCAACTTGCGTCATCTACTTTGAGTCTTCACGTAAAACCAGGGCGTTTAGCTATTTGTTGGTTTTGTGATGCATAGTCATAATTGTCGTGTGTGTGTGCATGTTTGTGTGTGTGTGTGTGTGTGTGTGTGTGTGTGTGTGTGTGCTTGTATGTGTGGGACCACGTTACTCAGTCCCTATTCTTTTTTTTTTTGTCTTTTGTGATACAATGTGAACCATTAACTGTAAATTCTAATTACTATTTTATGAAAGCTCTTAAAACGATGTTTCACTCCCTGGATTATGAGAGGTTCTATTATGCAATATTCTCAGTACGCTGTACATGAAGTTCCGTCGTGGAAATATCGCCGCATCCGTTGTTGAAAGATCGCCGCTTTACATACGTAAACATATAACAGACCATGACCTGGTATACATAAATGCTGTTCATTTGTCCCTTGAAGAGGGACAAAATGTTGTCATGCCTTTCTGATCAGTAATTCTGGTATGAACTTTGTGTGAACCTTGAAGTAAAACTTGAAATTAGTGAAATGGGTCAACCTAGCCGGTCTTGAATTTTTCGTATTTTCTGAAAGAGCAAGTCTTCTTCTACAATAATGCTAAAATTTGGGATCGGAAAACGGGCAGAAAAGTGTGTTTTGAGCAGTTTACTTTAAACATTTTTTTTTTTTTTGGTAGAATAGTGTGATTAGGAGTGTCTTTGGAGTCTCATTTTCATTCCTAAAAAACCTTGTACACACTCTTCACTTTAAACTCTAATAACCTTCTAAAGGATACAGTACTGAAATGTTTAACAAAAGACATTGGAATGCACCCCTAACTCGACTCAGCATAACTTGCCGTATGTTCCATCGCCATGTCTTTTGTTACTCACATTAATATCACAGAATCATGCACGTTATGCGTGTATAATATCATCACATGGCCGAAAGTCCTAACAATTATTTCATATGTCACGACTGAACATAGGTGATATGAGTCATCCAGTCAATCTTAATGTATTCATATTTTCTGAAAGACTTTGACATGTTTAGGTTTGCAATCATGAAATGAACTGATTGCATTTCAAGTCTTTTTTGTATAATTTTGTGATTAGGTGTGTCTTAGAATCCCCCTTTCATTTCTTTAAAAGAGATACACATGCACTATTTACTTTAAGCTATACTTACTTTTGAAGAAAATCATGTTTTAAAAGTTGGTACTTGTTAAGAATAAAATGTGTTGACACGTCATAAATCAATTTAACCATATTTCAATAACTCCTTCTTTGCTTACGTTACAGAGTTTCAAATCCTGCCCCCCCCCCCACACACACACACATACACACATCCAATGATTGTACGTTTAGTACGGCTTGTAAGAACTTGAATATACTGTATACTTTGGAGCCTCTTTTCACAGTACAAAATGTTTCCAGAGTATGTGCTTTCTTTTCAATATGTGGGAATTCTCCAAATAGGAGAGTCCATTTGAATTGAGTTACGGTATCTACTTTGTTTCAAAGTTTAAAGTCTGCTCTTTCAGTATCTTTCCTTGGCTTAAAATATACAGTTAAAAACATTTTTTTTTTATTACCCCTGAGAAATTGTTAGTTTTGAGCAGATTTCTTACAAGTGGAGAATGGAGTGATGGTGATTGGATGTTAACTTTTTACTCTCATTTGTCTTCTATAAATTGACATTAATTTCAGTTTCACCTCATTTGCATAACAATAGAAATGTTGAGATATAACACCCAATCATTGTCCCTCCATTCTTTACTTGTAAGAAATCTGCTCAAAACTAAAAATTTCCCAGGGGGTATGAATGATTTTGCGGTTAACTGTATGTATGGCGACCGATATGCATACACATGCCTACATGTATAAGTAAGTACACAAGTGACTGATCATCGAAAATGAACTTTGTGTGATTTACAGAATATTGTATTTATTCACTTATTTCATTCTTGAAATAAACTACCAAAGTGTTGTTCTCGAGACAAGTCCTAGCAATGATGGTATCTACAGAAATCTTAGTCTCATAAAAACGACTTTAAAGTACAATTGAAGACTTTGCTCGCAAAAATTGATAAGTCCATATTTGCCAAATGGAGATATTTGCCATAAGAGGTCAAGAAAAATAAACAGAATAATAAGAAAATATTTGCTTCTTTTGACCATAACTTCAAATATGTACCTTTATATGTAGTGACCAATCCATCATTGAAAAGGTATTATTTTGTACTTTATGACAGAAACCGCACTTCAAAATCTTCAAAAATGGACATATCGGTTTTTTAGAACAAACTCTTCAATTATTGTCAATGGACTGAGAATGAATCCTTTGAACTACACTACCTACACTAAAATGTATTTTAGTAACCAAATATCGATTACGGTAAAAAAAAAAAAAAAAAATGCGTTTAACTTTATCTTTCGTCACAATGAAGAGAAAGGTGGTTCGATACGACAAGTTTAAGAAGCATAAATACATGCACAGAGGTTTTTTTTCCCTGTTTTGTACGACCAATTATAAGATGACACCGGCCTGAATCTTAGACGTGCCTTAAGCACGTGTAAGGGAAAGACAGTGTAAAAATTTTAACTTTTTTCTTAACTTTGGTAACATTTGTAACTTCTTTTTTTTTTCCTGAAATGGATCTGTGCGAACGACCGATTAAACGTATATAGAAGTGCAAATTATATGTTTTTAATATAAGCGAGAATCTTTTTTCTTCAGCCTTTCTCATGCCTTTCAAGTTCTTAAGGCTTGTTTTATCTTCTTTCTTTTCGTCTTTTACATAATTTGTCTGTTTGGCCGACGTGGATTCATGGAAGTTAGAACTGCACGTATTTCTTCTGTGATATCTGTGAGGAGTGAGCTGCAGTGTTTGCCATTTTGATTGTCTAAACTCTTCTTATCTTGGACGTTAAAGATAATATGAAGTTTTGGTACCTTTACAAAGTTTCCCTGAGATTGCCTTGTCTTAGTTTGTGTTTCAGGTTAAAGTACCTTTCATATAACCAACACAGTGAGACTTACTCGCCCCAAAGTGCTCTCATATCTTAGTAATCATGCAATAATGGTTTCGGATATTATCGACGCTGTACAACGTCAATAAATACTAACGGCTCGTTCGAATCGTTCGAATCTTTATATAGCTCCCTCAACGATCATTCTGCGTGTAACTCGTGAGAAGCGGATCGCCAGCACAGAACTTGTGTAGAGTTCTGTGACCGCCAGTTATCCGGGCAGTGCCGCAGCGCTAACACTCCTCTGAAGCTGTTTGTGCGATGCGGTAATGCGTGCATGCATGCGAGCGGTATGTACAGTGCCGACAATGCGTGATCACAGATTATGGTACATGAGGCGAGGATGTACGACTAGGACTAGTAGTATGGTACACGAAGACGGGTTTGACATAGAACAGCCATTGCAGGAGGGAAACAAAAACAAATACGAAGACCATAAACAGTGGTCAATCCTGCCGGAGGGGAAAAAAAGACGAGTATAGCTGCGGCAACTTTGAGGCGATCAGATATGCATCAGTATACTTTGTATACTACTAGGCGCTGCGTTTTACTCACCACCGGCCACCCTGGTTAGATCGAGGCTCGTTATGCAGCGAAGCACGGATTATACATACAGATTGTACGCGCACACAACTTGACAACACTGCGGTGGTGAGAAGTGACTTGCTGTGCTGCCAAATAAGACAGTAGTTCCTACATGATATTTTAATGTAGTTAGATATTTTTAATATTGTCTGAATTCATATGTTGGTAAACTCTCGTGATTTTAGAGGCTCCACCACAGTGCTAGACTATCACGCGGACTTGCTATGAGATAGATGACATCTACCTTGTAAGCAGCCTTAGCATGCCCTGTTCAGCAGTCGATCGTTTTACCAGGGAGGTGGTTTACCGGGGAGACGGGAACTCTCTATTCATTCAGTACTGTACATGAAGGAAGACATTACCTCAACCACCTCCCAGCCCGACCAGATGCATGCATGAATGCAATACCCGCTCGCGCTGGTTTACGTTTGGAACAGCAAACACACACACACACACACACACACACACACTCACATACACACACTCACATACACACACAGTACACACACACACACACATTTACTCACAAGCACACTGACACCAGGGAGTGTTCCAGTCCACCTGTCTTGACACGGGTACAGAAATAGATCGAACGTTTATTGACCTTGAGTCGGGTCAGACTCACAAAAAAAAGAGGAAGAAGAAACCACGCCAGAGATGGAGTGATCAGATTGCAGGGAGAGAGAGAGAGAGAGAGAGGAAGAGGGAAAGACACATTTTCACAAACCTGCCTCGTTATGACGCAATCGTGGAGAACAGTGCCAGTAGCTCCATGATACAGTCGAGGATGGAATCAGAGCTTGAAGCTCCTTGATGGAATAAAGCCCATCCCATACTCACGACTATAGGACTGACAGAGTTTGGATCCTGAACAAGTCACAGCAGCTTCAGCATAAACGAGTTGTTTTTTGTTTTGTTTTGTTTTTTTTCAAATCCAAAGTCGGTCAGTCATAGTCGTGAGTCGTATTCCAATAGTGTGCGGCGGGCTTAGGATATGTAGGTCACTCTTTGGCCTTTAGTTCGGCCTGCACTAATTTATTCATTTATTTATTTTATTTTATTTTTTTTTGTATTTCAAAGTTACGTTGGTGTTTTCATTATGCAGATGGTGCATTATAGTAGGCCTATGATAAGTGGCCTATTGGCCCCAAAACATGATTTTAGACTGAAAATAATCCGAGTTACGTGTTTGTTTTTTATTTTTTATTTTTACATACAGATTATATTCAGATTGACAGTGTAAATCATTAATCGATCGATTTTCAAGGAAAATGGACTTACCGGATTATTTTTTTTCTTTCGAACACGCTCTTCTTCCTTCAGAGAAACACAAAACCTCCACATTCAACTCCAAAGGGAGGAAAATCAAGCTGCGCATACCGAGGTTGAGGTAACATAAGTAAATCCAAGTTCTGTGAGTTTCAGAGGAATATCGCAAGATCTTGTGGGTGGTATACTAGTACTTTAGTAAGCTTCAGTTTGATTGTAGTTATGAACTACCTATTTACGACGCCAGTGTAGCCACGGGTATGAGCATGTCGCTGTAATAATATTGTGCGACACAACAGAAGCCTGCAACATTGTGTGCGACATCCTCGAGAATTGGTGACATGCATGTTCTAACTATATAAGTGTTATCAAATTTGTGAAAAACACGTGTAAAACTTGTGGGACGACAAACTCATATGTTGGCTGAACTCTATTTCATTTTTTTTTTTTAAAGAATATTTTATTCTCCATCAATGGTATTTCGTTTATGCATCGATACAAGGTACTCCATCATCTCTTTATTGTTTTAGGGGGTTTCGTGTTGACAAAGTCGAGTATTTGGCTGCAAAAATTGCGGTGAGCTACCTGTGGTGTATGGCTGGTGCGTGTTCCACGTGTTTATAGGGCATAGTGAAAATTCAAGGAAAAAAAAAACCTACAACCCAAACGAATTGAAACAGAACGCGCAGTGGTACGGGGAAAAGACACTGCGTGCGAACATCTTCATAAAAAAAAAAAATAAATAAAAAAAAAATAAAAATAAAAAATGTCGCTACGGCGACAGGTGTATGCCTCCGCAATAATGCAGGTCTATAGTACAATGTCTTGACCATGTGTGATGACAGTTTCACACAATTGGCAAGATATTAAAATGACAGGTTTGCCACAAATGTGCTGAATGTTCACTTTCCTAGAACTATCAATTGGATGAATGATTAAAACGTCAGAGTGCAGGTATTTGGGGGAACTGATGATTTTTACTGGACTTTTGACCCTTTTATAAGTTTATGCATTGAGTAATTTTCAAGGTATTGAGAAAAAATATAAATTCAGTATCAAATGGTAAAATATTATTATCTAAACCTGGCCTTTGACCTTTGACCTCACAGTTCCAAAGAGAATCACTGTTAGGTAGAACATGCATAAATATGTAAGTTTCATGATAATACCTTGAGTTACTTTTGAGATATGGAGGAAGAAGTGCAATTTAGCACTTTCACTTGACCTTTGACCTTTTGGCACGAAACTTCCCGCAGAATATATATTGGGTTATACATGCATACATCAAGTTAAAAAAAAAATCCTCCAGGCATTGCATAAATATAAGAAAAGTAGTGATATTTTGAGGAGTTGACCTTGAACTTTGACCCCTGACCTTTGACCCATGATCCCCAACTTCCCTAGATAATCACTGCCCATCGGTTCATATATATGCTAAGTTCCATGAAGATACCTTGAACCATTTGCGAGATATGGAGAAAAACATGAAATTTCAACCTTTTTTCACAAAATAACCTGTGACCTTTCACCTTTGACCCCGTGACCCTAAAATCCAAACAAAGTATTATCCCCCAGGATATACCCTCATACCAAGTTTGATGCAAAACCACCTCACGGTTCTTGAGATATTGACAAAAACAAAACGGGACGGACGTACGGACGGACGTACGGACGGACGGACGCCCCGAAAACAATGCCTCCGGCCACTTCGTTGGCGGAGAAAAGAGAAAAGAGCAAAATCCCACGATAGCAAGGTGCCACAGACTTGGCAAAGAGGGGGGGGGGGAGGGGGAGGGGGAGGGGGAGGGCGGGGGGTAAACCACAAATCCGCGCGGTGGCGCATTCCTGCTGAGGTCATAAACAGTCTGGGGCCTGCGGGAATGAAAAGGATGTTTCGAAGCGAGCTCAAGTCGAAGACTCCGGGGAAGACCACTGGCAGGATTGCAATCGTTACCTAATTCTACATTTCTTTCAATCAATTGACGTAAAATAATGTCATTTTTTTCTATTTTCTTTATATCTTTCCTGAAATATATCCCACTGCCCTCCAAAGGGGGAAGATTCTCTATCATTATTCTTTCTTTTCTGACGGTGACTCAGAGGTGCTTGATTATAAAAAGGGAAAATCATGTTACTGTTCGTCACTCTGCAAGTTCGTTGTTCTGAGAGAGAAACACTTTCGTTATTTTTATGGTTCCTTGATTCGAACACGGGTGTTCGTTCATCCTGAAACGAAATAAATTTCGTACCACGTATAGGACCTAATTCGTTTTCAGAATAAAAATGTTCGGATTATAACTAACGCCTTCATATTCGGAGCAACAAATGGATCTGGAACAGGAATTTGGGGAACCGGATTGACGAACCTTATACATGACGTGTACTTATCCCCCAAAGTAATGGATACCGTGCAAAGAAATTAACGATGTCAAAAAGGGAGATTAGTTTCCCGCCAATTCCCCCTTCCGTCAATACTAAGGCTCCTACTTCGGAAGTATAGGTCTGTCTCTCGTTGCTCGATAAAGAAAAAGAAAAAGAAATGAACAACGTCAAAATAAACAAGAACAGAATAAACGCATGTTCGCCTATCGTGGGGCATCTATGCAATACTGTTACATTGGATGATATCCTCACCCTCACCATCGTGTAATTCCTATATAAGAAAGCAATTAATAATTATGTTTTGCACTGGATGTTATGAAAATGTATGTGATCTGGTATCCCGACGTAATGTAAATGATTATGTTACATGAAGAGGGCTGTTCGTGGGTGGTATTCGAATACTGTTTTGTATAATTATGATTTCGTTATGTGTAGATTATGTGCGTATAATAAGAGTTTCATTTTAAATGGAGTTTCAATCAATTCTATTATTCATGTCAAATTGGATTCCTCGGAAGACCATCACGACCATGAATGCCGAGTTGCGAGCAGGGCAATCCATACGTTTACCTTTGGTTATAATACCATGTTATTATAGTTGAAATGTATCATTGTTACCTTGGGACTTTACGGTGAATCATTTATTAACAGACAATCAAATATCTCCCACTGCCCAAGGGGAAACATATCAAACTAAGAATGACATTCATTTTTGCTTTTAAGATTTCCCCTCCCGTCTGACAATAATTTTCTGAAACATCCACCAGTGCCGGATGTAGAATGTTTATTCCGAAGGTGATATCCGACAATGAAGTACAAAGGCTTGATACTCCGATGAATTAGAATCACAAGCTTACGCAATGCTATTTTACGAAGAACACTCTTCGGATATATGTTGAAGATTAGTGCCTAAACATTACCTATAAACCAAAACAATCGTAGCATATGTATACTAGCTAGGCCTTCTAAATAACCAATAAAACATTTAAACGAATTAATAATTGCCTATAAATAATCGGCAGCACCCCTCAAGTATTTCAAGAAACAACTATATGTCTTGTGCAAAACAATTCCTGCATATTTTTTGAATGTGGCAAGATATAATGCGAACATGAGATTGTGAGTTATAAGAACAATTTCAATATTGAGCTGAGTTCAGCAGATGTCATAAAATATCTTCGGATCTCGTTCATGAGGACATGCCAGCAGAATTTGGGTAAATGAAATGCAGCCATTTCCACTGGAACTAATGGTAGATCAATGTTATTGCCGTATCCTTGGAGTAAAATGTCGCCGGGGCGCGGGACAATTCATTGTGGTGTCTTCGAAGGAAACATCACCGGAGCAAGTGTTGGTGGTTCAGTCGTCGGCGGAGCAATCATTGTCGACGGAGCAGATGTCGTTGGGGTGATGTTGTGGAGCACATTCTCGCGGAGCGAATTAATGTCAGTGGAGCATAAAGACTGACCTCTCTTTGATACATACGTATACTCATGGACACAAAAGAAACATTAGCCAATGGTATAAAGGGTATAGTGGTCGGACATTTCCATCGCCTTGATGTTACCATTTTGCAAAGAATCTACAAATTTTAGTAACATACATTCACCAAAATTAATGTCATACCGTACATTTCTGGATGCTGAAAATAATTAGAAGCTGACCTATTTCACTCAGCCGTGACAAAGGTGAAAAGTTTACGTTTTCTCTGTTGTTCCGGATTAAAGAAAAACAAAATAACGTCACCATGATTAATTTCCTATTATGACAATGTGTGGGAAGGGATAATGTGTTATTCATATTTTCTTGCGGTACATCAATGATCATTGATGCGACTTGACTTGACATCATCTTGAAGTTCATCAGGACGTGTTTCCAGTGACGTTCATTTACTGGTGCTATATAGGGACAGCATGTCATGTTTTTACGGAGCGTTGTTCAATCTGTTAAAAACAATATAAAAAACATACATAACGATATGTGCACAGGAAATTACAATCCTCTGATAATTTATGACAATAATAATGAGATGTGATGTTTATGGCTTATTTGCAATACATTGCACTCCCGTTACAACGAACACGGTAATAACGAAGCAAAACTTCTGTTCCCAAAATGTTCGCCATTAAAGTCTGTGTTAAAAAGATTCGCTTATAACGAACACGTTTATAGCGAAATTTTCGTTATAACGAAGTCTTTTCCGAGCGCCACTGACAAAGAAAAACAAAAGAAATGTGCTCTGTTATAACGAAATGCGGATCGCTTCCGAAAATACGTAGCGGAACAAGCATTTATAGCGTCTCTGCGTGGGCGAATGCTTCACAATACTGCGTTTTCGATCCGTGTGTCACGCACAAGTTTTCGAGGAGAACTTGCATTATTGTTAAACAATCTGACAATAATCTGAAATTGAGTAAGGTTCCTTATTACAAAACACAAAGATTCTGATACACCTAAATGTCCGTTAGTTCGGAAATGAAACAGTGTTTGTTCACGAACATTTTGGCGTTATTCCAAAGATTCGTTATTCCGAAAAAAAATAAAAATATGGTTCTTATTACGACGGTGCGTTTGTCCGAAAATGATAGGAATTCCAAACATTCATTAATTGGAACATTAAAAAAACAACAACCTAAAACAACAACAAAACAAAAAAAAAAACCCAAAGACAAACAAACAAACAAAAAAAACGTTTCGTTAATCCAGAAAAGAAAAGGTAAGTCCACTAACAAATCTTAGGAATTGCAAACCTTATAATCGTCTTATAAGAAAACTGAACCTTCGAAATACGTAACCTGTGTCATTTTTTTTTTTAAATTAACAAACCTTCCACGGAATGACAAACTTTATTACATTTTCGGATTAAAAAACCTTCGCAACAACGAACCTTCGGAATAGTGATCCTTTCTCAGTTAGTAAATTACAAACCTTTGGAATGACGAACCTGATCATTTTAATTTCCGATCGACGAACCTTCGGACATTACAAACAACTTTATGCTCTCTTTTGAATTGTAATATTCAAACGAAATTTAAAAGGTCCCATTCCATTTTACATAGCTTTCCAGTGTATTCAGCAAACAGAACATCATAATTTATATGCGTGGTTTCCTTGTTTTTGTGTAATATTGTATTTGTTCGGTTATAACGAAACTTCGTTATAACGAAAGAAAACTGCCCCCATGCCCCCTATAGGGTATAGTTAGTTCTCTTTTCTTTTAAAATGTATATCATCAAGGTTCTGCAGTGACCACGGGTATATTATTTTTTGATATTTGTTTTTAGGAAGGAAACAACCCCGTAACGAGGGGGCATTGGTGGCACGAGAAACTGAAGGGGAAAAAAATGCATGGGGGAGCCTTTTTTTCCTATTCAGCCGATTAATCCCGAGTGGGGCACCAGAAAGAAATAAAAAAGAAAGGATGCAATATATATATCTTATATATATATATATATATATATATATATATATATATATACGTGTAGAGCTGTCCACCGTTGCTTGTTATACCGGTCGAACACGAAGCCACCTCGATCACTACTGATATAGCTTACTATAACACGAAGCCCCCTCGATCTCCATTGGGATTGTGTTATGTGAAAGAGATTGCATAAGATTATGCTCTTGTCATGACATTTGTCATCATGAAAAAAGGGAAAAGACGGTCGCACAATCACAGATGGAAGAGGTCTTTGATTTGCTTTGTTGTTGTTGTTGTTGACAAAATTGTCTCACAGAATCACCTGATAAGCAAACAAACCAGTCCTCTTCACATTAATTTTTTTCTGCCAATTCTCTCCAAATTGGCCGCTAAGCAAAAACAACAACAAAAAATAATACAAACAGAACCAGGACATGACTGTGGTAATAAATTCCATCAAATCACCTGCCCAAACAACAAGCAAACATGTTATACATAAAACGCATATTAGGCCCTACTAATTGTAAAAACAAACAGTCAGTAAAACAACTAGAAAACATAACATTTCGGAATACGTCTTTCTTGATCAATCAGGCCTGCGCATACTACGCTACGAAAAAAAAAATAAGAAAAAAATGTCCGGCATAAAATGCTACATGCCAAGCGTCAATATCCATGATAGGCCTATGCCTACTCTGATGGCAACGTTGACCATGTAAATAATCGTCATTAACAATCGGATTTTCTATATTATGTTAGTTAGCGATTTTTTTTTCTTTTTGACTAGACAGCCCATTCATTGTCAGAATGAGCAAAAGAAAAAAAAAGGCTGTGAAGACTTTTTTTTTAAATAATTTCTTTCATTTTTTTGTTTAAATCTTGACATGACAGCACATATGTCGAGAGAAGTGTTTTTCTTCGATAAGCATATAAACATGGCAATTGAACATTATTCTAGAAGAACGCTACATGTATACCATCTTGCAGCACAGTTCCATTACACACTCTTTGACTGCACACAGTACACAGGTACCACGTGAATGGAGCAATGAAGCAAAAACAAACAAAAACGAAAACAAAAACCCGAAAACAATAATAATCTAAACAGGATTAGCATTTCTGTACAATCTGTCGACAAATCATCTGCTCAAACAAAAAACATTGTCGCGTTCTGCACAAAACGCATATAGGCCCTACTAAATCTGTAAAACAACAACAACAAAATAAATAACCCGAACCTTTCGGAATCCATATAATTCTTTGACACTCAGACCTATGCTATTTACGCTAAGAAAAAATGGACAAATGGAAAAATGTCAAGCATAAATGCTACGTTGCAACTGATATATAACGTCGATGTAGGGCAATTTGTCAATCAGCTGCAATGAAAACATCTCGACGGAAGAATTTCATGAATTTGAATAAAATTAATGCTTCGTGCCAAGCGTCATGTACTGCACCAACTCTGGCAACGTATAGTGTATAGACGATCATCAGTAACAACCGAGCTGGGTTTGTTTTTGTTGTTGTTGGTTTGTTGTTGATGTTTTAGTTAGGTTTAGTCGGCGATTGTTTTCTTTTTTTACTTGACAGCTGATTTATCGACATAATCGGCCAAAAAAAGGAAAAAAAAGTGCAGACAATTTTTGATTTCAAACAACAAAACCCAAAATAATATTAATAGTAATCAAAACAGGATTAGTGGTCATCAATATTATTCTGTCAACAGATCGCCTGACAAAACAAAACAAAACAAAACGAAAACACAATTAAACACGTCTTCCATAAAACGCATATAGGCCCAACTAATTTGAAAAACAATCAGTAAAAGTACGCTGAGAAAAAAAGAAGAAGAAAAGGAATGAAATTAAGAAAGAAATGCTCAGCATATACAGGCTGAAGCGTCAACTATGGCAACGTTGACCGTGTGTAGATCATCAAGCTGTTTTTACTTCTGTAGGTTTAGTTGACGATATTTAGTGCATTTTTTTTTATTGGACTGCTCATTTAGGCTATGGACAGAGTTGGCAAAAACGATGCAAAGATTGTTATTGATTTTTTGATTTGGCTTGTCAGCACTTACGGCGAGAGAATTGCTTTTCTTTCATCATAAATGATATAGTGTAAAAACCATGGCAAATTGAACAAGACCCTGTCGCCATTACACGCCGGCCGCAGTAACTACGCACAGAACACAGGTAGGCCCTACCATGCTGGACAAACAAATCAAAAAAAAAAAAAAAACAAGAAAACCCTAAAACGACAATAACACAAACAGGATTAGCAAATTTGGTTGTCAGTTCTCTCGACAAATCACCTGACCAACAACAAACATGTCCTACAATCGCAAAACGTATCTCAATAGGCCCCACTAATTTGAAAATTACAAACAATCAGTAAAAAAAAAAAAAAAAAAACAGAAAAAAGGCAAAACAAAAATCCTTTCGATTTCGGATTATGTCTTTCTCTGACAATCAGGCCTATGCAACTAAAAAATTAAATAAAAAAATTAAGATTAGAAATGAACAGCATGTGGTACGTGCGGAAGCGTCAACATCTACCGACTGCATGGCAACTTTGGCTGTGTAGATGATCATCAGTAATAAATACATGAGAGCTGTTGTTCTTTCTTAGGTTTACTTGGCATTTTTTCTTTACTTGATTGTGTGATCATGTATCGTCACTAACAAAAGGATCGTTTCTCTCATTTCAGTCTTGTTTTGCAGATGTGCCTTTTTCAGACAGAAATGTCTTTGAATAGATACAGATGATGAGGAGCAGCAATACCTGAGATCATGAGAAATTTTGTGTCAATCATGCACGGCCACCTGTAGGCCTACATCTCAAAAGCGTCTCAAAGACAGTTTTAGCATGCTTTAGGGTACTGCTTTGATCCCATGATTGTCACCGCAAGCAAGCCGGGAGAAGAACAAGATGGAGATTCGATAAATCTAAAACTATATGCGCAGAAGAAAATAACGCAGAAAAATCAAATGAAGTGAATGTGCAGTCTTGAGGTGTATGTTAGGAAATCATACCTCAGAGCAAACACTTTCGCTAGGGAAAAGCAGGCAGTTTTTAAAAGAAATGATGGAAGAATGATTGTCACTTGTGATCTCAATATTTCACTTTTCCGCAGCATATTCCAGAGCACAAAAAAAAAGAAGGAAAAAAAAAAGGGATCGGTATTCGTAGAGGACAGGTATATCCTGTAGGGAAGGTATTATGCGTGTGCAAAAATGTGTACGATGAATGTCCTTGTACTAGTAGGCCTATATTAGGTCCATGGCCTGTCAACAAATCACCCGACGAACAACAAACATGTCCTTCACAAAACGTACAGGCCCACTATTGTTTACTCTTTTTTTTTTTTTTTTTACTTGGAAGCTCATTTATCGACAGAATAACAAAAACAAGAAAAATGGGAGGGCTACCTTTGATTGTTTGTTTCAGTTATTTTATCTGTTCTTGTCAACACATAATATGGCGAGAGAATCTTACTGTTTATTATAGCATGAAAACATGGCAATTGAACATGCATTTCGGACCGCCTCTATATAGATCTGCAGAACAGTCCACTAACACGCAGCTCGCAGCTGGTCGTATGAATACTAACAGTACCCAAGTACATAATACGTGTAATACGTTAGTAGCTTGCAACGGGGCGAACGAACGAAGCCAGCTCGCTTGCCATGGCCACGCATGTACCATCCACTAGTACAGTGATTGGCATTGTCATAGCGAACGGAAGCCAGTACGATATCGCCACGGACTACATTGTTCAGTGGACTGAATCCACTCTTTGGTGGAAGCATGACTAGCAAAGAGTATCGACTTTTTGGTGGAAGCAGGGAGGTCAGGGACCTCCCTGGTGGAAGGCAAAGAGTGGGGAAAGCGCGTGGGGCATGTGTACAATATGGGTACTAGATAGCATGCTCATGGCCACCCACGTGCACAGTATACGGTTGGCCCATCCATGCCCCCATGATACGTACACACAACATACACCGCACAGGGGTATCGTTCGATCGTACATATACACTACTGGACGTCGGACATAAAACGCACACAGTGGCTATACACACAATGTACGCAGTTGTCGACAGCTTGCTCTGCTATAAACGGATCGCGGATCGTAGCCTCTGGGATGCGGTCGCGCTTGTGTACAGTACACTTCAGTAGTATATCACAGAGCTCTCTCAAGACTTCTGTAAGTAGTATAGTATCAGTAGTATCCGAAAACCGACTTTCTTCTCGGGACCGCAAGGGGGCGTTGTGAATCATGCGCTCGAGACCAAATCCTTCCGTTTTAAACGAGCCGTTATTTTGCGAGAGTCACTACTGCAGTTCTCATCTAAATTGACGTTCTAGTAATCAAACATGAGTTATAATGCTCCCTAAGCATCATACTGACTAGCAGTTATATCCTGATACTTTGAATCATGGTTTCACTCGGTGAAATGCACCTTAACAGGAACTCCATTTTATCTTTAAAGGCCGATATCGGTTTCGAAAAACTGGTATACATAATTATAACGTAGATATGTATTCCTCACCTTCGACCTTTGCAGTTCGTAGAATTTACGGACACATTTTACTTACATATAAAATACATTAAATGCACCTACTCCCATAGGCCAGAACCTGCACCTCTAGACAACATTAACAATAAAAACATGCTCACATTTATACTGGTTAGTGAATGAATATTAAACCTACGATACGCTACACAGTTATATGTCAATAATCATGAGGTATAATACTCAATACAATATCCGGGTCTCGACAGTCAGAACTTAATCCAAAGAAAGCGCGGCATCTCCAGTCTTGAACATTCAAGAAACAGTTGTGGTTATAAAAGGCAAAGCACTTTTGAAAAAATTGCGCACTGACTTATTCGTAGGCACCTAAACTTTACTTCATCTAACTAAAAAGAATGTTTTCGGTCCAGTCTCAAGAGAATTATCGCAGTGTTATCCATTAACTTTTTTTTTCTTTTAACTCACCCCATATGGGTTGTATTATATAGTTTCTTTTTTTATGTGGCCGTGTTTCTCAGACCGAGTGACAATTAGCTTAAGTGGTCATTAGACCTAGTGGTTATTGGATCAAATGACAATCAGACGAAACGGAAAATATAAAATCAAATGGTAAGATGTGTAGACCAAGTTGTAATGGCCAAAATGGATTTAGCCCAAATGAATGTTGTACCCCGTTCAGAGCCCCACTTTGTCTAGCACAACCTCTAGAGGTTGTGCTGTGTTCACACCAGACGATGGGGACTCTGAACGGTCACGGCGTAAGCATCTAGCACAAGTCTTGAGTGAGTCTGGCACGAGTCCGGCGTGAATGTCGTGCTAGACAGCCTAGTACGAGTCTAGCATAACCTCTAGAGGTTGTGCTGTGTTCATGCCTGACGAGGGGACTCTGAACGGCCTCGGCACAAACATGAGCATAGTCTGATTTTCAGACCCTTTGCCAACTGTATTCCTTTTATAAAATGCACCCTCCGCGGATTTTGTTGCCGCCGTTAATGAAGTCACCGTTTTTGTCAAAGCATAAGGCCCATCAGCTTAACCTGCTACTTCCTTTGTTGTAAGAAGCAGCAAATATTCTGAAAAGGAAATTAGTGTGAGAAAATGGTCTGAAAACCAGACGAGCGTAAACACAGCACACACTTCCAGTGACCAGAGCTGTTTGTGGTGGAAATGTAGAAATGTCTACGGACCTCACTCTAGACAACAAGGGGATTCTGAACGGGGGTCTCGCTTACCACCCACTGAGTTTGGATAAAAAATAGCTAGCTTTCATCTAGCATATCCTCCAGAGGTCCTCCTAGACAGGGGGACTCTGAACGGGGTATTAGACTAAGTAGCATGTAAACGAAGTGGTAGATCAAATGGTGTTAGACGAACTGAGAATTAGACTAAGTTGTATAAGCCAAACTAAATATTACACCAAGTGGGAATAAACGAAATGGTAAATAGACGAACTAGTTGTAGCCTTATACAAATGGGTTGATTCCGAATAGTCGTAGCCCAACTGGCGATTAGACCAGTTGGTAATAGCTCAAGTGATAATTCATACACAAAAAAGAGAAAGATGCACTAAATGCGATTTTTTTTTAATCAAAGTAATCGCCAAAGGTGCTTCCACGTGTTCAAGACTCCGCTTGTAGTAGCAGTCCATCTTTTGCAAAATTTCTCAGTTAATTAGTTGCAATTTGGTATGAATTATAATCATATCATTTTGTGTATGGAATCATGTACCATACGCCTACGGAGAAGTGGAGAAGAACATTGTAATCTTTATATTGGTGTTTTCTGCGATATTACCGTAAAAATTTTGATGAATGTATAAAAATGTAGGCCCTCTGAAGAAAACAAAATCAAGCAATGATACCAATTAATGAAGCCAAGCTTAGAAATGACAAGTGACTAAGCAATCAGTGATGATAAAGTCTCGCTGGGCCAAATTCTCCTAATTGTTACTAAGCTTTGTTACATTGGTTTTATCATGACTATTGTACATTTGTCGTTGTTGTTTCTTTAATGTGAACAACTTAACTTTATTGAAAATCTGTGATTAGTTTTTCATTTATTCCTCGTCATTGATGAATGATATCATTTGCATATAAGCAGCATACACTCTATGCACAATCATCTTGTTTTTGGTAAGTTTGCATAATCACGATATACACGTTATTCATTATTTGGTTGTACAATACATATTTGTTTCCCTTGCAAATTAACTGCCTTGTCTTAAATATGTGACCCTGCACCACAAAACCAACAAAACGTCGCCAGACATGGATTCCAGTTGAGGGCGAATTCTGAAAGAGCAGACTCTAAGCTTTAAAATAATGAAAAACGCAATTCAAATGGACTCCCTTAACCCACCCAAATACTGCAAAAAGCACACACTCTAGAAAAGCGTGAACTTAGAAAAGAGGCTCTGAAGTACACAATCTATTCACGGTCTTAATCTTTACCCAGCCGTGATAGCTGAGCCACGGAAGGAACAAAACACATGATGTAAACCACTAGAGCAACAACAATGAAGAGATTATCAGATTAATCTGAAATAGAGCATAGTTTATAAACATATTCTGCCCATGATTAATGCTAACTTTCAAAGCAGCAGCATCATGCTTTCAAAAGTTATTAGACTTGAAAATGAAGAGTGTTCAAAGGATTTCAAGACATGAAAAAGTGGCCTCAAAGACATACCTGATCATTCTACTCTTCCTCCCAAAAAGTTATAGAAAAACTACAAATAACACACTTTCCCATTCATGTTAAGATCCCAAACTGAAGAATAATGTAGATGAAGGATAACTCTTTCAGAAAATATGATAAATTCAAGATTGACTTGGTTGAAGCATTTCACCTTTTTTTAGTCCTCATGTAAAATCAAGGGCTGCGATTTTATGTTTGTTTTATGATGCCCGGTCACATATTATATATATATATATATATATATATATATATATATATATATTCTTTATTCTTTATTCTCTTTTGAAAGCAAGAAGAACGTGAAATTACATAAAATGTGTAATACGATACAACAAATGAAGAAAAAAAAATCAATCGTCTCTTTGAAAATCAATGTATGTTTCAAACACGCATTCAGTTGAGACAGCATCTGTTCATTTCTTTTATCTCTTGAATTGCTCTTTAACATCATCAAAATTATAATTCTGTGCATGCATCTTCTGACGTTCTCTGCCCGTTGTCCGGTCCTCCCGTAGCCTCTGCTGGTGAATCTTCCGCCGCACGTTCACCGGAGGATCTTTGCTGAGACGTCGAGGGGTACTCTCCTTTAAATGCAAGCATTCCAGAAAACTAACAGATATAACAAATGCAAATGGCCAAGAAGACATAACAGTAAATCTCTCACTGATTGCAGAATTTTTTCTTCTCTTATAGCGACTACACTTCTGCCGATTGGCGTTCAATTTATACGTTCCTTTTTAAAAAATTCATACGTTGCTCACGTAAAGTACATGCTTATATTGCAGAAGGTACATACGTTCATAGAGAGCCCGGTCTAGCGATAAGTTCATCGAGCAAAAATGGCACTTTCTAGCGCAATTTCTGACCGTCGGGGCTCATCGTTGCAGACGTCAAATTGTCGCGTCTGTCTCTCTGCAAATTATTCGCGCGCCTGCGTGACAAGAAGTGCAACGATCTCTTGCGTGCGTGAAGTTAAAGGCCGTATCACACCTTCAATTCAATTCAATTCAATTCAAAGTTTATTTCATTTTTCGACAAAACATATAAGTTACACTTCTTTTGACAACAGAGAATAAGGTAAACAGAACATTATGTATCGAAAAGAATATAAAACAATTGAGGAGGACCACATAGTAATTATACATTGTAGTAAAAAAAAAACAGAAGTGATCAAAATATAGTACATGTATAACTTTGCTTAAAGTGCGAAAAATGGAGAGACCCACTAAAAAGACAGAGCTTGTAGAATGTGGGCCCCTCTGGAATAATAACATCAATGGAAAAATTAATTAAAATTACCTTTCCGGGTAAGCTACTCGGGCTTGTTGCGAGAAGGGATTTTCCAGCACGCAGGAGAATTTCCCCGGGCGGACAAAAATGTTTTCTAGTTTCCCACTTGTTTCTTACCTACTAGACGCGTGCTACTACTTGCGTGTATTCTGTATGACCTGCCTGAGAGCTTTGAAGCCGAACCGTTTTCTGTTATACGAGCGACTTACAGGTATTGAGAAGTACCTGCGTTGGAGTTGCCTGACAGGTGCTGCTGGTAAGGGTCTCCTACTACACTGTAAAAAATGCGACATGCGACATGTTTATGAACTAAACACAGTGTTAAAAATCTAAACACTTTGTTTAACATCTAAACACCCGGTGTGTACAGCACGTGTAAAGTATTGAGAGTTAAAGTGTTTAGCTTGGAGTGTTTAGTTGGAGTGTTTATTCTGGTCACGCTATGTTAACCTCAATATGTCCATATATATATATGGAGAAGTGTTGGAAATGGTGTGTAAATTGCAATTTCTAGTTTCCTTTTATCACGAGAAAGTGGAAACTGTTACGACATCAAGATGCACAATGAAATAGTTCATGTTTCAGGCCTTTCATGGAAATGCCTAATCAATAAGGAAAAAGGATAACCTAAAAATATATAATACAACTGTAATAAATTTATATTTTGGTTTCGCATGTACAGTCTTATATTTTAACTGCTAGAAAAAAAAATGGGAGTTGCCTTTGTTAATGATTTCGTTCATGGTTTAGGGCATTGCCCAAATGTTTGTTGGTTAGGCCTAAACACTTCTACTGTCAGGGTAAACAGACGCGTTTACATTTAGAACGCTTCGTAAACACGTTCTAAACACCGCACATGTTTAACATAAACACTGTGATACTCGTACGGCCGCGGCCACAACGCACGCAGTGGTGCGCTGTGCGTGCGCTTCTAGCGCACACTCGTGCTATGCGAATTATTATGACCATAATCAATGCACAATTGGCGGGAAAGGAGATGTGCGCGTACGTACCTTTACGGATGGATCTGTCTGATTGGCTGGCTGGTACTGCCCTAGCAGCGTGATGTGCGTATAGGCCTACAGTACGTGCGCATTCGTTCTAGGCTTGTCAATGTATCGTCCACTACACTGTACTTACGACTCGATCGATCGACTGCACTGACTGTTGTACTGCATACAGCACTAGCTAAGATGGCGTCGAAGCGATAAAGTTCTAGCCTGGCCGGCCTGCCTGAAAGCGGTAAGTTTGCTAAGTCTGCTAAGTCGGTGAATAACAAGATTTATTGCAAAATTGCCCTCGTTTCATGTAAAACTGTAGTAGGCGTAGAAATAGGCTACGCCCTTAAAGATTTTGCTCGTTTGTTTTAGTTTTCTATTTCTAAATCTAACGTTAGAACGGGGAACGCTCTAACACCAGTTAACTGTAACGTGTTACTGTTGTTAACGTTACAATAGGCCTACACTCTACAGATTACCGGTACCGTAGTTATGGGTAAACTCGGTCTAGCGGGTAAACTCACTGTATCTTTAATTTTACGAAGTTATGAAGTATCTTTCATGTGAATGACGATGGGTTAGTGACTATATTTTGAGTGAAATTCAGTTTTATTCCCTGTGATTTCTTCATAACTCAACAGGTGGTGAAAATTGAATGTAAAGCCCGTGGCATTAGGATGTCTTGGAAAGGGATGCCGATGGCACCAAAGTGGGTGACGATGATGTCCTGACGACTGTATAAATTCTACAAGACATTACCTCTGCTGGCAGAGAACGAGGCATGGTGCAGTGAGCAGAGTAAATCAACTGGGGATAATGCATCACTGTATACTACCCATGTGGAAAGTGGAAATCAAGTAAGTGCTCAGAATTGCAGAGCCAAATCAATGAATATTATGTACTTAAAGGGCATGTAAATGAGTTCTATAAAATGCAGATTTTAGATGCTTTAAGCTCTTCTGTTTGTTTGTTTGTTTATTTTGTTTTGTTTGTTTGTGTTGTTTTTTTTTTTTGGGGGGGGGGGGGGGATTACCTACTCCCGACTCCCGAATCCAATCCATTAGCTAAAATAAATATGGAAAATTGATTTATTGCAAATATTGTTGAAAGTGTAAATTACAGATGTGAAAATTTTCATCCAAGAGACAAAGGATACAGTAATGGTCGTAACTCTCCTTGATAATGATGATGAGTAAGAGAGAAGCAACAACAACAACAACAAAAAGACTTGAATTATTTCCAGAAAATGGAGCAAAGTAAGTAAAAACTGACGCAAGACACTAAGTGCTCACGTGATGAAGGGATTCTGTCATTCCTTTTAATTTGAACTTGCTTATGGATTTAGTCAACTTCTTTGCTATCCATTTTCAGAATCTATGGGATCAGTTAAGTCCATTGTATTGCAAAGCCAACTGATTTGTTTTCCTTGTGTAATCATTTCTTTTTACCAGCACCAGTACGTCATGGAAGAATTGATCAGGGATCACGCCAAACCTGTCTGGATTAGAATGAAAGATGCATGCGCTTACTTCTATACAACCCGTCTAAAAGTGCAAACATCTGAGGATTACAAGGACATCGCAAGATATACTGATATACAGTATATCTATAGGCCTACATGCCATATGAAGGAAATGAACCATGGATAATAATTTTGAATGTTAATAATCTTTTTCCCGCTAGCCGTGTGATGGCTCACATCGTCATGATGCACTACAGACCTATTAGGAGGCATCCCACCTGTTAGAGCAACCTTTCTATTGTTTTTTTTTTCTTCACTGACAGTGTGCATCTAAACCTGTATACTAGAATAAAGTAAATCATATGGGGGATGATAGGGTTTTGTATGCGATGGGGCTTCAGGTCTCCGTGTGTGTGAATGCATGTGTGTATTACATAATGACGAACCTCTAAAGAAATATGAAGGTAGGGGGCCTATATAATTCGAAGAGGAATTCCAATGCTTATTTGATAAAAATAGGTTTTGAAATGGCAGGGATATCCAAAACAAAGCGATTCTATTGTCCTCTGTGCTTACGATAATGGTCACCTGCATTCTTATTGCTCATAGATATGTGTAATTGTCTTTTTTTAACAGCTGGTACGTAAAATTGTAATTTTATCTAATATGTAAAGACACTTGCTCGAAATCATTTTGCACTATTAAGAAAAACAGTTTTATGAGTCACTTCATTTTATTCATCAACCAATGTCCTTGTAATTCACTGTTAAGATATTACCAAAGAACTTTGTTCGATTGGCTTTCTGTTATATTCTTGTGCAAAAAGGAATATAGAAATCAAAACAAATTAAATGAAAATATCAGCCATTTCATTTTTTTCCCCTCAGGTGCTTCCAATACAATCAGCAGATATTGGACGCAAATAAGAGGCCAGTAGTTGCATCTGTTTGGAATTCTTTGCAATTTTCTTGTAGACCTGATAGGAAATGCAGTATTCGGTAGTTAATATTTTCTGAGATATTCTTGAAATCGGTCACATGGAGAGAGGTATTAGAAATGTAGTACAACATGTATGGAGAATAGGGAGGAGTCTTGCAACTGACTGACAAATTGACAAGGGAGGAGTCTTGCTGATCACATCGCGTGTTCATGACAGCCTTGCATACCCTCCCGCCTCCAGTTGCAATGCATTATTTTTCGTTGTTCATATCCTCTTGTCTTTACCAAAAATTCTGCTGTGTCGAGATTGAAAGTAGCCCTCCATACCATGATTATGTGTAGTATGATGAGACTGATTAGACTTTAATAGACTATTCATGTATACCCATTGAGTTCGACTTCTTTCTCCAAGGTTCTAGCAAAGGAAGAAGTTTTTTCTCACTCACCCCTTGAAATCCACTAACATTCTAATATTTCTCTCAAAATAGCAAAAGTGAAAAATCCATACAGTACTGTTAGCCTATGTACTTTCAGTGATCGTCGAAGTGAAAAGAAACATCATGTATGTATTTAAGTTCCATTATTGGTACTGATCAGGGAGTGCAGATGTTCACCACAGGCTAAATACAGTGAAAACATTTTTTTTTTTTTGTCTCTTTATGATGGAGTGCATCATCTACACTCCCTGATCAGTACCAATACGACCATAGTGTTGTGCATGGTATAATAGGGTTCGGGTACACCCCAAAGCACTTTGCCAATAATTTATGCAATCTTCAAGGTCGGCATGGATTTGTTCACAGACTGCAGTTATGTTCCTGGAGGTGTTTCTGTTACATACATTGTGTCAAGCTTCCGAAGCGTTGAGTTGCAATTCACAATCAACAAGTTTATTAGTTTGTTTTACAATACTAAGAATTATTTCTGAATACAGTAGAAAGACGGCAATTCTTGAAAGTAGGCCAAGAATTACATGTGACTGAAAATTAATTGTTGAATGCAATTTTTTTCTCCAAAATGAGTTGTGTGCCATTTCCTGCATATACAAACTTTACTGTGTGTATAGGAGAGAATTTCATTTACGTCTTCGTGTACAGGCCAGTGACTCCCAGGTATCTTGCATTTAACTCAGTATGGTGTCGTATAGCAAAATATGGCAATATTTAAAGGGGAAATCCAGTCCAAATACAAGTTAGTCTGATAAGAAAGAGTAAAATATTAAGAGTTCGCCGGTAAAATTTTGATCGAAATCGGATGTAAAATAAGGAAGTTATGACATTTTGAAGTTTCGCTAATTTTTGAGGAAACAGTTCTTGAATGGTTGATATGAATATGCAAATGGTAACGCGGGCATGTCATTCCCTCACAACTTACTTAATTTCAAGTTTTTAGTTCAAACGCAATTATTCCCGAGGCTCAAGTCCTGATATATCTAACTGATCACTTTTCTGAAGTTATTCGACCAGCAATACCATGTTTCACATTTCATTAACATAAACATTGAATTTCATCATTTTTTTGTACACGATCAATGGAAAATTGTGAGGTTATGGCATGGTCAACTCACTTATTTGCATATTCATATCCACTTTTAACTGCTTTGCAGAAATTAGCAAAACTTCAAAATTGTATAACTTCCTTATTTTTCATCCGATTTCATTCAAATTTTTACCGTTAAACTTGTAAGATTTTACTCTTTTTTATCAGACTATCTTATTAATTGGACTCTATTTTCCCTTTAAAGGATTTTAACTTATTATTCATCAGATATTGCCTAAGCTTTGACTGATGTTTTGATAACTTGCATTCAGAGAATTGCCTTCGACTCTTATAGCCAAAATGTTTGTGAAAGCTAACCCAGGTCTTCCCTGGTGTTATGCGATGTAAGTGTGCTGATGATTTGGTACATACTGGGACAATTCTTATAATGTTATGCGTTTATCTCATTCCATGCAAAAAAAAAAAAGTGGAAACAATCCACTTTACATTAGTAAATACATGGGAATTAACATGCATGATGATATGTCTCATTTAAACACGTATAAATTAGCATGTATGAATGTATGATGTGTAAACATGTCTCATATAAACACGTGGAAATTACCATGTATGATGTGTAAACATGTCTCATATAAACACTCAGCATGTATAAGGTGTAAACATGTATTATATAAACACTGAGAAATTGCGATGTTTAATATGTAAACATGTCACATGTTTAGTGTATGCAATTTTGTGATCGATCTAAAAATCAGACATGTGTTCTGAGAATAAACACTAAAATGGCAAATAAACATGTCGCAGTGTTTTTAATCTGTCACAGCGAATAAACATGTCGCAGTGTTTACATTGTAAACAGTGCGTCATGTTTATTTTGTTTTTCAGTGTTTAGATCTTAAACATTGTGGGTGATTATGTGACTGTGCGGTGTTTAGTATTTAAACACTGTGAGTGATTATGGTGTAAACGTTTGGTGTTTAGGCTGTAAACAGAGCAGGTGTTTAGTTTTTAAACATCAGAACCGTTTAAAACATAAACATGTGTGTGTGATAAACACCTAGGGTGTGCTGAAAATAAACACAGCATGTGTTTAGTTCCTAAACATGTTTAATATATAAACGCGTCGCAGTGTTTTTAAACTGTCACAGAAAAGTGTTTAGTTAGGTGTTTAGAAACTAAACAAATTTTTTACAGTGTAGAGGTGTTCTGCGTGTAACTCTGTAAGCGAACACCCACGACTCACTCGGAACAAGTTGGGAACATGCTCAAGGCCTTGTCATACCGTATCTGGGAAGTTTTTTGGCTTGACTTGCGGAGAAACAAAATTAATTGTTACCCGGAAAGGCGAGCTCTTTGCAGTTGGTCCGCACCTGACAGTACCTAGCGCGTATCTCGCCTGTAGTTGCCCGTAGGTGCTCATGCAAGTTCCATTTAACCGCAGTCAAATTTTGAGCATGACCAAAACTTTCTTCCGGGTGAGTCGCGGGAAAGCCCGGAAAAGTCCACGCAGAACGACAAAAGGCGGCCCTCAGCGGCAGCACCTCGCAGGAAACTCCCACGCAGGTACTTCGCAGTTCCCGTATGCAGCCAAGATAAGACATTCTGTGGGACTTCTGCCATTCCTTCAAAGGAATTCCTTCACTGAGTTGTCAGCCCCCATGTGCCTGGCACACAGGTCACACAGTATACCCGCAAATGGAATTTAAGTAGAATGCGTCCAGCAAGTAAGACACATGTTCTGACTCGCTCAAATCCTTGTCCGCCCTTAGAAATTGTCCGGTATGCTGGAAAATCCCCCCGCACAACAAGTCCGCGTAGCATGCACGGAGAGGTGTGATAGGGTCTAAACGTTGTTGCGGGTAATGAAAAGATTTGCGTGCGCACCTCCGGGCGACTACGAGTGAGATACGTGCTAGGTACTGTCATGTGCGGGTCATCTGCGGGGACCTCCGGGTAGTAAAAAAAAATGTTCTTCACAAGCCGCACGCAAGGCTTACCCGGAAAGGTGTGACACGGCCTTAACTGTGTGCTAGGTGTACCGTAACCGTATCCCTAATCCTTATCCTAAAGGCCGTGTCACACCTTTCCGGGTATTCAAGCCTTGCGTGCGAATTGCCCCTCCCCCACAGTGTAGAAGAGTGTAGAAGTGCGCCAAGAGGGTCTACTCTCGCGATTTTGCATGGTACGCTCATGGACAGGTTCCGGCGCCATTTTTAGGAAGCAAAGCGAGCTATGGCGGACCCTCTATTGAGATGTATCTGCCTTCATTTTATTTTTTTCCTTTTTTGTGGAGACATACAGGGTAAAAGAAGTTCTTCGGACCTCATTACGACATTTAGAAGTATCATTCCCTTCAAAAACGAAATATAAAATAATGAAGAAATTCCCTTTATCATCCAGTCTTTAATCCCTCAAAATTCGAGCCATTAAACTAATGACTTAATGATAGGGAGTGTATAAACATGGTGTTTGATATGTTTGAGATTTCTCACAGCTTCAGAGCTCCACCCCCCCCCCCCTCTCTCTCTCTATCTTTGAATTTTTTTTCTCTCTCTCTCTCTCTCAGCTCTTCTACTGGTTAAAAATGTAGGCTACTATACAATGATTTTCCTTAAAACAGCCAATAGAATTCATTATAGGCGGTCAATAAGATTATCATTTCTATGTAGTCATTTACAGAAAATTTCAGAACACTTATTTCTTCTTTTGAGGTTATCTTAAGTTTTCATTTATTTATTTTTGGTTGGGGGGGGGTTACCGTGGATCGGGTAATGTAGTCCTCTAGAACTTTTCACTGTGTTGGCACTTTTGTATGATTTGTATGTCTCTCTCTTTTCTTTTCTTTTTTGACTGATCATCAATCATAACAAGGCAAGTGCCATAATGTGTCTCGCCCATTCGCGTACAAGAAATTGTATGCGAATGGGATATAACAGATAAAAAAGAGATATAACAGATAAAAAGAGATATAAGAGAGTGCAAATTATTATTTGCTTCAGAATGGTCTCATAATATTCAAGTTATGTGCAGTTTAATGTTTCCAGGTTAGCGTGCCTGGTCAGTGACGGGGCATTAATCTGCACATTACTTGAATATGAGGCCGTTCTGGAGCAAATAATTTTCACACAACAGTAGATATATAATGTATTCTTAAATAAATCCCACAAGGATTGGAACAATCATCCCTCAGCATTCCCACTGATTCCCACTGATCGGTTACTAGCCATCCCCTTTAACATTGGGCTCTAAAGGTTCGTTGACCCCTGCCTGTGACCTTTGACCTTGTGGTGATCATCCACTCCCCAAGGGACAGCTACCATCCAAGTTTGGTAACAAATGGACCTACGGATCAAAAGTTATGACCCATAATAGAAACGTGCCATACAACTTTAACATTGGGCTCTAAAAGTTCGTTGACCCATGCTTGTGACTTTTGACCTTGTGGTGACTGTCCACTCCCCAAAAGACATATACCATCCAAGTCTGGTTACAAATGAAGTTATGGATCAAAAGTTATGACCCATAATATAAACGCGCCATAAAAACTTAACATTGGGCCCTAAAGTTCATTGACCCCTGCCTGTGAGCTTTGACCTTAAGGTGACCTTCATGTATGGTAAAAAGTGAAACTTTGTATGACCCCTTTTTCCTCGAAGTTTGATTGCAATTGAAGCCTAGAGTAAAGAGTTATTGAAGCTTATGTAGCGTTACGGACAGACGACGGCCGGACGGACAGACGCCGCAGGTGATCCCTTAGTCTACCCGCACCTCCGGTGGGCTCGACAAAAACGAACATGTTGTTATTCTTGGGTCGCTTTGTAGGCTCCATAATTTATTTTCAACGAAACGCATGTCAAATTTCAAATATTGTTCGTACATTCTGTTGAAAAAAAAAATGAAAGTAAAGTTTGAAATTAAATTTGAACTTTGATTAACATGAACCAAGCGGATGAAGGGGTATTATTTTTAGTACGTATTGTGTAATATGATGAGCGAATTTGGGCAGAACAGCCCTTTTGGTTGAATCATAAGCCGTCCTGAAGTAAATGGAATGAAATGAAATGAAATTAAAGTGTATGATCCTCATCATTCTTCTTCTTAGTATTATCGTTATCTAATTTATTCGTGATTTTGTCGCCGTCACCTTACATTTTCACATTACTGATCCCCGCCCATAAAACTAACGTCTCTTGTTAATTATAAAAGATGTTGATTATTCTTCTTCTCTGTGTGTGTGTGTGGGGGGGGGGGGGGGGGGGGTTGAACGTACATTAGTCTCCTTTCTTGGCCGCAATACACATGTCAGATCGTCTCTCTTCGCCGCAAATTGTAATACTTCCTATGCCCTATTGCATAAAAGTTATGATCAAACGCAAGTCAAGATAATCATACGCAACTTTATATTCAACCAATTAGAATGAAGAATTTGGGACTTGCGTTTGATCTTCTTGACTTGCGTTTGATCGTAAATTTTAAGCAACGGGGACCTCACGTCTGATCTGAGGACTTGTCAACCCCACTGCTCTCTCCATCCCATCGGATCTCTTGGATTTTCATGTAGAAATTCAACAATCTCTGCGCCCACTTTGTATAGGTGGAATGATATTTAAAATGTCTGTAATCAAAGAGAAAATATTCTGGGACAATGCGTGCCTGGCTGAATCGTGGTCTGTCACCTCTTGATCCAGTACGTTGTCGGTCTTCATGGTGCACTCTGTATTGGAGGTCGACAGTCATGGGGCCGGGGCGGTGAGAGGATGTCTCCCTCCCATACCAAAAAGCTTTTGTATTCTCAGACTTGACGATTTGGTGCACACTTTGGTGGAATATTTGCATTTTTAAATTAAAAAAAGATGAAATGTAGGGAAAATGCCTTCATATGTAATGAGAGGTGGATCGAAGGGGCCGGGGAGGGAGCATATGATTTTTTCAGAACTAAAATTCAATAATGTAATGTACACCTATGGTGCAATATTTGAAAATGTTCAATAAAAAAAGTATACTTTTAGACACGTTGCAAATAGAAGCGCTATCAATAGTGTAGAAAGAAAAAGCAAAATGGGAATGCAAAATGGGAATCGAAAACCAAGGGGGTGATCCCCGGGAAAAAAAAAAATCAGCAGAACACGCCCCCCCCCCGTACCCCCCCCCCCCCACCACCCTAAAAAAAAGTGATATAAGGCCAAAAGAGCAGGAGCAAAAAAGAGAAAGAGACTGAGGGAGGGATTGAGAGAGAAGGCCGCTTCAGTAGTGCCTATAGCTCGAACTTTAAGGGTCTACAGATTCCAAAATAATGGCCATTTCTTCATTTTTTTAGGCATAAATGATGATTCTAAATGGAATTTTGAGGTCTTTAATAATGTTATAGCGCTGTTTGCCTACTTAAAAAGGGGGAAATTAAAGGGGAGCAGAATTCACCCCTATAGGTCACGTCTGAAAACTGCCGCACCTGCACGTTAAAAAAAAAAAAATAAAATAGAAATGTCGCTATGGCGACTGATGTCTCCGCCATAATGCATGATTCTCCCAATAGGTGTATAGTACAATGTCTTCACAATGTGTGATGACAGTTTCACATAAATGGCAAAATATTGATATGACAGGATTGTCACAAATGTCTTGAATGTTCACTTTCCTCAAAGTGGGTTTGCTACAATTGTCTAAGAGTGCAGGTACACATATTTGGGGAAATGAGGATTTTTACTTGACTTCTGACCGACCCTGTTATAAGTTTATGTATTGAGTAATTTCCAAGGTCTGAAGAAAGAGTGTAATTACAGTACAAAGTCGTTTTTTTCATTTAAACCTGACCTTTGACCCTTAAACCTTTGACCTTTAACCTTCTGGCTGGAAATTTCAAAGAGAATCTCCATTAGATAATACATGTATACATTAAGTTTTAAAACTAATAATGCAAGCATTGCATTATATACTAGTATATGAGGGAAACAGTAAAATTTGGAGGAGTTCACCTTCAAGTTTGACCCCTGACTATTGACCTATGACCCTTAAATTCCTTAGATAATCCCTGCCAGTCAGTACATGCATAGGCCTATGTACCAAGTTCCATGAAGATACATTGAACCACTTGCGAGAAAAGTGAAATTGCAACATTTTCACCTAACCTTTGACCTTTTGACCTTTGACCTTATGACATGAAACTCTCTCTGGAGAATCTTTATGCAGCAGTACATGTCTACACTAAGTTTCAATAAAATACCATCTGGCATTGCATAGATATGGGGGAAATAGCAACATTTTTAGCATTTCACCTTGACCGTTTGACCTCTGACCTCTTGCCAATGTCACTAAAATCTCTTCAACTAATTGCCCCATCAGATATCATCCTTGGACCAAGTTTGGTGAAAGCTGCTTTATCCAGTTTTGAGTAATCACGTAAACAGATATTAACCTTTGACCTCTGTCCGATTTCACTAAAAAACTAATCATGTAATTGTCCCATAATACATTATTCTCAGACAAAGTTTGGTGAAATTTGCTCGATCCAGTCTTCAGTTATCGCGTAAACGGATACAATTTCATGATTTGACCTTGACCTTTGACCTTTGGCCGATTTCACCCAAAATCTTATCAAGTAATTGCCCCATCATACTTTATACTTTGTCCAAGTTTGGTAAAATTCCAGTTAATATTTCTCAAGTTATCGCGTAAACGAATGCGGACGGACGTACGGACGGACGGACGGACGGACGAAAATCCCGAAAACATAATGCCTCCGGCACCACTTCGTGGCGGAGGCATAAAAAAAAACATTCAGTCAGTGCGATGCATGCATAGCCTCCTGGGATCCACAGGTCTATTATGCGAAGCAACGTATCATGTACCGGACACATGCGCACCAGGAACATTATACACTGTTTCTACGGCAAACGCTCACGTAATTAAACGGGAGTGATCTGGCAGAACTACGTATCTCGGTTTGTTACGTAGTTTTTGCAAATCATACTCTACCAGCACTGATCTGCCAAAACGACGCATATCATTCAAAAAAGCTGTAAAGTTTCTCTACATATGTGGCAATGAGCATGTATTTTGAATAAGATAAAACAAAAGTTCCCTTTTTGCTATAAAACACGATTCCAATTATGTAAATCATTATGTAAAACGGCAGGCATTAAAACTTTAAACGTGAATATCTCGAAATCGCCTCCTTAACGAAGTGCGTACATAAGACATTGTTAGACTGACATATCTTTTTGGGTCAAATTCACACAAGGTCTAGAGAAGAGTGCCCCCTGCATACAAACGATAATAGAAATTCACTGTTGACAGACATGTTCTGGTATTAATTGGATATAATCATTATTATGAAGAACGTTGGCCCTTACACACATCTTTTCGAAAATCATAAAAACTAAGCTTAGAACGCGTAATGCTCGGGTTTTTTTTTTCTATACCTTTAAGCAAAGTTTAAAATGCTCTGTTTCTTTAAAGGCAATACACTGCAAAAAGTCGGGTGTTAATTATGAAACACCGAGCTGGTGTTAAATTTCCGGGGCTCAACCTACGGATGTCATATATATATATACATATATATATTTATACTTTCTTAGCTGCTATTTTTCTGGTTGATTTTGAACTTCAACAAGACGATCAAGAATTTCTCGATGAAGTATTTGATTTTTTGGGAAAAAAAAGGTGTGAACGCATTTACATCATAGTAACACGGTGGTCTCATATTGAAGCTGGACGGGTGCTATACCACTGACATTGACATCAGCGATATCAAATCAATTCCATGCGATGTCATTGTTTAATTAACACCAGCGCAGTGTCAAAAATATCACCAGCTACAGTGTCTAATTAACACCACGAAGTGCCTGGTGAACACTTTTCAACACCATCACAAAAGACTTCCTACACCCATGGTGTTAAATCTAACACCGACTTTTTGCAGTGTATGCGTTTCAAACACATGATCATGATGATGGAGTGGTCACAGGATATAGACTGTTTCAGCTTTGTATTCAAATTTTACCCATGCTTTCTTTAGAAAATTGCCCTTACCACCCAAAGCTTGTCTGAAGCTTCCTCTACTTATTACTGCAACAGCTATAAAATGAATTCCACGCGGGATGATGGCACTACATGAAAATACTTAAAATGACAATAAAGTTGCATGAACCTACCTGTATCTGCATATATGCGCAACTTCTCCTCGAGGGCGAGCTGTGCGGTACGAAATTCATTCTCCTGTTTGTTCTTAGAAGAACAGGGGCTGCCAGGGAGATTTTTCGCTTCCAACGCTAACAACGGTATCACAGTCATGACGTAATCGCCGATAAAATTGATATTGGTTTCCTTATCGATAAAATACGTGAGGACTCCCAGGAGAATGATACACGCCAGAGACACCAACAACATCAGTACGTACTTCCCTGCGTATTTTGCGAATGGAAGCTCATTTTCAATTATCTTTCGTAGGAGTGTACGGGAAATTTCACATTTCGTTTGTTCAGAACTTTGCGCCTCCGTGTCACTCTGACATAAATTCTTGAAAATCTTCTTGTCATGATTTCCTTTGTCTATTTTCCTTCCAATCACGTAGATACTATTGAAGATAGACTGGTAGCGATCAAAGAAAGTGTATACCGAACTAATCACCTTGACAATACAAACAACGATGTTGACCCAAATTTTAGGACTGGTGCGGATGTGAATGGCTATCCCGGTTAATGTAAGGGAAATGACTTGGATGATCAACATGACAACAGAAATGAACCTTAAAATGATGAACGAACACACCACAAAACTTATGAAATACAGTGAAATACGAGCACATATCCATTCCACGCAGCGTAATTGGCGAATTCCATACAGGTGATACAATGCAACAAGTCCTCCAAAGTATGCAACGTTTGACACAATGAAATCAAGAAGAATGTTCCTGCTTAGGAAGTACGTCCCAAGCAGCTCCCGTCGCCTGTTAAAATCTGGCCCGAAAATGGCATAGCAGACAAAGGCAACGGCGTAAGCGATCGCCGGCACAGTGAGTAGAAGAAAAACAACACATTTTCGTCGCTTCTCCTTGCCATCTATCCAAAGAATTAAGGGAACAAGGGGAATGTCGAGGATGTCAACATACTCCTCGGCTGAAGGTTCTTCCCGATCACCTACAGGAAGAGACGCTGTCAGTTCAATACGTGTCTCGCCGTGACCAGATTCTCTATTAATTGTTGGAAAAGAGGATCCTGGGAGGTGTAGTTTGCAATATTTGTATACCACACCAACTACAGCAACCAAAGTAATTTCAACAGCTAAGATAAAAGTAATTAATATCCAACAATAACTAGAGTATTTGCCATTGCGGTAGCAGTCATAATAGGAATTGATCTGGATTTCTCCCAGACTGAATCCCGGAAGCCATGTCCGCTTTGATGGCGGAACTCGAATCCTTTCTCTACAGAGCAAATCCATCTTGGCTTTTGGAAAATGTGCCCAATGGCCACCAGTCTTTTTCATTAGCTCCTTAAGTTCTGCCCTCGTTTTGGTAATTACGTCATACATCACTTGTGACATACAAGTGACTGTGGGAACGTTGTTTATGGTTTATCAATATCAAAAGCCTCCAAAGATATATTTTGTTTACCATACGACAAAGTTTTAAACGAGAGGAGATTTTCATCGTAAGGAAATTCGAGAAAAGCTTTACCCCTATGACCAATTGCCCAGACCCAGTTTAATTCGTTGATGAGATGATCTTCTTCTACATAACTTCCGATTATATCCGTAAAGTTGATCACAAATATAACTTTTCTTGTTTGTTCAACTTTAATAGCTTTTGCATATTTCGTGAAGTTTTGTTGAGTGGAGTTGATGAGTTTACAACCCGAACCGGATAGCGCCACATTTGATGAATGCGAGTTTGGATGATCTTTCTTACAGATCGTCAATATGACGACAACTGTTGATAGAATCATCGACAACACTACCACTGCGAAGGAAACGTACAAACAGACCCGGCGGGCATCCATATTGAAACATCCGTAACTCAAAGTGCGACGTTATGGTACCTATGGAAACGGAACAAAAGGGTGCGTATTATTGCATATGGAATTTCTATTACGCTGACACGTATAGGATACAAAAACATTTATGTCACAGCTCCGTAAAGAATAACCACAGTTGGATGCTCAATGTTAAGGTACAATTCGTAAGAAGAGAGAAATATACACACCAGTCATTTGAAAGAAAAAAAAAAACATGTTATGTTTTGTAACAAATTTCGATAAGAAGTAACTTCGCTGGTCATCCAGTGTCACTTGACTATAAACTTAATTCCATTTTATTATGAGACGGAAATGCCGGTTCGGTGATTACGTATAGGAATTTAACAATGTAAAAGAACGGGGATCTGGGCGAATGAATCTTGCATGCGTATGCCATTACAGAGATGAGTGAAAAAGACATAATTATTGTTATTTATTTAGGGTCTTTACTATTAACAGAGTGTAGGTCTACACGTAGCGTCCCTCTAGGTCTTGTGAAATTCTTTTGTAGAGTTAGCGCGCATGAATGATAACTGTGTTCAATTTTGTAATCAGCTACCGATAAAAACAAATTTGACGGGTTAAAAAAAGAAATAAAGATAAAACTATGTGTTTCTAGTTGGAAAAATACACAACTTAATAGACCTTCGTACATATGTATCTGCTTGTGCTTGTACTAAGCATGTGGCAGTGAAACAAGGCAAAGAAGAAGAAGAAGTATAAGAACAACAACATCAAAATAGGCGCAGGTTTGTGAAAGCTTACTATTGTGGAAATAATTGGAGTTCAGTTTATTGAAACGAATTATCGTGCATATACTCACTGCACTCATCTGCCACGCCTTGCCGTCTTCTCTGCAACACTCGTGATGAATGCTCCGCTGGTGCACGTTTGTAATACGTCTTTATTCAAAGAGTTGAAGGAAACTGTTTTGCTCATCGAACAAGACCTTTCACTTTTATCATTACTTTTATTACAATGAGGGTAACGTGTCGTGTGCAAAATTTGCTTCTGCGCAAGCTCAATTCCGAGAAAAACGCCCCTCGCGTCCTGGAGAGAGAGAGAGAGAGAGAGAGAGAGAGAGAGAGAGAGAAAACGACTCGCAGCCGAAATTGCAGCAAGCCAATCAGCGACCTTAAAAACCTGAATGGGATCTTATAATTTTGGTTCAGACCAAACTTCAGATTTTTATAATTCTTTGGTGGCATAATGAAAAACCTTTTATGAAATATGAAAGGGCGGGTAATTTCAAAAGGTATTAAACTTTTATTCGAAAAAAAAAAATGTTGAATGGCTGAAATATCCCAAACAGAAGAATCGTAATAAATAAGGTAAGACTCACCTCTTATTAGGACCACTTTGATTTTAGACGTCTCATCCACTCCAAAATTGGTATTCATCTGCTGACTTTTGAAATCCTCTTAAAATGGTATAGGCCTACTCTCTATAATTTCATAAGTGGTTTCTTGATACGACGGAGAAAGTTAAAAGCTCAATCCCCATCTCAACTAATACTATACAATACCTTTAACGGGTTCTAGGAACAGTACCCCCTGGAAAACCACCCTCCGGATAACTACCACCCGGATAATTACCCCCCAGGAGAATTCCCCCCTAGGGCAACTACCTCCCGGACAACTACCCTCCAAGGGCAATTACCCTCCAGGGTAATTACCCCCTAGGACAACTACCCCCCGGACAACTACCCTCCTAGGGCAATCACCCCCCAGGGCAATTCCCCCTTAGGAAAACTACCCCCTGGATAACTACCCCTCGGATAACTACCCCTGGATAACTACCCCCTCGGATAACTACCCCCTGGATAACTACCCCCCGGAAAACTACCCCCTGGGTAACTACCCCCCGGAGAACTACCCCCTGGATAACTACCCCCCGGAGAACTACCCCCTGGGTAACTACCCCCAGGATAACTACCCCCCGGATAACTACCCCCCGGATAACTACCCCCCCGGATAATTACCCCTCGGATAATTACCCCCCGGATAATTACCCTCCGGATAACTACCCCCCCCCCCCCCGATAATTACCACCAGGATAATTACCACCAGGATAATTATCCCCAGGTTAATTACCCCCTCCTCCGATAACTAGACCCCAGATAACTTCCACCCGATAACTACACCCTCCGATAACTTCTCGAGGATGATTACCCCGGATAAGCAAGCCTACAACTCCCCCTCCCCTATAACTTTCTAGACGAAAATTACCCCCAGGACAGTGCACCACGCCAATTACCCCCTGGGTAACTACCTCCCGGGTCATTGCCCCCCCCCCCCCCCATCTTACCTTTAATAAAAAGAATATCATTACTACAGGAAACGAAGTTCTCTGTTTTATTTGCCAGGAATCACGGAGATGCCATACTGATACATCATTTTATGAAAACAACATCTTAAAGATTTACGATTTGTATCGTTTGCACTTAGGACAATTTATGTCAAAGCTTAATTTCTCCCTCTGTATTTTGACTCTATGTTCATATAAAAACGAAGCTGTCCCTTCATATCCTACCCGGTAATCCAGTAAATGTCAATGCCTTTAACCAAACTATTTTCGCTAAATCTGTATTTTCTTTTACTGTTCCGAAATTTCGGATTTCTCTTGATAGTATAGTATAAAAGAAGTCTTAAGTTTGAATGCCTTTACCATTGAACTAAAGACATTTTGAAGAAATGTTACACTTCAGAATGAGTTAAACTTTTTGCAATATTTTTTAACCACAATTGTCTATCGTTTACCACAACTCCATGTAACACTTCTTTATTTTGAGGAGCTTATACCTCATGCCTCACGTGCCCTGGTTTTGACCCATCATCTTCCTCTTCCCTCTCGCTTTTCTCTGTCCACCGTGAAGGTAGTCTATTCCTGTCATTCATAACTCACCTTTCCTCTTTCTCTCATTACAAGGGATTTATCTCGTGTGTGTTAATGTGCAGTGCACTCCCGTTAAAACGAAATGCTCGGGACCGGCAGTTTTTTTTTTTTTCGTTTTAACGAAATTTCGTTGTAACCGAACAAATATAATATGCAATGTATAACGAAAAGAAGGAAACCACGCATAAAAAATTCTGTTTGTTGAATCCTCATCATACGCTGGAAAGCTATGTGAAATGGGAGAATACCTTTTTAATTTCGTTAAAATATTACATTTTAAAAAGAGCATAAAGTTGTTTATGTTGTCACACATGTGTAGAAAATGACGGTGTAGGATTTGGTTACAGTTCGCTATTCCAAAGGTTCTTTTCTTACTAAAGTACGTTACTCCGAAGACTCCTTATTCCGAAGTTTCGCCATTCCCGGGATTCCGATGGTTTGTTTATGTGAAGGTTCGCATTTCCGCAGAATCATTATTCCGAAAGTTCATAATTTAGATCAAAATAATATATTGTTCATTTTCCGAAGGTTCGATGATCTGAAAATGAAATGAGGTTCGTCATTCTGAAGGTTTATAAATCAAAAAAAGAAAAAGGTTCACTAGTCAGAAAGTCCGTTGTTCCGAAGGCTTTTTCATCCGAAAACGAAATAAGGTTCGTAATTCCGAAGAAATTTTGTTAATGAAAAAAAAAATGAGAAAGGTTAGTTATTTCGAAGATTTATTTATCTTAAGACGATTATAAAGACTGCAATTCTTAAGTTTTGTTAGTGTACTCTCCTTTTTCCACCATGGATTAACGATACTTTTTGTAATGTTCCGATTAACGAACGTTTTGAATTCCTATCATTTTCGGACTAACGAACCGTATAAGAATAAGAATAAGGACCATATTTTATTATCGAATTAACGAACCTTTGGAATAACGCCAAAATGTGCTTAATAACAAACCGTCTTTCATTTCCGAACTAACGGACATTTAGTTGTATCAGAATCTGTGTGTTTTGTATTAAAGGACTTCGGAACAATGAAACAAACCTTATCTGAATTCAAATTATTTTATTACAACAACGTAAGTTCCCCTCGGAAACTGTGCGTGATACACGGAGTGAACATTCAATGATGCGTTCGCTCATGCAGAGACGCTTTAATAATGCTTGTTCCGCTACGCATTTTCGAATGCGATCCGCATTTCGTTATAACGGAGCGCATTTCTTTTGTTTTTCTTTGTCAGTGGCGCTCAGAAAAGACTTCGTGATAACGAAAATTTTGTTATAACCGTCTTCGTTATAAGCGAATTTTGTACCATAGACTTTAATGGCGATAATTTTGGGACCAGAAGTTTTGCTTCGTTATAACGAAATTTCGTTATAACCGTGTTCGTTGTAACGGGAGTGCACTGTATCTTTATTTGTGTACTTCGTCTCTGTCTTAATTTGCTTTCTTTGCATTGTTTCATCAATTTTGTAACTATTTTACTGTTATACCGTTAACGCTCATTTCAGAATTGCCCTACTGCATTATTGGGCATATTAACAACTAGTATATCAAGGATGTGGGAAGAGATTGTCACCTCCTTGGTATGATCACTGCAGAACATTACCTCCCTTGACAATTACTCCTTATTAAAATTAGGCTCCAAACAATCACCCCTCTTACAATAACTCTCCCCCAGAAAATTACGTCTCTCATTGTTATTTTCGAACACGTTAGCTATTTGATTTGAAAAAAAAACTAACATTTTTTCATATCGTCTGGTTTTGGTCGAGACCTAACTTCAGGTTTGAAACATCTTTTGGGTGAGATAATTAGAAACCCCTTACGAAATACTAAAGAGCATGTTATTCCAAGAAGGATTCAATTTTTTGAGAAAAAAAATACTCTTGAAATGGCCGGGATAAAACAGAGCAGCCCTATAATGTAAAAAGGATTCTGTCAACTACCACTCTCCCTAGATCTATTCAAAAAGAGGGTGCAGGACAAAAGACTTCGTTAACAACTAGGGGTGTTTTGTAAAAAAAAAAGAAAAAAAAAAGAAATACCGTTAAACTCGTAATATTTTACTCTTTCTAATGAGACTAACTTATATTTGAACTGGATTTCCTCTTAAAGTGTCGAGAACATTTAATTTGAAAACTAGTACAATTCTACTTGTATGTAAAACAAGCTGTAGTTTTACTCTCATGACAGATTAGGGCACTTTTTGATAAAAGTTGCCAGTTATGACATCTTGTTAGTATCTAATAATTTCAATAAAACCATGGGTTCTGCTTGATTGATAAGCTCGAGTCACTGACTTGTTACCATGGACCTGCTTTGATCGACCTACAACGATTGGTAATTGTGTGGAACTGACAGCTTGTCAGGACTGATAACTTTCATAAAACCGTGCCCGGATCCTATCATAAATTATGGCTTTATATCGAAGAGTCCCTCGCTAATGTTAAGGGAATATGAATTGCAGTGAAATCAACTCTCCTTTTCTTATGTTTATCGTCTATCATGTGTTATAACGGTAGAAAATAAATGACAAGCCAAAAGAGTGATGACAGTGTAAGAGAAAGGTGCCTCTTCTGATATGGTGTTATGAACTTATGGAAAATATACGACGGGTGGTAACTTTCGGGGGGGGGGGGGCGGGGAGGGAGGGTTGTCCAGTAGGTAAGTATCAGGAGGGGGCGGGGGGGGGGGGGTTCGGGGTATTGTTAATGGGGGGGGGGTAGTAATCCGGGTGGTAGTTATCCTGGGGGTAGTTATCCGAGGAGTAATTATCCGGGTGGTAGTTATCCTGGGGGTAGTTATCCGGGGGGTACTTATCCGGGGGGTAGTTATCCGGGGGGTAGTTATCCGGGGGTAGTTCTCCGGGGGGTAGTTACCCAGGGGGTAGTTCTCTGGGGGGTAGTTACCCAGGGGGTAGTTCTCCGGGGGGTAGTTATCCAGGGGGTAGTTATCCGGGGGGTAGTTATCCAGGGGGTAGTTATCCGGGTGGTAGTTATCTGGGGGGTAGTTATCCGGGGGGTAGTCATCCAGGAGGTAGTTACCCAGGGGGTAGTTATCCGGGGGGTAGATGTCCTAGGGGTAATTGCCCTTGGGGGTAGTTGCCCTAGGAGGGTAGATGACCGGGTGGTAGTTTTCCTAGGGGGTAATGGCCCTGGAGAGTGATTGCCCTAGGGGGGTAGTTGTCCGGGGGGTAGTTGCCCTAAGGGGGAATAGGCCTGGGGGGTAATTATCCGGGTGGTAGTTATCCGGAGGGTAGTTGCCCAGGGGGTAAATGCCCGGATACGCCTTTAACGACGTAGATATGGGGACGGGAGTCCACATGTTGGTACCGACCTATTGGTCTTCCCGTCGTGTAGAAAAAAAAAAAAATGTGATGAATTCTAGGTAAGTAATATTCTGCCAAAAGGATCAGGTTCTACAGGAAATACTGTTTGAACAAAAACTAATGTACCATTCCATTTCCTTTGCATGTCCGTGTGCCAACATCTGGAAATAGTGACATACGCACGCGATCATTAAGTGTTTTAATCTGACATACAGGGTGCTTTCTATGGTGGTTGCTCCCTCGATCCTCCTCTTGTTTTCTTTCTTTCTCTCTCCCTCTCTCTCTCTCTCTCTCTTGTTCTCCCCTTTATTTCTCTCCCTCCCTCCTTTTCTCTTCCGCTAACTTTTCCATCATGTCTTCTGTAAAAAAAAAAAAAAAAAATGATGCAGACCAGAGCCTTCTGCTATTACAAAGTTTGGCCAACCCTGTTTTTTCGATCTACGGTGCCCATTGCGTTAAAAGAGGTTCTATCATGTAATAGAGTAAGCCCTCACCATTAAGTTCGTACAAAATTAATGAAAACGGTGGCAATTGCCACGAAAGAGGTTGACTACTAGAAAAGTGTAGTACCCTCGCGAATGCTCGACTTCTCGACCACTTTGCTAATGGCGGGGGTCGTTCATTTGGCACCGCTTCTATATGTGAGCGCGCCCTCTTTTACATTGTAGAACCTCTTTTGTGGGCATAAGATGGTGCCTGTGTTTAAGGGCTCAGACGCGTATTAAATAAAATGGAATGTCCCAGACCCCTTCACAAATTCGTACCAAAGATACCAAAATAAACGAAGAAAAAAATTAACTAAAACGAATGATGTAGTTTGGCAAAAAAAAACAAAAACTGAATAGCTGTAGATATTGAGTATGAGTTCCTCTACAAACTGCATTTTGGTGGAAGATAAAAGCTTTTCTGATAGAATTTAAGGGGACTATATTTCATTGGGTACATGTACGGAAAATAGGTGATTTTTTGACTGACAAGAACTCGTAGTCTGGCTTTGCGGACCCCTGAACTGATTTTTAGCAGAAGAACCCACCCTGAAAATTTGATGGATGAAAGGGTATATCTCATTTATCCAGGTTAGTGAAGCTGAAGCACATCATTATTTTCTCACAGCTATTTTACAGATTTTTTTTTTTTTTATTTGATTTTTAACACACATCCCTATGGAGAAATATTTATGGGTGTGAGCCCTATAGAGAATGCATGCAATGCACACAAGTCTATGGGAAGTATTCATCCCGTACAAGCTCTGCTGGTTTATGTTGATCTATTGTGTCAGATCTCTTCCTCCCTCCCCCTTCTCCTCACCCCCCCCCCCCCCCCCTTCTCTCTACCCTTCTCCTCTACCCCACCCCCAACTCTGTTTGGCTACAATTTGTTTTGTTATTATGTTGTTGTGGTACTAGATCTTTGTACATAGCAGTCATCAGTATCACACAACTTGAATGACTGTGTTATTGTAATGTATTTCTTTGTTTTGGCTGCCACTAAAACAGCTCAAAATACATAGAGTTAGTCTGTTTGACAAAACAAAGTCTTTTGAAGTACTTTGTAGCTAATAAAGTCATGATGACACCTCCATAATCAACGATTACTGCCTGCATATATGTATTCATTTAAATATGTAGAACTGATTAACACTGCAAGATTTATTTTTGAAAATAAAAAAAAAACACCAAAGGGCATGATTTTCAAAAGTGTTCCTTTGAAAAGCTTTATAACCCTTGAATGTGTAATTTCCCATATGATGTAGGGGCAAATATCATCAAAAACATATCCATGGTGTCATTAAAAGTCTTTATTTGCCATGGTGGAAACCCCTGTGTGCCACGTTATTCAGAGACACGGATGTAGTCATGCTTTGAGAAAGAATTCTGTTTTTTCTTGTATTTAACTTCTACAAATTGTGACCGTGCACCTCAAAACGAACATAAAGTCGCACACACTGATTTTGCATGAGGACTGAAAATAAGTGAAATGGGTCAACCTAGCCGAACTTGACTTTTTTCATATTTTCTGAAAGAGCGGGTGTTCTTTTACATTATGCTAAAATTTGGTATCATAAAACGGGCAGAAAAGTGTTTTTTTAAAGCAGTTTATCTCGAACATTTTTGGTAGAATAGTGTGATTAGGTGTGTCTTTAGAATCCCTTTTTCATTTCTTGAAAACCTTGTCCACACTCTTCACTTTCAACTCTACTAACTTTTGAAGCGATGACGCTGCTGCTTTGAAAGTTGGCAGTAATTATGGACAGAATGTGTTAATGAGGCGTGCTTAATTTCAGTTTAATGTGATAATCCCTTCATTGTTGTTACTCTGGTGGTTTGCTTCCTGTTTTTTGTCCCATTCATTGCACAGCCAGCACGGTTTGGTAAAGATTAAGCGCTTGAATAGACACTGTACTTCAGAGCCTCTTTTCTCAGTTCACACTTGTCCTGAGTTTGTGCTTTCTTTCCAATATTTAGATAGGTTAGAAAAGTCCATTTGATTTGAGTTATACATCATTTTAAAGCTTAAAGTCTGCTGTTTCAGAATATTGTCTTAACTAAAAATTCATGTCTGGCGACTTTTTGTTTGTTTTGAGGTGCAGGGTCACAATTTATCTTAACCCTATAAAGCCCAAGGGGGGGCACATTGTGCCCCCCCCCCTACCAGATTTTCGTTTGCCACTCCTTCGTCCTTAAACCGATTTCAACCAAATTTGGTGACTTTTCCTAAAATCTTATTGCGAACATTTTGATATATAATTTAGCTATATTTGATGTTGCTGGTTGCCATGGCAACCATAAACTGACAACCATGTCAGTCAGATTTTGTATCTTTTTTCTGTTCCCATTTCATTTTACAGCATTACAGTGTATGAAATGGGTGTTTCTTGGCTGAAATTTGTTGAAGAAGCAAAATTTGAAGTAATCATGGTCCTGGAAAGTTTTTCTAATTATTTCCTTTGTTTTTATGTGACAAAGGCATAAAACAATAGATATAATAGAGATAATTGAAAGCAATAATATTTTCTACAGATTGCCCTTATATTTTGAGTTATTTTGATTCCTTCACCCAAGTTATGCCTCTAATATCATTATTTTATCATATTTTCGATTTGCAATCTCAAAATTCCACTATTATGCAAATATGAAATGTCATAACTATACATGTACCCATCCCAAACATTTCATCTCAGGTCTCATAATGTATCGCTATGTTGATATGAATAGTGCCCCCATGTGGTGACCTTGACAAATTTCAAACATAACAAATAATAAAGTTCCACTTGCTTATCATTTGTGGCAAATATGAAAATGATTGGTCTATAATAAGACATATATAATGGGGATACAGAAATTATACCGAAAAATCATGTTTTTAGCATATTTCCTATGTATTTCTTTATATTTTTGTAAATAGCGCCCTCCATGGGTGACCTTGTGAAAATTCAAATGTACGGTCATGTAGATTATGAGTTACTCTACCCACATGCCAAATATGACGATGATACATCAAATGATAAAAAAGTTGTATGGGGGGGGGGGGGCACAATGTGCCCCCCCCCCCCCCCCCCCCCCTTGGGCCTGCGAGGGGTCAAAATAGCTTGGGCTTAATAGGGTTAAGCTGGACATAATAGTGAGCAAGTTAAAGACGAATGTCAAACTTTGCTTCAATATAAATTGTATGACAAATTTACTTTCAATTTTTCTTTTGAACATCCAGCTGCTACATTACTGTGAAGGTATGACTTTTGCACATAAAACTGTGACAGAAACTCAGAATGTTCACGCAAATCTAGTTGGGAACACCGCTTGATAGTCAATCACCACATAGAATGCAAGCCGTGAGTGAGAGGAACAAGCGCCAGAAACGCTTCCATTGTATCGCGGGATTAGCGAGTTATCGATCGGTTTCGGCGGCTTTGTTTGTTGAGCAGAATATGCGAAGTTGGCGCGCCGTCGACTGAGTCGGACGTGCGAACGTGGTACATAAAGAGTTAAAAAGTCAAATTAGGAATATGACCTCCACTATAGGACTCACACCCGTAAATAAAATGGAATGTCCAAGACCTCTTCACAAATTCGTACCAAAGATTAATTCGTACAAAAATTAATTAAAAATCAATGATGTACTGTACTTTGGCAAAAAAAACAAAAACAAAAACTGAATAGCTGTAGATATTGAGTATCAATTCCTCTATAAACTGCTTTTCGGTTGGAAGATGAAAGCTTTTTTGATGGAATTTGAGGGGACTATGTTTCATTTGGTTCGTGGAAATTAGGTGATTTTTTTTAAGACAAAAACTCGGAGTCTGGCTTTGCGGACCCCTAGACAGAATTTGAACCGAACAACCCACCCTGAAAATTCGATAGATGAAAGGGTATATCTCACTTATCCAGGTTAAATGCTGCTGAAACACCTCATTTCTTCCAGCTATTTTACAGATTTCTTTTTTTAATTTGATTTTTAACACACATCCCTGTAGGGAAATACTTATGGGTGTGAGCCCTAAAGTTGGCCAAACTCTATGATAGAAGGCTCTGGTGCAGACTATGTGCACCCTCTCTCTAACGGCAGTCATAAGTCAACATAAGAAACCTGCAAACTTCACTGTCGTCCATCATATCATCCATTATTATGCTGCTGTCAGACCGAATGAAATTGACGGAATCACTGAATATTTCCTGCCTCTCTTTATCATCGCCTTTTTCTCAAAAATTAAACATTATCTACATTTCCAAGAAGTAAAAAACAACGTAATGTTGGTTCAATCTACCCTCATCTGCCCTGTGAAGTTCATCACAGTTAAGTATAAACTTTAAAAAAAATGCTTCTTACATCGACCAGTTAATCACGTTTGATTAAAAAAAAAAAAAGTTATGTTTCACTTATCCTTGAGAATTTGCGGTATGATGACAGACCTTTTCCATCCCTCTTCTTTTCCTTCTCCTTTTCTTTCTTCATTTTTCCCTGCTCCTCTTTGTTCGTTCTTCGTTGTCCAGTATCTGTCTGAGTGCATTTTCTCAATTTCTATTATTTTTGTGTTTTGTGTTATTGTTGTTGTTGTCGTTATGCTAGTGTGGCCGATTTTATTTCTTCCTTTCTGGTCAATTTTCCTGGTATACCTGGCCCTATCGTGTCAATTCCATAAGTGTGATAACGTTTATATGTTTTGCTAAAGCATATTAAGTATTATTTATAGTATCAACATCATTATTTCAATGAGTAAATGTATAATAGTAAATAGAAGGATTGAAAATGAATAAGTTTTATTGGTACATGTGTAACAAAGTGGTACAGTTGTTTTGTTCCAGTGTTCCACGTCTTATAATTTTTTTTTTTTTTTTTTTTATCAGTGGAACACTGTTATTCATCGTAAAGGCCGTGTCACACCTTTCCGGGTAAGCCTTGCGTGCGACTTCGAAGAACAATTTTGACAACCCGGAGGTCCCCGTAGATGATCCGCACATGACAGTACCTAGCATGTATCTCAACCGTAGTCGCCCGGAGGTGCGCACGCATATTTTTTTTTCCCCCGCAACCGTGTTTAGGCCCTGTCACACCTTTCCGGGCAAGCTACTTGGGCGTGTTACGTGCAGGGATTTTCTGGCATACCGGACATTCCTGCGGGCGGAAAAGGATTTGAGTGAGTCAACGCATGTGTCTTACTTGCTGGACGCGTTCTACCTAAATTAAACTTGCGAGTATACTGTGTGACCTTTGTACCAGTCGCGTGGGGACTGACAACTCAGTGAAGGAATTCCTGTAATAGAATGGCTGAAATAACACAGAATTTCATTATCTTGGCTGCATACGGGACTGCGAAGTACCTGCGTGGGAGTTGCCTGGGAAATGCTGCCGCTAAGGGCCTCCTACTGGCGTTCTGCGTGGACCTCTACGGGCATTCCCGCGACTCACCCGGAAAAAGTTTTGGTCATGCTAAAAAATTGGCTGCGGTTAAATCGGACTTGCGTGAGCACCTCCGGGCAACTACCCGCTAGATACTGTCAGGTGTGGACCAACTGCTCGTGATTTCGGTGTTATCTCCTGAACTTCCTTTGTACACATTTGGTATCTCTGCTATTGTACACTGCATCTGACTTGTACCTCGCAACTCTCAAGAAGTCTTGTGCCGCGGACATTGTTTTCTTTTTTTTTTCTTTTTACTTTTTGGTGTTTATATTTCTCCAATTCACAAATTGTCATTCATTTAATTACATATACCAAGTAAGAAATAATCTCACATCCGCGTCTGGGAGTCTACACCCTACAAGCAATGCTTCTATGTAGATTCCTCATATTTCACATGTTTTGTTGTCTTATAAGCTGTATTTGACAATTCATCCAGGCTTTTGTTAATTGTGATGTTTATGTTCTATGTATTTCTTGAAATGTGGAATATGGAACAATAACAAACAAACAAACAAACAAAACTGCGGAGAGCTCCGCGAGTAAATTTGTTCCCCCGCAAGTTAAGCCGCAAAACTTCCCCCGTACTGCTCCAGTCACACAGTGCCTTACGATGGGTTACGTCCGCCGCCGATAGATGCGGATGAGTGGACGTAGGGGGACACAGCGTGGACGCAGGCATCCGCAGGGTCGTATGTGGCCGTAACCTTCCGTAACTAATCCGTAAAGAAACGCAAAATGACGGCGCCAAGCCTACGAAATTCTAAAATGTTCAAAATTTCGCAGAGGGCCTCCACGGATGCAGCCTTACGCAAGTAACCGTAATTAAACGTAGATATCCGGAACTGAACGTAACTATCCGTAGCTTGGACGCAGACCATCCGCAAAAATATTTACTTCCCGTCCATTTGCGTTCATTTGCGTCCACCGTAAGAATCCGAAATTAACTGCAAGTTAACGTATCACAACACTTACGTCCGCTTACGGACATTTACGGAGAGTTACGGATGCTGCGGGCGATTGCGTCCCTTGTCGTTTTCCGTTTTCCACTCCCATGGGAACAGAGAGTCGTGTGAAACCACACCACCCGTGTTGCCAAGATGCAACGCATGTACCTGAAGGAATACTACAACATAGTCTGAGCGGTGGAGTGGCAAAATCGCATGGTCGAGTTATGAAATTTCTCCCATAAATGGTCATTTTACGTGGCACCCATATACAGATGACATTGTTGACCCTTGGTGCTAAACTTATTCTTCTTGCACTCTCTGAATGTATGTTATTCGAAAAAGGTCAATAATTTGGGTAGGGAATGGGGTTACAGCATTGAATTTACTTTTCTGGCCGGGGAGGATATGGGGCAGCGATAAATTATATAAAATGAGAACGGCAGTACACTGTATTTCTATAAAGTTTTAACCACTTTACATTCTGTGGAATGTGTATTACATTTTGGTTTGTTTTTTTTGTATTTTGGAAATGGAGGGGTATTCTAAGGTCCAGATATTTTTTTGTTTTTTTATATCTGGAAACTTATCAAGCATTTATATATTATACCAGTCTCATTTACATAACCCAGTAAGTCATGACTATCGATGCACAATTACAGCTAAATCAAACCTGTTCTATTCCATGATTGTAGTTTATTTTTTCTTGCTCTATTGTTTAACTTATCGATCTATATTATTTTTTAATTGTGGTATAATTATGCTATGTATACTGGACATTGATGATGCATATTCATATTTGAGTTACAAAAAATCAATTCAAACTAAGAGTTCAAAATTTCCTTTTTCTTCTATTGCTGTACAATTAAAGGAATGCGAAAAGTCTTCACAAGTTGTACGTGACATAATTTCAGCTTTTCCCTAACGTACAATATAAGACAGTCCGATATGTGACAACCTCGTTGTCATTATACACTAACTGAGTAGGGATCGTCAGATAAAACCACATGGTCCATAATTATTCACGACAATCTGTAACTATCCGTAACTCTCCGCAAGTATTCAGAAGTATTCGGTTAGTTTACGCAAGTCGAAAAAACAAATAAGGTGTCAATTCGTAAGATATTCCGCAAGTGGACGCAGGTGTGCCCATCTGATCGTATCTGTGCGTATCGCCTGCATTTTTCCGTATTTATTGGTAAAAAATTCTTGTGACGGCAAACGATCCGCGAGAGTCCGCAGGAAAAATGACTTTTTTGGACGTAACTCCGGACGCAGAGCATTATGTGACTGGGGCTTTAGGTATGACAAGGCATGAATAACAATTGCAAGCATTCTTGTTCGCCCGCTGAAAATCTTCTACGTGCTGGAAACTACCTCCTCGCCACAAGCCCGCGTAGCTTGCCCGGAATGGTGTGACACGGCCTTTATGATTATAAAATAATATTTTTGCTACCATGGCAAAGTGCATTAGTTTCGTTTTATGACATCGTTCGTGCATATACTTTATATCTTTTTTGAAAAAAAAATCCTTTGTCAGACGAATGAAAGACAATTTGAAAACAATTATACCACTTTCAATCATGTTCCTTTTTTATGGAAATGACTAAACTATTGAATTGATTTGAATTGAATTGAATTGAATTTTATCCTTGAAAGTTTCTCCACTATAATCGTCTCCTGGATGTCACCAGCAATAGACACGTGTCACATTACATACTTTATCCATTTCCCTTTGAAAGTGATGTTCTTCTTTGTGTTTATTTTCCTATAAAGCTAAGGAAAGCAAAACAAGTCCACAACGTCTTGAATGATTTACTTGACGACAATTCACTCCCTGACACTACTCGATTAATTTCTCACACTTACAACGAATCTTCTTCATTCCAGGAATCAGTAGATTTCACCCATTGATCCTAACATCTTTAACCAAGTACGGTATAGTCTCGTTGGTATCGTTCGGAAATTTGCTGTCCAGCTTACCCCAATACTTCGGGGCAAGTGGGACAATGTGTAATCTTGATCTTAATTATGAAAAACATTTACTCCGAACGTATATCACATCTATTATTTGCGTCTTGTTCGTTCAAACTGTGATTCTTGAATATTTCTTGGAGCGTTATTTTTTTTTGATAATTTCTAAATAAATGCTTTGATTAGTGTCCCATTTACCCCATATCATTGTACTTTATTGTATGTGCATATCTTTCTTACAGTTCCATGAATATATCCATTGTTTTTTTTATTTCTTAAAAGAATAAACAATATCTTTTCAAGTTTAAGTTTTCTTAAGAATATTAGCCTTCTTAATCTCCTGAAAAAAAAAATACATGTTTCTCAGAAAAATAAAGGAAGAAAATGATTTGGAGAGGAAACTTTACACAGAAAATTAATCAAAAGAAACATCTCATTTCTTAGAGAAAACGTTCCCGTTTTATGTAATACTTATGAAACTAAAAGTAATATTCACACATGATCATCTATGTGTGGAGAAAGCCCGACTGAAGTCTGATCGCTTATTTTCCACGACTAATCTTTACCCAACATTTCCCAACCTCTGCTCGACCTTTTACGATCCACACCCGATTTGTCATGACTTCAGCACGAGATACTTGACACCTTCTCTACAATCTCTATTGGATTCAACCGATCCTTGTACGATACTCATACAATAGGTGTTAGACCTGCTAGACCGACTCGACGTTACGTGAATTATACAGTCACAACCGGAACAGGTTTACCCACCCTCTCATGCGACAGTCGCAGAGGAGTCGTGCATTGCGTGGTTATGGTTGCGCAAGTTATAATCAAGTCTAGAGTTGAAAGGGAAATACTTACCCCACAAAAATAAAAGCAGATGCCGTATACTTACGTTTCGATAGCAGTTTGTGTACCCCATGGGCGCCGGAGTGTCTCGTGTAAACTGTTATGTAGTGAACTAACGCGAAAGTCAATTACTGGAAGTGTTTTGAGAGAAGTGGAAATGCAAAATGGTCTTACTGAATAATGCAGGTTAAAATGTTTTTAATATTTCATTGATCCTTCCCTATTGAACATACAGTATACTTTATACGCTATAATTTCCGATGGTTTGGAATATTGGTGTTTTGACTGCAGGGATGTAAATTATGTGTATCACCAACGGAAAATTTGTTACCCGAATTTAACAAAGCAATAGAAGAGCATAATTGTCTCAATGGATAAGACATGGAAATACAAACATACAATAAACATCCTTTCCATCGATTCTATCCTAAACGGGAATTTTTAATAGGGGCTTATTTCATCGACCCCTCGTACCACACAATGTCAAAATATAACATTGAAAGATTTGTTGATGTGGTATTATTGTTACAGCATTTCATTTTTGTAGTCAGTGTCAAATGAGATGCGTGGACTTGAAAAGGTTTTGCTAAACATTGTTACTGGGTCGCATTCACCTGTACTTTGTAATGAGTGTGAAATAAAACAATATAAAATTCCAGATCCTTGTATTCCTGGGGGTTCATTTAAAGTCAATGTCAAATGCACAACCACTCGTATTTGAATTGCACTTTTGCACTTGCCAAAAGCACAACCTTGGACTCGTTTATCAAACAAATACTAAACTCTATTCCCCCCTTCCTTCCTTCCTCCCGCGACAAGTCATGGCACTTTCTAAACTATTTGCGTTTTAACAGAAGACATAATAGACAATGTTCACATTTTTCCTGTTGCGCGAAGCCCATGGTGCATCCTGTCGTGACTTGATGCTAAAGTTGTCAACCAGAATGAATGTGTGTGTGGTCTTTTTAAAAAAATGGAAAACTCATTATTGCGTGATGGATAATGCAGATGCAATAAAATTCGTTAAATTAATCCTATCAATATATATATATATATATATATATATATATATATATATATATATATATAAACACTACACTCTCTTCCTCAATGTCCCTTCATTCCACGTCAATACTCGAGGCAAGTTTCAGTTTCAGTTTTAGCAAGTTTAATTTCTCAACTTCTACATTAAACAGAAAAAAAAGTCACGGTCCTTTGTAATTATTGGTATTTGACCGCAGGGATATGATCCTACGTGATGTGTGAAAGATGCATGTAGGTCCGGAGTTCCTTGTGCGTCCTTCCGCCACCTGTCATCAAATGTCGTTGACCGCTAGTATTTTGTTTAGAGGAAAGGAGTACACGTAATGGTGAGAGTGGATAAGGCAGGTGCAATAAATATCCTTTCCATTTGTCATTACAACGCCAATAAAACTTGATTTTACGTCGGGATTAAAAAAAAAAAAAACAGGTGAAACGGGTGTTACGACACATTTGGGTAACTGCACATTTGGGTATTAAAAAGAAACGTGTTACCCAAATGTGCCGATAGTGCACCTATACCTGACGGGATCAACTCTTACCAAAATGTGCAGTTGAAATGATATGGATTATGATATTTGGAGTGGTCTGTGTAAAGTAATGTGTTTCAGAATTTGTGGTTATACAACTTTTTGCGGCAATTGATTTTTCCATAGTTTTCTGTGTATGTACACAAATATATTTATTTTTCCCCCTCTGCACGTTAAACACATGATGCTAGTCAATGTTGTGATGTATGTTTGGTTCCCTGTATTTTTTGAGTATTCACTTGATGTTTTATATGTAATGTAATATTATTTGCTTTTTATCTGTTGTCAATATGTGTTTATGAATGTGTGACAAAATCAAATTTCCATGCCATGTTTTTATACATAATTTGGACAATAAAGAAATGAAATGAAATGAAATGAAATGATATGAAATGAAAGTGTATTTGTCTCACATTTTGGACAAGACACTATTTTAAGCTCACATTGCGATTGCTTTTCGTTTTTGGAGGCCCCCTTGGACACCTAGATTGGAGGGGGGGGGGGGGTAGGAGTATAAATCTGAGGGGGTGGGGGCCAAAGGGAGGAAACACATTTTCATCTTCTTATTCAGAACCAGTGGGCGAATAAATAATCAAACTTGGTGGGGATCATCCTTACGGGATTTAATGGTAATAGGGTAATAGGATTGTTCCTGTTGGGCAGATGACATCCATGGGAAGCCCTAGGCGACATAGGTAAAAATTGTGAACCAGGCCAAAAATCATTACATGCATGGCATGATGTACGTGGATATCTTTACAGCTGAAGAATAATGTTATAATTTATTTATGGGAATACCTAGGGTTCCCTCCTTGGAGACCGGGGGAGGGGGGGGGGGGGGGGGGGAGTAAGGGGGGGGGGGGTAAGGTTCATCTTTTTCAGAACCAGTGGACGGATTTCAGACAATCAAACTTGGTGAGGATCATTCTTAAGAGGTAGGGTCCTAAATTTGTATCGAAGTTAGTGTGGGTCAAGTGCTTTGGTAGGAGATTTAGCGTTCAAGGACTAAGAATTCAATTATAAAGGTGATCAAGAATAGCAGGCAGGAGGTAGTGTTCAGTGTTTGTTTGCAATTCTATGAAGGCGGGGGGGCATTTATTTTTCTTGCATAGATATATCGATGTATTGAGTCCCCTGTGCTGTCAAAGCACTTTCATAAAACCGGGTCAAGGGTGGCAATACAGTTTATTTTTATTCATTTTTTTGAGGGGGGGGGGGGGGTGTGATGATTGTGGAGGAGCAGAATGTTACCAAAATGTGCCGTCAATGTCCGCACATTTTGGTAAATTTACAAAAATGTGCAGATACCAAAATGTGCCGTAACATATTACGGCACATTTAGGTAAGTGCACAATTTGGCAATTTACCAAGGTAAATCGATTTATGTCACGGTTTATTTTTGTAAATTTTGGTAACATTTTGGTAAATTATCAAAATGTGCAATTTACCAAAATGTGCAGTAACAAACGTGCAGACCAAGTTAATCTTGAGTTTTCATATTTTCTTAAAAAGTATGTTCTTTTAGTTTGTGATTAGGTGTGTTTGTTTGTTTGTTTGTTGTTGTGTTTTTTTTTTTGGGGGGGGGGGTGTTTAATGTATTTTTCAGTTTCTTTCGCATTATTGATGAAAAAAAAAAATGCAGAAACCGCTATATGCTATACTCATAAGAACCACCACCAGCTGTCGGGCTGAAGCTCGGTGGCCTAGCGGTGATGACGCCTGTCCCGAGATCAGGAGGTCGTAGGTTCGATTCCTCCTCGAGTATGTACGCTCATGATTTCTTTTTTTTTTTTTTTTTTTTGGTGATGGCTGCTACTAAAACACTAATCAATTCAGTGCGTATTTACATGTACGTCGCTATCGGGTAATACTAGTATGTCATTCAGTCGCAACGGGAACATCTCGACAGAGATTTCCACGAATATAAAAAGAAACAAAATACTTCTATCTTTTGTTTCTTTGTTTTTGTCTTTAATTGAGTAATTACACCTTCGTCCATGTATAAATCACGTTCACATGTAATCGCACCCATACGTACACACACACACACGCGCACACACAATATCCCCTTATTTTGTGTTTTCAAACTGATCATATTATAAAATTATAATGACGACGAGGTGAGACACAGCCCTCTTGGTTATGAAAATAATGGTCAAAGTTTATATTTGAAGATACACATGTTAAAGTGAAGATGACTCTTAGAAGACTTGATCGTCATGTTTGTTTGTTGTTGTTTGTTTTACATTTTGAAGACCGATTGGTAAAATTATAATATTCAGTTTAATACATAGCCTGTCAAATCGACTTACTTGCACACGCCGACCCACGCATGGAATTTCCACTTGGTACCAATACAGAGACAATTTGATCTGAATTATTTAGGACTGTATAAAGAACTGGATTTCACGAACGTTTCTCAGCACTACTTCGAGTCATTATCTAACATCATTCTCATTGTCGATCACCCGTAACCGATATCTGATGCCCCCCCCCCCGCGTATCACCTAACTCATCTGCAGTGTGATGAGTTTCATATGTCTTTTTACCCACGCCGATGAAAATCGGCAGGGGGTTATGTGAAGGGTTCCGTATGTTTGTTTGTTTGTTTGTTTGTTTGTTTGTTTGTTTTTTGTTTGTTTGTTTGTTACCCACGCCGATGAAAATCGGCAGGGGGTTATGTAAAGGGTTCCGTATGTTTGTTTGTTTGTTTGTTTGTTTGTTTGTTTGTTTTTTTGTTTGTTTGTTTGTTTGTTTGTTTGTTTGTTTGTTTGTTTGTTTGTGTATAAGATAACAAGAGAACGGGTAAACGGATTTGCACGAAATGTTCAGGGAATGTTTGGATAATGACAGGAAAGAATCGATTAGATTTTGGTGATAATCGGTTGACCCTTGCAAATTCTGTGTGACCTTGAAGTTTTGACCCCATGGTATAGTGACCATTCCGAAAATTTCCCGTTTCTCACTTTGCGATTTTCCGCTACCATACGAAGACATAAACTCCCCAACGATCCGACTTCGCTGCTCAAATGTTCGTAAGAATTCCGAAATTTACGTTTAGGCCTATTTGAGGGACTATGTCCTTCTAGATTTATGAAAGTTCGTTCTCCGTCATCACAAACTGGCCCGTATTTTGATGATTTTTCAAATTAACATTGATTGTTTTTTTCGTTGGAGGAGCATTTTGCTCGGTCGCAGTCACACTGCACGATATGCGTGCTCAATGTCAATGCGTGTGCAAGGCCGCTGAAAATGCATCGCGCTCTACACTGTTGGTGCAAAATTGCACCAGGGACGTTGCGGCGCTCGTTGGTGGCCGAATACTGGTGCAGTAGACATTTGCATTCAACCCTTGCATTGAATAATTCCCGTAGACACTAATCATAGGGGTAATTGCCTAGGGGGTACGTAAATTTTGTTTTTCTTTTTTGCTTTTGTGGATACCATCAAAGATCGTACACTCATACGACCTTTGATATCATCACACTCTCGGCTTGCTATAATCAAAATATCCCGCAAGAAAACGGCGTATTTCTCGATTTTTAGCGCTTTTTCCGCGACCCGTCGCGTAGACAATACTCTTAAAACTGGACTTAATTCGCGCGCGCTTGGAAAAGTTCCGATTCTGCACTTTTGACGGTGGAATTTGGGATTTTCGATGGATTTTTGGAGGAGACTTAAGGACTTTCCTGTACGTGAATGAGTGTTAATACCGTATGTGTAATTATGTGATTTGCGTGTGATGTGACTGTAGAACCAAAGATCGTACACTTCAGTGTACGATCTTTGGTAGAACTCACTGGCTGGTGATAAAGCACACTGGCAATTAAGTGGCCGAATTCTGGTAGATGACCGAATGCACATTATGTTTACCCCGACTTTGTACTTATAGGCGTGGGTCTGCCGCCTTTGACGGCCCCTCTCTAGTTTATGATTATAATTATGTGATTAGGTGTGTCTTAGAATCCCCTTTTCATTTCATTTAAAAAAAAAAAAAAACTTTACACATGCACCCTCCACTTTCACCTCTACCAACTTTCGAAAAAAAAATATGTTACTGCTTTAAAGGGGATGGCTAATAACTGATCAGTGGGAATCAGTAGGAATGCTGGGGGATGATTGTTCAAATTCTTGCGGGATTCATTTAATGTGCAGTTTAATGTTTCCATATTAGCATGCTTGTACAGTGACGGGGCATTAAACTGCGCATTACTTGAATATGAGACCGTTCTGAAGCAAATGGTTTTCACACAACAATAATTATATAATGTACTCTTAAATGAATCTCACAAGAATTGTAACAATCATTCCCCAGCTGCATTCCCACAGATTCCCCCTTGTCAGATACTAGCCATCTCCTTTAAAAGTTGGTACTTGTTATGAATGAAATGTGTTGATACATCATGAACCAATTTCCGTTTATTTCAATAATTCCTTCTTTGTTTTCGTTTCTTGTTATTGTCCCAATGGTTGCTCGGCTATCACGACTTGGTAAGATTAAGCACTTGAATAGACTGTATACTTTGGGGCCTCTTTTCACAGTACAAATGTTCCCCTGAGTATGTGATTTCTTTTCAATATTTACTCTCCAAATAGGAGAGTGCATTTCAATTGAGTTACGGTGTCTACATCATTTCAAAGTCTAAAGTCTGCTCTTTCAGTATCTTTTCTTGGCTTAAAATGATATGTATGGCGACTGATATGCATAAACATGCGTGCATGTATGAGTAAGTACATTTCATTTTTATTTCATTTCCGGCCAAAACATATAATATGACAATTTCATATAAACAAAATAAGTACAATCTAATTATTACATTTCCAAATGAAATTTAGATACACGTCATTTGTTTACATGACTCAATAAACATACCAGTAATGTTAGCTATGCGTACAATGGGCTGCACGCTGCTGGTCGCAGTCAGTGGTTTCGTACAATATTTATCGACGCTGTACAGCGTCGGCTCCGGTACGAAACCATTATTGCATGATTACTAAGACATGAGAGCACTTTGGGGCGAGTAATTCTCACAGACAACGTACTTTAACCTGAAACACAAACCAAGACAAGGAAATTCAGGGAAGCTTTTGAGGTACCAAAACTTTTTATTATCTTTAATATGACACATTACAAACATGGGATATTCTAAGTGATCTATGTTCCCAGATATATGCACAGATGTCTAGATTACACAAGGGAAAAGCATGATTGGCTTTCCATTCTGATAAGCCCCTGTCTCATGGTATCTGAATCGCACAGACATAAATGTTCGAATATTTCACATGAAAAAAAACATAGAAATGTCGCTATGGGGACTGGTATGTCTCCGCCATAATGCATGGTTCTCTCAATAGGCGTATATCTTGGAAAGGGCACATTTGTCACAAATGTGTTGATTGTTCACCTTCATTGAACTAGGTATTATTGGATGGATGGATATTGTCTAAAAGAGCAGTTATTTGGGGATTTCCAAATTCTAGAGAGAATCACTGCCAGGTAGTACATGCAGATATATGTACTAAGCTTTATGATGATACCTTGTCGACTTCCGTGCAGTGGAGGAATAACTGAAATTCAGAATGTTACCTTCAACCCTACCAGCCAAGGCCTTTTGACAAAGACCTTCGCAGCGAATCTCTATTGGGTTGTACGTGTAAACACTCGATTTCGAGGAAAATGGCACGAGGGAAATAGTTGAATTTTAGAGGTTTACCTTAACCTTTGACCCTTGACCCTGTACCTCAAAATTCACACGATAATTATTGCCAGTCAGTTCATGCATATGTACAAAGTTGCATGAAGATACCCTGAACACTTTCCTTGATATATAAGGAAAAAGTGAAAATTTAACATCTTGACTTCACCTTTAACCTCTTGCTCAAAAACCCTCTCTAGACAATCTTTATTGGGTAGTTCACGTATACACTAATTTTCAAGAAAATGCCTTCAAACATTGCATCGATATGAGGGAAATAGTGAAATTTTGAGCATTTGTCCTTCTTCCTTTGATTTTGGGCATGTGCACTCAACATACTCACTCACAACCACTCATACATAATACATGCGAATATTGATTAAAATACCTAAAACTGTTTTTACTTAGGCTCTCCACAAAATTGATTATGGACAGACGGAAGGACGGACAACCAGAACACATAAGGCCTCCGGCATCACTTCGTGACGGAGGCATGATTAACCCGTTTTCACTGTAAGCACAATCGGGCTAGGACAATTTCATAAAGTTACAATCCCACTTAAACATAAAAGATTTAACATCAGCTACTGTTATTTAAGCGTGACAGCAACTATCGACTTTGACCGCAATGTCCTTTTAAGAGAACTTTTAGAAATAATCGTTATATTTTCATTAAACGTAAACACACATTTCATGTTTTTAAATGTGTTATGAAGGGCATTTACCTCGTTTGCAAGCACTGCAATTTCTTATACAAAAGAATCACTTTGTTCTCTCTGAATTGCTTTATTTAACAACATATTTTCCCTCGGAACAGTTAATTATCTTCATAATAGACTAATCCAGATTTCACTTTTTTTGACACATATAAAAATGAATACACCAAAGCAGTATAGTCGCCGTAAACAGACCCTCGTCAATAGAATCCGTGTTAATTGATTTTCCTTAATTGTTTTTTCTTCTTTAAATAATATTGTCATTCTTTAAAGTGTCAAGAAGACCGATTTTTTATTAAAGAAAGATGATGATCGTTGTGCCATCTTACTTTATATTACATTCACAAACTTGATAACTAACAGCTCGTTATGACATTGCCACAATTAAAACTTGACAGATAAAATACTTCTTAATACCAACAAGACACTTATTGTGAGGCCCTACTCTAAAGGGTCGAATAAATCTGAAACCTTTTTTTTAATCATTATCATTCGATTAAAAATAGGGATATGACACATGCCATATAAAAACACCAAATAAAACGCCACTATTTTTGCTATCATCCATGAAAATTCTTGTAAATCTTGAGGGGGGGGGGGGGGATTAATAGGATTGTTTGTTTTATATTGAGTACAAGAATGTGATGTCAGAGTTTTTTTCCCCATGAAAATTGGTAGTGTTAACATAACGTTACCAGACTGGAATCTTTGACTGCAAATATTACATGAAATTGAAATATTGGATAGAAAGGACACCCTCTGCAAAAGAGGGAACTGAGAAAAGAGGCTCGAAAGTACACCGTCTATTCAAGTGCTTCATCTTTCCAAAACCGTGTTAGCTTTGCGATGGATGTTACACACAAAAAAAAAAAGAATTATAATGCAAACCACCAGAGAAACAACAATGAAGGGATTATCAAACTAAACTGAAATTGAGCATAGTCTATAAGCACATTCAATCCGTCATTAATGGGAACTTTAAATGCAGTAGCATTATATTTTCAAAATTTACTAGAGTTGAAAATGGAAAAAATGCAAAGGGTTTTTAAGAAAGGAAAAGTGGTCTCTAGGACATACTTGAATTTACTACTTTCAAAAAAAAAGAAAAAAAAAGGTAGCGGAAATTTGATGAAAACACATTTTCCCATTTATTTTATGATACAAAATTTGGGAATAATATAGAAGAAGGATAACTTTTTTCAGAAAATATGACTTTGAATACTCGAATACTTGAATGTTCACCATTTTTTTTTAATCCTCGTCGGAGGTGATATCAAGAGGTGCGATTTTTTGTTGGTTTTTTGATGGAAGGTCACTTATTACTGCATCGTTTGATACCAGATGAAATTTATTTACCTAACCTTACTAAAACACATTCTTATACAGGTGTATTACGAGTTGAGTAACTTTTTTTTTCATGAGTCTATTTCAAATTAATCGTACTCACAATCACATCAACGCTTTTACTGCAAACAAATATATTACAGACACACATACTACACGCAAAATACACAAAAAACAAACCAAACTGTAGCCTACATGTCTAAAATTCAAATTAACATTTTTTTTTTTTTGCTTAACGTCCTGCGCACCCGACCAAAGAGCAGCACTCATGTTAGCTGAGTAAAATAGTATTTTGTATGTGTTATATTCCATTTACAATGTCTGTATATACACACACTTTTCCCTTTTCTCTTTTAACTAGCAATTACTCATATTTCGGATCTAATTTAAAACTATATTTGGCAGACAAGCCTTTTACAGTTATGCCAAGCAGCTGCTTTTGACTTTGGTCTCCCGCTTTTCTTTCCTTGCAGTTACATAATTCACAAATCAATTTATTCAAATCCGACTTTTTGGCAGTAATAATGACTTAACATATTCTTATTTAATACTCAGTCATCACATAGCTAATTTACATCATTGTTACTATCTCCCTTTTCCTTTTGTTATATACCGTGGTACCCCTCATCCATGGAATGATATTATGCTTCATTTGTATACATTTAATATTGAATCAGTTGGTAAGACAATATGTCTAGCCTTATGCAACGTTTACCATTATCCTAAAAAAATTAATGAATTCTTTGCTATGTGTGAATTAAAAGTGAAATGGAATAAAACGAGCAATCATACCTGTGTATATGTGACTATTGCACCACAAAACAAACAAAAAGTCGAGAGATATGAAATTCTAGTTAAGAGCATATTCTAAAAGAGCAGGCTTAAAGCTTTAAAGTGATGTATAACTCAAAGCAAATGGACTCTCCTAACCTATATAAATATTGGAAAGAAAGCACACACTCAGGAAAAGTGTGAACTGAGAGAAAAGGCTCTGAAGTACAGTATTTATTCAAGCGCTTAATCTTAACCAAGCTGTGCTAACTGTTCGATGAATGGAAAAAAAAAACAGGATGTAAACCGCTGGAGTAACAACAATGAAGGGATTATCAGATCAAATTGAAATTTAGAATACCTTATAAACACACTCTGTCCTTAATGAATGCCAACTTTTAAAGCAGTAGCATTATCTTGTCCAAAGTTAGAGGAGTTGAAAGTGGATACTGTGTACAAGGTTTTAAGAAATGAAAAGAGGACTCTAAAGACACACTTAATCACACTATTCTGCAAAAAAAAAAAAAATGTTCGAGATAAACTGCTAGAAAACACACTTTCCTGCCCGTTTAATGATCCCAAATTTTAGCATAATGTAGAAGAAGACTTGTTCTTCCAGAAAAAAAAATGAAAAAGTCAAGATCGGCTCGGTTGACCCATTTCACCTATTTTCAGTCCTCACATAAAATCAGTGTGTGCGACTTGTTGTTTGTTTTGTGATGCACGGTCACGTATGTACAATTCACAATGAACTGTACCAGGCTGTCTTACTAACTCCGAACAGAGTATATTTCACAAATACCTACATCACATTACAGCTGCTTTGATTTTGTTCCATCTTTTGCCGAAGTTCTGCCAAACGCTGGTTTTGAATCTGTTTCTGCTTTTCCTCGGTCTTCTTTTGGTAATGTTTAAAGACCAGAGTCTCGTCCGCGTCCGTCATGCACCTTTCGATGAGCATCAGAAGGTTTAATTGGTATTTCTCCTCCAGCTTCTCTTTTTCCAAGGTAACATTGGCTACCTCGAAAATGTCGCATACCCCGTTTACCTCGAGGACTGATCTCAAGCCTTCAAGCTCGTGTGTTTTCACGACGTCAACATGGGTGATCACAGCTACCGGATAGCGACCTGTAACATGTACCAAATTTGATTAGAAAGACGAACTGACGTTTTCTACTGGCCTATATGTCATGGATAAAGGAAGTTGTAAACGGATGCCGTAAACATAATACAGGTCTAATTATCAGACATAGTTTCAATAATTGAATAACCCAAAGCACTACAACGGCATAAATTACAGTACAATCACCATTTGTTATTAAATATGGTTTGAAACTTTGTTACTGAGTAAATCAGGATTGGTACTAGTGGCAAGTTGTTGGAATTTTAGAAGGTTTTGCCCCAAAAAAGAGAGAGAGAGAAAAAAAAAGAATCTCTTTAAAGAATTTCTATTGGTAAATATTTCAAGAACATTCGAAATGAAATACTGCTCACTGACCTGCAAACTGAAGAAATTAATCCCTGGCCAAGACGAAAAATAGGATCACTATTTAGCGAGGTTATCAAAAACGCATAACAGTTTTATTTTCAAGGTTCATTGAATGCTGTTTTATCAGTGAAAACAAAGATTTAGAACAAGACATTTATAGTATTATATTATATATTATAAACATGCAAAGATTATATACAACTAAATAGGGAAACGTGCATCACAAAACCTTCAAAAAGTCGAACCCCTTGATTTTACATGAGGATTTAGAAAAAAAAAAAGTGAAACGGGTCTTTCTGCTACATCATTCTTGGATTTTCAGCGGGTTTTCTACGACCATTTTTTTGATAGCTACAGTAGAATGTTCAGGTAGGCCGCAGAGAACCCTTATTATTTCTTGAAAATCACTTTACCCACTCTTAACTTGACCGCATTTTGACCCCTGAGTAATGTTTTAGTGAGTTAATGCATTTAGAGTGAAAATGTTCATTTTCACTCATTTTGGAGTGACCTCAGGGATCACTCGAAGATTTTGGAGTGATCTCTGACGTCACCCTAAAACGAAATTCACTCCAATTTCACTCTAAATTCATTTTTTTTTTCGTATTTTCTCCTTCAGGACTGATTATTTTCACTCGATATTTTTTAGAGAGTAGGTCCATGAAAATACCAAAGACATGTTTATGTTCAGTTAAGGCAGTCGACACTCTATCGTACAATCAGGCGAATGCTATTATCTGTAAAATGGAATTTCCTGAAACCATATTGGTCTTGATTAAGTATATCATTCTGGATCAAGAAAATCGCACAGTTTGTTATAAACGAGCTTTTCTATTACCTTTGAAGGATCAGGAAGAATAGAGATAGGACGGTAATTTGATACAAGAGAGGAGTCATCTTTTTTTGTGTGTGTATTGGAAAAACTTTTACATTCGTTCCAAAATACACCAGTGGAGAGGGACAAGTTTCAAATACACTCAGCAAGAAAAAAAAAGGAAGTTAACGCTTTTTCAACTTTATATTTCTCTTTATTTGGCTAAAAAGTTAATGTATTATATACCATATTCAAGGTAATTAAATTAAATGTCAACCAGGTAGGTCAAAAAAAAAAGGTAAAATGTACTCATGGGTTGCCACCATCGTTTTCCTTTTTAAAGGCACAAAACTCAAAACTGCAAAAATTAACAAATTGCCATTCTTGCGTGCTCGCCAAAGTGTTCTTTCATGGAATAATATTCAGGACAAATTCAACGTAATAAAAAACATGATTTAACTTGAAAAAGTAAAGCTATGACCTCTGTTATATCTCAAAAGATTGATAAAGGCTCTTCTGTCAAATACAAATTCAAAAGAAATGAGAGAAGAAGTGATTTAAAAATAAATAGTATGAATTTGAATTGACTCTCAAAAGTAATTAAGGAAACTGCAAAATAATACTTAAATCGTTCTTTGAGTGCTTTCAAAGCCCCCAAACGATATCCTTTTGCCCGTCGACAGAGACAGACGGGTTGGTATAAATCCACCTGTGTGAAGTCAGTCAAGCGGTACATTGTATCCCCCTTTCCACGGTCAACTACATGTGCCACTGAACAGTGGAAATATCGATCGGATGGAGGTATGAATAGAACGTGCGCTGATGAGCTCACAGAATTTTATGTTTTACACAAAACCAGGCACCTGAATGGGGTGACTGGAGTTCAGCCTTGATCGTTATGTGCATGTTCGTAAAGGTTTACAGCAGAACAAGCGCAAACTAAATTAGGAAAATGGTACTGTGAAATACGCATTTTTTTTTTCAAACAGAAGGAGAACAATGCTGATATAAAAGACTCTGATCTTTTCATCAAACCCACTTTTCTGGGCATTTGAACACAAAGAAACATGAATTTAGGCCACGAAAGCAGGCACTCTTGTCTTCATCTTGGGAACCTGGTATACCAGGTTCCTGTATCCCGTAAGGAACGGGTTAAGTATTGAAGTTGTCTCTGGACTACTTATATTACTTATCTAAGCGATTGAAATAAAGACATCATGTTCATTTAATCATCTTTATGTCCTTACTTCCTATGTCATTGGACTCTGACCTTACAGAAAATTCTAATCTTCCCTCTTGGGTTTTCAAACTTGATTTGGTTCGATGTTACACAGAGATAAAGAGAATAAAAACTTAATTTTGTTATGTCATTCATGTCTCTTATTTTGTTGAACATTTCTTTGGTTATTACTGTTATCTTGAAGGGTATTTCGAAATAAATTTACAACAAAAAATGATAGCCAAATAAATTACCTTTAATACGGTAAATAATACTTTAATTGTCAATATGCTACCAACAATTTGTTTCTCTCTCTAAAAAAAAAAAGACGTGCTCATTCCATCATGACCAATTGTATGACTTCATTTCAATGATGTACAATATCAAGGATTTCAATATAATCTGTTGGTTTAAAAAATAGCATATAAGAGTTATTAATATGTAATCCAATACATGGACTAGGCCGTACAATTTTGCAGAGAGAAAGAGAAAAAAGTAAACATAAAGCATTCAATTAAATGTACAGGTCATTTATGTCAAATGCAGGCGAAATACAGATCGAAAAGTGTAAGAATCAGTCTATCACGTACCTTGGTGTCCATGGACACAGTCAATGACTTCCTTCAAACCTGTTATATTATCTGCGATGTTATGTTTCGCACTAGGGCAAGAAAGAAACACAATTCAAAGTACTGTTGAATTAAAGTTACGAAAATAAAAATGTATTTTATCGTCACGTGACTTAACTATTGTTTTTTGGGTAGTTTATTATGCATTGTCCTGAATATTTCATGTTAACCAAATTTTAAAACATCAATTATCTCTTAAATACCACTTAATTTTTTTTTTCAATAATGATTTTCATTCAATAAATCTGTATTAAAGAAACTTACTTTCTATGTGGGTATAGTGCTTATCAATAGATTTCGCATACGAAAGGCATAGGAATTAGAAGACGCTAGCTGTGACATGTAAATATTAAGCTTGTGACATTACCATGCTACATTATTTATCTGATGTATCAAACACCAACAAAAAATAAGAAAAAAAATAAAAACGTTGGGAGTCATGAAGATCTCTCATAGCAACGAAACACATTTGTGATCCGAACAACAAAAGGATCCGAAAGTCGGGGGAGGACAATTTTCTGAAAATGACATGACATTATTCCCTTACTCTTCTACTTTAGTTTCATATACAGCACAACTCATAAAAGTACTCGGTTACGGAGATATCGATGATTTTATGAGCGCATGTCAAGTGGTTGAGGAAATCAGAGTTTCGAGAAAAACGCCTTGAAAATTTTCCTTCCGACGCTAACATGATCAAGGGGAGGCGAGGCAGTTTTCGCTGCTTGACAATAGAAGGACACTATGCTCCCAGCAAGCTCCGCCATGTTCATTCAAGCTCAGCTCCAGCGGTCTACGCACGACCAATCAGTAATCAGGATGCCACGCACTGACCAATAAGATCATTTCCCCCGTTGCTATATAGGGGCGAAGTCTAGTTGCGGCGCTAAATCCAAGTCTTTGGACACGTTTCTGTTACGTTAAAAGAAGGAAAATCATGGCCCAGAAAAACAAAAACAAAAACAAAAACAAAAACAAAAACAAAAACGTTAATTTCTAGTCTTTTGTTTCATTATTTACCTTTTAAATTTTGGCAGATGATAGACAAAACATTAGACTACAAAATTATGTCAAAAACAGAAATCCGATTGTTTTGACCAATTTCGATGATGAGACTTCAAACTCGATTTTCTCGGCTCAGCCGTCAGCGACTTTAGTATCCTAGTGTTTTTGGGGGTCACATTAAAACAAATTGTTGTATGATTTCTATTCTAAACTCAACACAGAAAAAAAAGCGTGGTAGTAAAACGAACTGAAAAAAAAAGCGCAGGTACTGATTTTTTTTTTTTTTTTTTTTTTTGGTGAGGACTGAAAATAGGTGAAATGGGTAAACCTAGCCAATCTTGTGTTTGACATATTTTTAGAAAGGGCAAGTCTTCATCTTCATTATGCTAAATCTGGTATCATAAAACGAACAGGAAAGTGTGTTTTCTAGCAGTTTATCTCGAATACCTTTTTTTATAATAGTGTGAATAGGTGTGTCTATAGAAACCCCTTTCCATTTTTTTAGAAACCATATAAACACTCTATAATTTCAACTTTCAAACCTTCAAACGGATAATGCTACTGTTTTGTGCTGATAAATCATGCTCAACTCCGGTATAATCTGAGAATTTCTTCATTGTTTTTACTACGGCGATTTACATCCTGTTTTCTGTCCAATTCCTCGCACAGCTAGCAGGGCTTGGTAAAGATCAAGCGCTTGAATAGATCCTGTGCTTCAGAGCCTTTTTTTTTTTCTCAGTTCACGCTTTTCTTGAGTCTGTGTTTTCTTTCCAATATCTAGATAAGTTAGACGAGTCCATTTAAATTGAGTTATACATCATTTTGAAGCTTAGATTTGGTATCTTTAGAATCTGCCCTTAAAGGAAAATTTTTCTCTAGCAACTTTTCGGTCGTCTTATGGTGCAGGATCACATACATAAAGTTACATAGATTTGAGAGACAAAACGTTTTGCCGAAATATGACTATGTATTGTAGTGTTAGGATAATGTGGCACACAGGGGATTCACACCATGGCACATAAAGAGTTAATTGTCATTCGAAAGTTTCGGAAGGGTCTTATCTTAATAAAACACACACGTTCCCTGTACCTACATCTATAGATACCCAAATCTGAAGATTTGTTAAAAAGAAAGAAAAAAAAAAAAGACGCGCACAAACGTCCATTGGAAGATTTTGGGGATTTACAAACTTATAGAATGACGAGCCTCTTTGTTATAATGGCCAGGAGTCGTTTTTTTTTTTTTTTTGTTTTTTTTTCAAGTTTAAAGTCGCTTAAAGACGTGCTTTAAATGTCTCAATTTAGATACGAGATGCTGTTAGCACAGCAACAGCACGCAGTTCACAAGAAGCTAATGTTGGTGCTGACAGAGATACGAGATATTTGTCGATACAGACTGCAAAGTCGAATATCAGAAGAAACCACGCCTCTGAAATATCAAGGTTTTGTCATAGCAACTTTAAAAAGGCTTGAAATTACAAAGTTTTGTTTCTGTTTGGTTTTGTTCTTTTTGTTTTGTTTACTATGGCACATTCCACAAAATTTTCAGATTCTGGGGATTACAATCAAGTACAGAATTATGTCCCCATCCCTCCTCCACCTACCCCCCCCCCCCCCCCACAAGAAAAATGAAACTCACACGGACACACACACACACACAAATACATTTATATACGAGGTGTCATCACCATGCGGCCGTAATAAGGCAAAAGAACGTAACCCAGAATATCATGTTCTGAGAAAAACGAGATTGAAAATTCAATTCATTCCCATTTTCTGTCATCGAACTAAAGCCTGTTTGAAGCAGCGAACACTTATAGGCATTAATAAAGAATACCTCGACAAAATTTCAGATAAATAGGACTAGTCGTTTCAGAGTGATTGCCATGTTTAGAATAGATACAGCATTTTACCGAATCACAGCACTGTGCTGATGAGTAATTCTAGTTTGCAAAAAGAGCGTATCCTTACTCACGTTGTGCGAACATCCTCAAGCGGCAACATATCAATTAGGCAAAAGAACGTATCCTGGCTTACAAATATCCGCGCTGCAACCCTTTCATCAATCCAATTAGGCAGAATGACGTATCCCGACTCAATAGCAACAATCTTTATCATTTGTTTACTTTGACCATTTTGTTAACTGGCTGATAATAGTCCAGTTATATGCTTTAAAATACATATAAATAATTGAATATACAGTTGCTTGCAAAATTATTGATTCTCCCGCGAAGCCACTTCAGTATGCCAAAAGAACGTATGTTGACTTACAATGCATCAGTGTTAACGTACATTGTACAATTGGAACTATAGGTTGTTTAGATAAGTTCAAACAAAGCGTACGTTGTGTGCTACTTTTAAATGATGTATTATGTTCATTGTCGATCTATAGTTCTTACGGCTTACGGCTTTGAGGCTTTACGGCTTTGACGGCTTTGATGGCTTTGAAGTGGATACAGCTTTGGATAAGGCCTTTGCTGAGGCTTACAACCTTTGCTACGGCTCTATGAACATGTCTTCAGGTTACACCACTAGAGACATATGTGACTAATAAAGACTCAAACATTATTAAAGCCCGTATATGAGAACTTGTGTATAATTGTCATCAATTCAACGGAATGATTTGTTCAGAGGCAGGCACAGCCGTTGTTCACACTGCAACTGCGGCAAAGCTTGCCTGCGGCCAGTCCACGTCCATTACTCTGCTGCATGCGGCTGAAATGGATCTGCAGCATGTACGCCTTGCGCCTGTATGCAGTGCTAGCGCGCAGTGTGTATTGTGATACGTTCTTTTGCCGTGCTGGCTATAGCGCGCATGGCCCTTGTTGCGACACGGATTGTCGCCCCCTGCTCGGGGCGACAATCCGTGATGGGCGTTGGCGGCACGGATTGTCGCCCCCTACACGGATTGTCGCCCGCCCTCGAAGCACATTTTGCTGGGTAATATCGTTCTGGACATAATCATTGAAATACTAACACATAACTTACATGGCTACATCCATGCAAACATGCCATGTAAAAACTCATGGTGAGGTTTCAAGGAAGTGTGTATGTGCGCGTGCACATGATAATTTAGTATCCGTTTGTGCGTGTGCGTGTGTGTGTGTGTGTGTGTGTGTGTGTGATGGAAGAATGTGTTTATTATGTCAGTTTTTTGCGTATGTATTTTTTAGCTGCGCGTGGGGAGGGATACCTAGTAAGCTGTTGCTGGCATAAACATTGATATTGATTTTATCAGCAGCTTTGAATTTGATGAGTTTGTTTGGCAGATTTGTATATGAATTCGGAGTGGAGCTTGCGTGCGGGCGGATGCTGCTTTTCTGCATACGGTCCATTATGTCTTATTTATCAACATTGGGAAATCGTTTCATCAGGAAGGATGTGGTATCGGTTCGGGTGTGCGTCGGTATGTGGGAAGGGGGTTACATTTCGTTATTGCAAAAGTTTGTTATTCTGAAGGCTCATTCGTCCGAAGGCTCATTCGTCCGAAGGGTCATTATTCCGAAGGTTCGTTATTCCGAATTTTATTTTTGGATCAACCAACCACTAGGTATAGGGAATTGTGTATTTCGGATAAATGAAGCCTCGGAAAAAACGAAACTTCGGAATAACGAACCTTCGTGTGTGTGTGTGTGTGTGTGTGTGTGTGTGTGTATGTATGTATGTATTTGGGTCGGTGAATGTGGGTGTGGGATGATTTAGGTTTTGTTTAATTAGGGGTTGGTGGGTTGGGGATTGGATTTGAAGAAGGATAGTTATAAATGGTATGACGGATGTTGGTAGGATTTAATATTTAGGATAGATGTAGGCCCTAGATTTGTTTGGGTTTGGGAGGGGAGGGGGTGGTAGGGTTTTTTTATGACTGATTTCATTCTAGATTTGTGTAATATATTTGTGTGTTTTTTATGTATATGTCCTTTTAAGTAAGAAGGTGTTACATGATCCAAACCAATATATTCAAGAAATATAGGTTTGGTAGGGCCCTATACATGTCAAAACTTTCTCGTGAAGAAATTATTAGTAGGGTTGGTCTATAATCGAGTTATCTATGTTGAAGTGAGATTATTTGTGGTATAAATTGACACATGGATTTGCTTTTGTTTCGAATTGCCATTTGTAACTTTTTTTGTTCATGTTGCACCCAGACTGGGTCGAGTTATGAATGATTTGAATGAAATCAATAAATATCAAGGAAACAAGTGTTGAGTTGGTTTGTTTGCATTATGAGGTTTGTTTGAGTGTTTGTTGGTGTTTGTTTGTATTACGTATGTATTAGCGACGTGCAATGGCAGTTCGTTTGTGCTAATTAATCAAGTAACGATTGACAATTCTTTTACGGCGTGTGGATATTATTCGCTCATGCATAAAGCATGCCAAACCTATTCTGGGACAAAGAATAGTGGTATGGACGTTCTAGTCTATAAGACTGGTGGAAGAAAATGACTGCAGGGAAAAATGAACAAAGACAAATAACATTTGGGGAGGGTACCTCCCTCGTATTTTCTCTCGGTCTCTCTCTCGCCTAGCCCGCCTCACCGCTGATATTTGGTTGACACACCCATACTATTTTTAGATCAACGCTGGTGTGAATTCTTTAAACACGTGCTCATACACTCTGAAGGCGTTTGTATTGCCACAGTAGCGCCACTACTAGTATATTCCACTACACACGTAAACATACAGGCACACGTATACACACAAACAAACCACTACCACTATGTAACCACCACACATGCACAGTTTCTACATATTGTATTATTATACTCCAAACACACACACAAACACACACACACACACACACAACAAATCATACACATCACATATCATGCAGCTCACAATACACACACACACACACACACACACACACACACATACGCATAACTTACCAGTCATACCCATCCCACCAAAGCTTAACACCGGAGGAACCACCCCGAGCCCGGGGCGACAATCCGTGACGGGGCGACAATCCGTGTCGCAACAAATTTTTTGCCAACACGGATTGTCGCCTTCGAGGTCAAGAACTGGGAACTGCACAAGTGTCACGGATTGTCGCCATAGACCGGGGGCCCAGAGCATTTATTCAGCTGAAAAGGGTCACACTTTTTGATGGTCTCATCATGTAAGGATGTGGCCAAGGGTCAATAAAATGAATTGCTGGCAAGTCACATCCTGTACCGTAAACCTAGGGGCCACAAAAAAGGTACCCCGAAAAATCGATTTATTCAGCCGAAGGGGCTCACGGACAAAAGTTGGTAGATATTGTTCCTTTGGGTGTACTTATCATGAAAACAGCAATGCCAGCTATTTTATCCTGTACGGGGCCTCAGACAGTAGCTCCAAAGGGCCCCACAAATATGGTGTTATTCAGCTGAAAAGGGTCGCGGCTAATTTCTTTTGCAATGGAAGTAGTTCCCATCAGAGATATCCAAAACACCAATGCCAGCTATTTTATCCTGTACGGGGCCCCAGACAGTAGCCCCAAAGGGCCCCATCCCCCATAGGCCCTACGTACAAACACACACAAACATTGATTTTATTCAGCTGAAAAGAGTCACGGCTAATTTCTTTTGCAATGGAAGGAGTACCAATCAGAGATATCCAAAACACCAAAGCCAGCTATTTTATCCTGCACGGGGCCCCAGACAGTATCCCCAAAGTGCCCCATCCCCTATAAGCCCTACGTACAAACACACACACACACACATTGACTTTATTCAGCTAATAAGAGTAACGGCTAATTTCATTTGCAATGGAAGTAGTACCCATCAGAGACATACAAAACACCAAAGCCAGTTATTTTGTCCTGTACGGGGCCCTAGACAGTAGCCCCAAAGTGCCCCCCCCCCCCCCCCCCATACACATACTCACACAATAGTTTCATTCAGCTGAAAAGGGTCACGGCTAATTTCTTTTGCAATGGAATTAGTACCAATCAGAGAAATCCATAATACCAAAGCCAGTTTTTTTATCCTGCATGGGGCCCCAGACAGTAGCCCCAAATTGCCCCCTTACCCCCTCCCCCCCCCCCCACACACACACATTGATTTTATTCAGCTGAAAAGGGTCACGACTAATTTCTTTTGCAATGGAATTAGTACCCATCAGAGAAATCCAAAATACCAAAGCCAGTTATTTTATCCTGCATGGGGCCCCAGACAGTAGCCCCAGACAGTAGCCCCAAATTGCCCCCTTACCCCTCCCCCCCCCCCCCACACACACACACACATTTATTTTATTCAGCTGAAAAGGGTCACGGCTACTTTCTTTTGCCATCGGAAGTAGTACTCATCAGAGATATCCAAAGCACTAAAGCCAGTTATCTTATCCTGTACGGGGCCCCAGACATCAGTAGCCCCAAAGTGCCCCCTACACACACACACACACACACACACACACACACACACACACATATCGGTTTCATCCAGCCGAAAAGGGTCACGGCTAATTTCTTTTGCAATGGAAGTAGTATCCATCGGATATCAAATACCAAAGTCAGATATTTTATCCTGCACGGGGCCCCATACAGTAGCTCCAAAGTGTTTTGCTTTATTCTCTTTATTGTTTGCATCTCTTCTTCTTCTTAAATATGCGCTCCATCGTCTTCATTTTCGCGACAACGACAACGTTCTCCTCCTCATCATCAGCTTTCTGTTCTGGCAAACATTTTCCAGCGTATCGGCTACGTTCGATTTTAGAGCGGCGAGAGCGGAAGACATGCATAATTGAGTCTGGGAAAGCGTAGGAACAGCGTAGCTAAAGCGGCCAACAGCGTTATCGAAGCAGGAATGAAGCGTCGTAGGAACAGGCCTTGATTTTATACGAGAATAGAGAACTTAGTGAGAGCGTCGTTAAAGCGGGAAGGTCGTGCTTTGATCAAGAAAGCAGCCGAGCAGCGGGACCAGATTGTCGTCGGTGTCTAGTTTAGACTATTTCCCGTTCTTGTGCCGCTGTACGGTCAGAAAAACCTGGAATTGTTACGCTCATCCCGCGGTATTTACACTGTCACTGCTCTCTCCCCGTTTGAGCTACGATTCAAAATAGGTCAATCTTGAAGGGGAGATGAGGAAGAAATTTTGAACCAGTTCAAAATTTCTTCCCGATCTGTAAAATTGTCAGATCCAACCCCATCACCCAAACGCTGCTGCTACGATGCTCCCGGTCCCCGCACACTTTTGCCGCTCTCTTCCGATCTGACAGATTGAATAGATCGGGATGCAGATCTTGATAGTGGAATTACATGTGGGGACACTTTAGGAACACTCCGTGGGGCCCCGTACAGCTATATAACTGGTTTCGGTGTTTTTGATACCTCGTTGAGTACTACTTCCATTGCAATAGAAATTATAGCAGTGATTCTTTTCACTTAGAATAAAATAATACGGGAGCATTTTCCAGCTACTGGCTGGGGGCCCCTTGACTGGATGGGTTTGTGTTTTACGCATCTCAGCTGTTAATTCATCTGCAAAGGAAAACAGGCATACATGACTCTTTTCACCTAAAAACACTTAATTCATATGGGGTGGAAATACCTTGGGGCTATACCTGTCAAGGACCCAGCATCGCAATATCGCACCTCTTGTAATCGAATTCTTTAATGTTGAATTAAATTTAGCAAAAATTTCGCCTAGATGACATGGTAGCTCAATGTCATATTAATCTCTTCATTTAAATCTATTTCGAAACATTCACATTACCTCTAACCTTACTCTAAATAACACTTTTTCAACTGAAATCCATATATAAGACAAGTACCATTCCACTATCCGTTCATTCATAAATTCATAATGATATAGTCACGTGATTACATGCTGCGCTCGTTCATTCAAATTGATTTCTGGCCATCTAATTTAACATGTTCTGCAGTCAATTAAACAGAAATGTTCATGCTTGGCCTCTTTCCTTATTTTCTTTCATCGTAGTTATTGTTTTGTAAGCATCATAGCATTTGTGACACTGCACCTCAAAACAAACAAAAAGTCGCCAGACATGAATTTTTACTTAAGACCATATTCTGAAAGAGCAGACTTTAAGCTTTAAAATGATGTATAACTCAAATCAAATGGACTCTCCTAACCTGTATAAATATTGGAAAGAAAGCACCAACTCAGGAAAAGTGTGAACTGAGAAAAGAGGCTCTGAAGTACAGTGTCTATTCAAGCGCTTAATCTTTACCAAACCCTGCTGGCTGTGCGATGAATGGGACAAAAAACAGGAAGTAAACCACCAGAGTAACAACAATGACGGGATTATCAGATTAAACTGAAATTAAGCGTGCCTCATTAACACATTCTGTCCATAATCAATGCCAACTTTTAAAGCAGTAGCACTATCCTTTCAAAAGTTATTAGAGTTGAAAGTGAAGAGTGTGGACAAGGTTTTTCAGAAATGAAAAAGGGATTCTAAAGACACACCTAATCACACTATTCTATCAAAAGTGTTCGAGATAAACTGCTAAAAAAAACACACTTTCCCGCCCGTTTTATAATACCAAATTTTAGCATATTGTAAAAGAAGACCCGCTCTTTCAGAAAATGTGAAAAAGTCAAGTTCGGCTAGGTTGACCCATTTCACTTATTTTCAGTCCTCACGCAAAATCAGTGTGTGCGACTTTATGATCGTTTTGAGGTGCACGGTCACATTTCATGTTTTCGTATTCGTTTAAGAGACTTTGACACCATTTTTTTTAACGTGCTTTTTGAATCCAAAGAAGTAAGAAGCCACAAATTATCTGGCCGTTACGAGCGCTTTATTACGAGCGGTCGGCCAGTTCCAAGAAGTCAAGGTTATGATCCTTAAATGTTTTTTTTTTAATAATTCTTTCTATGTCTTCTAGAGATATACGTCTGTATCTATTGTGCTGTCATGACTATAAAAAATGAAGTTAATCTGCATTACTGGTACACGTATAGGCCTATAATGACATGTATACGAAAGAGAAGGAGCGTTACCAGTCTGGTTACAGAACAACCAAATCCAGTTATACTAGATAAGAAATATCTGAATATGATACTTTTACTGCTTTATAACATTAATTTATAGATAAAACGAAAACTTGATAGAAAGACATGTTAAAATGATCTGAAACAAAGAAATAGCATGATTTGAATTTGAATGAATACGTTTGAAATTTGACTTTCTTTCGCGAAATTTGATGACTGAAATACCCTTTTCGGCAAGTCAAGGCGAATTTGAATGAACGTAGGGTACCAGCCAATTTGAATACCCATTTTACGAATTCGAACCTTCTATCAAATTAACCAACAAAAGTGCGAAATTGGCTGGGAAAACCTAACTGGCTTTGATGTTTTGGGTATCTATGATGTAAACTAAGGCCTACTTCGATTGTAAAAGAAAAACAACTATGACTCTTTTCAGCTAAATGATGTCATAATAATTATGTGGGGGAGGGGCACTTCATGGCTAATGTAACCTGGGCCCAGTACAAGATGAAATGACTGGTTTTCGTAATATGGTCACCTTGGTTGTGCACTATAAAGAAGTATGCTTCCTTTGCAAATTTCTTGAGTGTTTTGCTACTGTAACCTATAGGACCCCGTATGCAGGATAAGATGACTTGCTTTAGTGTTTGTGATATCTCTGTTCAGTAGGCCCTGATATTAACGTTACAAAAGAATTTGTAAGACCATGCATTTTCAGCTGATTCACAGTACATAGATAATGGATGGGACACTGTGGAGCTACTGTCTGGGGCTCTGTGCAGGATAAAATATTAAACTAGCCTTGGTGTGTTGAATATCTCTGATAGGTAGTTATTCCAGTGCAAAAGAAATTACCCGTGTTTGGGGCTATACTGTGCGGGGCCCCGTACAGGATAAAATAACTGACTTTGGTATTTTGGATATCTCTCATGGGTACTACTTCCATTGCAAAAGAAATTAGCCGTGACCCTTTTCAGCTGAATTAAACTAATGTGTGTGTGTGTGTGTGTGTGTGTGTGTGTGTGCGTGTGTGTATGTGTGTGTATGTGGAGAGGGGGGGGGGCACTTTGGGGCCCCGTACAGGATAAAATAACTGGCTTTGGTGCTTTGGATATCTCTGATGGGTATACTTCCATTGCAAAAGAAATTAGCCGTGACCCATTTTGGCTGAATGAAACTAATGTGTGTGTGTGTGTGTTGGGGGGTGCACTTTGGGGCTACTGTCTGGGACCCCGTACAGGATAAAATAACTGGCTTTAGTGTTTTGGATATCTCTGATGAGTATGCCTACTACTTCCAATTGCAAAAGAAAGTAGCCATGACCCTTTTCAGCCGAATAAAATCAATGTGTGTGGGGGGGGGGGGGGGAGGGAGCAATTTGGGGTTACTGACTGGGGCCCCGTGCAGGATAAAATAGCTGGCTTTGGTATTTTGGATATCTCTGATGGGTACTACTTCCATTGCAAAAGAAATTAGCCGTGACTCTTTTCAGCTAAATGAAACTAATGTGTGTGTATGTGTGTGTGTGTGTGTGGGGGGGGGGGGGGAGCTCCTTTGGGGCTACTGTCCGGGGCCCCGTACTGGATAACATAGCTGGCTTTGGTGTTTTTGATATCTCTGATGGGTACTCCTTTCATTGCAAATGAAATTAGCCGTGACTCTTCTCAGGTGCACGAATAAAATCAATGTTTGTGTGTGTTTGTACGTATGATGGTCTATGGGGGGTGGGGCACTTTAGAGCTACTGTCTGGGGCCCCGTACAGGATAAAGTAGCTGGTATTGGTGTTTTGGATATCTCTGATGGGATCTACTTCAATTACAAAAGAAATTCGCCGTGACTCTTTTCAACGGAATAAAATCAATGTTTGTGTGTGTTTGTACGTAGGCCTATGGGGGGTGGGGCCCTTTGGGGCTACTGTCTGGGGCCCCGTACAGGATAAAATAGCTGGCATTGGTGTTTTGGATATCTCTGATGGGAACTACTTCCATTGCAAAAGAAATTAGCCGTGACCCTTTTCAGCTGAATAACACCATATTTGTGGGGCCCTTTAGGGCTACTGTCTGGTGCCCCGTACAGGATAAAATAGCTGGCATTGCTGTTTTCATGATAAGTACACCCAAAGGAACAATATCCACCAACTTTTGTCCGTGACCCCCTTCGGCTGAATAAATCGATTTTTCGGGGTCCCTTTTTGTGGTCCCTAGGCTTACGGTACAGGATGTGACTTGCCAGCAATTCATTTTATTGACCCTTGGACACATCTTTATATGATGAGACCATTAAAAAGTGTGACCCTTTTCAGCTGAATAAATCTTCTGGGCCCCCGGTCTATGGCGACAATCCGTGTAGGGGGCGACAATCCGTGCCGCCAGCGCCCGTCACGGATTGTCGCCCCGAGCAGGAGGCGACAATCCGTGTAGGGGCGACAATCCGTGTCGCAACAGCCCTACTTTTACACGGCAGAGCGCTGTATGATGGCATACGTTCTTTTGGCGTCGCGATTTCCTTCTATTTCTTGTTAAACCACCATGACAAAACAGTGTATGTAAAGATAGCTTCATTTGCCGTAACAGTTAAAATGCTTTCTCTGTCATTGATATACGTATCTCAGGTTACGCTGTTTTGCCTAACTGGAAACGAAGAAAAAAAAAATGTATGAGATACGTTTTTTATCTCTGAAATGGTTAACATTTGAGAATTGAGACATTCACCATTTAAAAATGCGCATTTTATTTAGCAGCCATATTTTCATAACTGAAAATGCCAAAATTTCGGGTTACGTTCCTTTGCTTTATCACGGCCGCATGGTCCCTAGATACGATTATTTTAGTGTGTGTGTGTGTGTGTGTTCATGCGTGTTTGCATTCGTCTCTGCGATACGCTATGCTAGTTTTAAAGGGAAAATCCAGTCCAAATATAAGTTAGTCTGAAAAAAAGAGTAACATTTCGTGTCCAACAGTAAAATTTTGATCAAAATCGGGTGAAAATAAGAAAGTTATGACATTAATTTTTGAAGATTTACTATGCTTTTTTTTATTTTTTTAGGAAACAGTTTTTGAAAGGCCAATATGAATATGCAAATGGCAAAGTGAATATGTCATATCCACCCAACTTGCCACATAGTTTGTACATAAAATGTTGAAATATCCAGTTTTCATTCAAAAGCAATAATGCCCTAAGTTCAAATATTTGCATATCCAGCTTATCATTATTCTGAACGTATAATTAATCAGGAATAACATCATGCTTCAGACTTCAATGACAGGAACATTAATTTTTTTTTGTCTTTTCTTTTTTACAGGACCAATGGAAAATTGTAAGGTTATGACATGATTGGCTCACTCATTTTCATAATTCCTATCGACTGCACAAGAACTGATTTGCATAAATTAACAAAACTTCAAAAGTCATAACTTTCTTATTTTTCATCTTATTTCAGTCAAATTTTTAGCGTTGAACTCGTAAGATTTTTTTCTGTTTTATCATACTGACTTATAACTGGACTGCATTTATCTGTTCAGAGTAATATGTCTGCTTCTCACGCACCTGAAGACAAATACTACGCAGCTGATCTTGTGCTCTTCACCCGGATCTGGAGGTTCGCTTCCGTTCCAGGACACTTTCTGGTCATATCCTCTCTTTCCATCTGAAAGTAAAAAAAAAAAAAAAAAAAAAAAAAAAAAAAAGTCATCAATAAGGTATTGCCTTCAGCGGAGGCAATACGATCTTCTTAAGGTGTGAATACAGTAGACAAAACTAGGAGGGAAGAGATTCCTGATATGCTCTAGACAATTCTTCATTTTTCTTTGACTACACTGAAGCAAATCAAATGCGGTTTTCTGTAAGATGAAGGCAATGTGTTATGGTTTTATCCACTGAAATTGTATTTTGGTGATTCGCTATCTTTTTTTTTTACCTATCGCTGCGGAGGATACCGCTGTATTTCTTATTTATTTATTTACTCTTTTTTTTTGGGGGGGGGGCATACGGTATAATGTTCAAATATGACATGAAGTGGGCTGGTCCTCGTAAGTGATGGGTGCTGCATTGCTAATCTGGCATGAAAAAAAAAATGTTTGTTAATCCGAAAATAATATTTATGCTTGTTTGTCTCATAGTTCGTTACACAATAAAAAATAGACAAATATATGAATAAATAATTAACTTTTGTAATTCGTCTTCAGATTAACAAACTTGATTTCACGCCCGGATAAAGGCGTCTATAGAATTACATAATCTCTCGCATTTGTGGATTATAAATCATAACATTATTTCATTTTCCCATTTACGAACATCTATAAGGTGTAAGAAATTTGCGTGTTTCGGAATTATATTTCACTTTCGTATTAGCGATCCTTCGATGGGCAAAACGATTATGAACTCTCCCACTCTGAATTAATCTTTATAATCGAAATGTCAATGTTAACCTTGATTTAGAAGTATTTCCTCTTTCTCTCTTCTTGCAAAAATAAAAAAAAAAGTCTTTGACATGAAGACACATGTATCATGGAGGATTGTTGATTTTTAACGTTTATGTAGTACCTGATTTGACATGTTTTCCTAATTGCTGTGATGGCCGAAGCCGAATATAAAAGTTAAAGCATGGCCAGTCATTTCAGCAATCAATCCTGATGTGTGTGTTTTTAACAGATGTTCATAAGAAACAATTCTGTCCACCAATATTCAAATTGCCAGAATGATGCTGATCACCTTCCACGCACTCGAACAATTTCCGCTAAAAACACAATTATGTATACAAGTCCAAAATATTGAAATGATCTCCAAACAGAAGTTAGAAGCTGTTTGTCATTATCATCCTTTATGCGTAAACTCAGACAGCATACATTGAATAGCTACAATACACAAGTGCACTAACATTCCTTTCTACTGTGCTCATGGATGTGCTGCTATACTGCTCGGTTGTTGCCATGTGAACAGACTTATGCATATACATGTACAGTAGCATACTCTCTCAAATTCCTGCCAATTGGTGTTTTTCCTTCCACTTCTGGTAAGACCTTTGCTCGTGTCGCATAGCGTCATAGTTTCCCTTTCTTTCTTTCCATTTTACGTGCGGCATTGGAGCTGGCAAGTATATCACATAAAGGAATTGTAATTGATTCATGTCTTCCATTTGTCGACTCTTTCCCCTTGTCAATGGAAGCCGGAATGTTTAACATTGTTTAAACCCCAAAATTATGTCGTATTCACATTATCACTCCCATGTCAAAATTGGTATTACAGCAATATTGCTAGTGTGCAGCATGTGGTTACTTGTTCTCATTTTATCACACACATAAATTTATGTGAGAAGACTCTTCCGTACCCCCGAGTATCAATAGTCTTTCTCTTTTGTTTATCCTTAGTTTGGTATGTAGTTGAACCCGTTCTCCCCATCCTATACTCAACAAGCTTGGCTTTTTACTTCAGCAGTAGGTTCCATCGTATTTCTCTTCGCATTCTTTACTTTGATTGAGAATGACACATCGAACGCTATGTACTATGTTTGTATTCCTTTATTATGTATGTATATATATATATATATATATATATATATATATCCAATATTATCCTATATTTTTATATTTTGTTATATCTTATGTATGCTCCATCGATAAATACGAAAAAAAAAAAGAAAATTGAAACTGAAATCCATATTTGAGCCTTTTGTGTATAAACAGAAACTCTCTTTATCCTTATCTACAACTTAAAAATGTTTTAAGGTTATTTGGTTATCTTTCCACAAAGTATCAGCCAATATTTCTAACAGGATTCATTGCATAATAATTTCAGACGCCACAGGACAGCAAGGTCATGCATGGTAAAAACAGAACAAAACAAACTAAAAACAAAAAAGACGAAGAGCTCGCAACAGTAGAAAAGCATATTAGTGGAGCGGCATAGCCGAACAATTGTGCATTTTGTGATAAAAGCACCAAATTTCGTACACAGGTTGACAATAAGGTTCAGATCAAATTTAGATATTGGGCCATCGTAAATAGCGCCTTCAACGTCCGTGGCAGCCATTTTTCAAAATGGCTGCCATAAACGCCATGTTTTCGTAAAATTTGCTAATTTTAGGAGAGAAAAGTCAATTAGAGTTTGGTTACAAACGGGAAATAACATTCAAAATAAATCTAGATATCGGACCATCGGAAATAGCGCCCTCAACGGCAATGGCAGCCATTTTTCAAAATGGCTGCATAAATGCCATTTCTTCAAAATATTTACTAACTTCAGAAGGGAAAGCCAGTAAGATTTTGCAAACAAGTGGGGAAATTACTTTCAAAATGAATCTAAATATTTGGTCATTGTTAATTGCGCCCTCAACGTCCATGACAGCCATTTTTCAAAATGGCTGTCTAATGTGCCACTTCTTCGATGATTTTGCAAATTTCAGAAGGGAAAAGTTAATAAGATTTTTCCCATAAATGTCAATTACATTCAAAATGAATCTAGATATCAGGCCATCGGAAATTGCGCCCTCAACGGCCATGGTAGCCGTTTTTTTATCAAAATGGCTGCCACAAATGCCATTTTTTGTTTTAAAAAAGATGTAAATTTCAGAAACGAAACCCAATGGTCTTTTTTTTTTTTGTAAACAAGCGGGAAATTGCATCCAAAATAAATCCAGATATTGGGAAATTGAAGATTGCTCTCTCAATGGCTATGGCAGCCATTTTTTTTTTCAAATGGGCACCATAAGTGCCACTTTTTCATTAAAAGATGCTAATTTCAAAAGGAAAAGTCAGTGAAACTTTGGTTATAAATGGGAAATGACATTTAAAAAAAAATGTCGATATTGGGTCATCGGAAATTGCGCCCTCAACGGTCATGACAGCCATTTTTCAAAATGGCCGCCATAAATACTATATTTTCGAAAAGATTTACTAAAATCAGAAGGGAAAGCCAACAAGATTTTGCAAACAGGTGGGAAAGCACATTAAAAAGTAAACTTTTTGGGCCATTGCAAATTGCCCCCTCAATGGCCATTCCAGCCATTTTTCAAAATGGCCACCATGAATGGTTTTTTTTTCACAAAGGTGGGAAATTACATTCAAACTGAATTTGATAATAGGTCATCCAAAAGTGCACCCTCAACAGCCATAGCAGCCAAGTTTTAAAACAGCTGCCATGGATGCCCCCCTGTTTTGTTTTGTTTTTTGCAAAAATTTGCTGATGTCAGAAGGAAAAGTCAATAAGACTTTGCAAACAAGTTGAAAATTATGCTCAAGAAATAAATTTAAGTGTTAAGTCTTCTTAGAAGGCGCCCTTAAGGGCCATGGTGACCGCCATGGATGTCTGCTTCTTTCTTTTTTCTTTTCTTTTCTGGAAAGATTTGCTAATTTCAGAGAGAAAATCAATGAAATTTGTACATACCTTTTATGTTGGAAATCATATTGAAAGGAAAATAATATATGAGGTCATTACAAATGGCACCATCAACGACCATGGCAGCCATTTTCCAAATAGCCACTATAGATGCTATTTATTTCTTAAAGATGTGATAATGCCACAAGAAGACAATATAATTTCTTGTGCAAATTGACAAAAGACATTCAAATAAATTCAAGTTTGAATTTGAATTTAAACTTGAAATGAAGATATTGAGCTACCATTTAAACATCGTCCCCAACGGCTATGGCAGCTCTTTGGCAAAATGGCTTCCACACACTCCTTATTTTTATTTGCTTATTCCAGAAGGAGAAAGCAATAGAATACTGCTAAACAGCCATTATATCTGATGCAATCTGGTGTTCAAAGAAATTTAGATTTTAAAAAAGGTTTCATTGATGGGTTAGTTCTAAATTCATGTTTTCAGTTTAGTCCTAATTGCAGTATTTCGTGTGTGACGGCTAACAGTATGGATATCAAAGGTATGTGTTTTATGGAAGCGTAGCAAGTAAATTAACTTTTTTAGTAAAATGAAAGGCCATTTTTTCGTATCTGTTTTAAGAATATATAGGAAGTCACATTTTAGAATAAATACACGTCATATATCCCATATATTCAATGATATGGTGTTACTGTCAAAGTTAATACATGGCGCCATTATCCCTGGATATTCATAATACTTTTTTTTCGGAAATTTTTTATGTTTGCCACGTAAAATATGCATTCATTATTGGTGAGATGCAATTGCTAAGCATTTGCCTTGTTTATTTTAAATGTTCCTTTCCGTAACACCATATTTCTGATTATGTAATGTCTCTGTGAGTATTCTACTGTCTTCTCCTTCTGAAGTTAAAGCAAATTTTCAAGACAAAAAAGGAAGTGTGTATTGTAGCCATTTTGACAAATACCTGCAATAGCCATCGAGAACACAGTTTATGATGGCTCAATGTCTAAACTTTTTTGTATGTATTGTCAACTTCCGGCATGAGGACATCTTCATTAAAGAAAAATGGCATCTATGACAGCCATTTTTGAAAATGGTTGCAATTACCGTTATAAGCATTTTCTTTTTCTTCTTGAAAATTTGCGAAGGAACAATTTTTAGAGTTAATGCAATATATTGTTTGATTTTAAACATGATTTTCAATTTTTGTACACATTTGTTGACTTTTCTTTCTGAAATTACCATTTTTTAAAACAAAATGATTATGACAATGGCAGCCATTTTGGCATATGGCGGCCATGGCCGTTGAGGGCAGTATTATAATGATCTAATACAAATATTTATTTCAAACATAATTTTCAAATTGTGTGCAAAATCTTGTTGACTTTTCCTATTGTAAAATCAGGAAATAAAAGATAATTGAATCCATGGTGGCCATTTTGAAAATGGCTGCAATGGCCATTGAGGGCGCTATTTACAATAATGTAATACATAAGCGCAAGATATATTTCAAACGAATTTTTTAAATTGAGTGCAAGATCTCACTGACTTTTCCTTCTGGAATTAGTAAATTCGGAGAAAAAGGTGCTATTTATGGCAGCCAATTTTAAACATGGCTGCCATTGGCGCTGAGGAGGCAATTTGCGATGGCCCAACATCTAAATATATTTTGAATTTTATTTTCCACTCGTTTGCAAAATCTTGTTGATTTTCCCTTCTGAAATCTTTAATTTTATGCGAAAAATTGCATTTAGGCTATGGCGACCATTTATGAAAAAATGGCTGCCATGACCGTTAGGGGGCGCAATTTGCGATGGCCCAATATCTAAATTTATTCCAAATGTTATATCCCACTCGTTTGCAAAATCTTATTGATTTTCCCTCCTGAAATGTGTAAAATTTATGAAAACTGGCACTTATGGCGGCCATTCTGAAAAATTGCTGCCGTGGCCGTTGAGGGCGCAGTTTGCGATGGCCTGATATCTAAATTTATTTTGAATGTTATTTCCCACTCGTTTGCAAACTCTTGTTGATTTTCCCTTCTGAAATTTGTAAAATTTTACGAAAACTGGCACTTATGGCGGCCTTTTTGAAAAATCCCTGCCATGGCCGTTGAGGGCGCAATCTGCGATGGCCCAATATCTGAACTTTTTTCAATGCTATGTGCGACACGATTGCAAAATCTTATTGATTTTCCCTTCTGAAATGTGTAATTTTTTACTAAAAAATGGCATTTATGGCGGCCATTTTGAAAAATTGCTGCTATGGCCGTTGAGGGCGCTATTTTCAATGGCCCAATATCTAAATTTATTTTGAATGTTATTTTCCACTCGTTTGCAAATCTTACTGATTTTCCCTTCTGAACTTTGTAATTTTTTGCGAAAAATGGCATTTATGGCGGCCATTTTGAAAAATGGCTGCCATGACCGTTGAGGGCGTAATTTGCGGTGGCCCAATATCTAAATTTATTTTGAATCTTATTTCCCACTCGTTTGCAAAATCTTATTGATTTTCCCTTCTGAAATTTGTAAATTTTTACGAAAAAAGGTCATTTATGGCGGCCATTTTGAAAAATGGCTGCCATGGCCGTTGAGGGCGCTATTTTCGATGGCCCAATATCTGAATTTATTTCAAATGTAATTGTCAACATATGTGCGAAATTTGGTGCTTTTATCATAAAATGCACAATTCCTCTAATTTTTCAAGCTATGCCGCTCCACTATATACCTAAACAGTGGTAAAAATGTTCGTCCGAGGAAAGTGGGGTCTCTTTGGACAAAGATTGTCATCCCGTCAAAAATTGTCGTCTGGCGACAATCTTTGATGAGGACTGGCAAAGATTGTCGCCCACCCTCGAAGCACATTTTGCTGGGTAATATCGTTCTTGGCATAGTCATTGAAATACCAACACATAACTTACATGACTACATCCATGCAAGCATGCCATGTAAAAAGTCATGGTGAGGTTTCAAGGAAGTGTGTATGTGCGGGCGCACGTGATAATTTAGTGTCCGTTTGTGCGTGTGTGAGGGTGTGTGTTAGTGTATTATGACGGAAGAATGTGTTTATTATTTCAGCGTATGTGTTGTAGCTGCGCGTGGGGAGGGATAAGCTGTTGCTGGCATAAACGTTATATTGATTTTATCTAGAATTTTTAACTTGACAAAGATTGGTTTTCATCTGCGAGAATTGCTTATCGCACGCTTTTGTAAGATATATTTTCTCAACATGACCTTTGTATGTCTTACCGGATATATCATTACAGTAATTAAAATGTGGTTATTTTATTGCATTGTGTTCTAGCTACAAAATCTACCAATTTAGATAAAATTCCAACACATTTTGGTATTCTCGAAGATATGTTTTGTAAATGATGCTTCCACTTAAGAGACTCATGAATAGCTATACCAGGAAAATTATAATTTTATTTCATTCAATGATTACCTTTTCAATTTTAATCAAATCTGAAAAAAAGTCTTTCTCTTAGAGTGAATCAAAACATATTTTGTTTTCGTGAAATTAAAAAATAACTTATTACATTTAAGCCATTCATTCAACAATTGTAATTAATTATTCGAAGTAAATTTAAGAGTTTGTTTGCAAAAACTTGTAAGTTCATTTTTGAAGATTTTGAAGTATGGTCTCTGTCGTAAAGTACAAAATAATACCTTTAAAATGATATATTGGTCACTACATACAAAGGTACATTTTTGAAGTTATGATCAAAAGAAGCAAAAATGTTCTTATTATTCTCTTTATTTTTCTTGACCTTTAATTGCAAATATGTCCGTTTGGCTAATATGGACTTATCGGTTTTTTGCAATAAACTCTTCATCAATATATCAAAGTGCGTTTACATTTCTGTGAGAATATGATACTACAGTGTCATCAGCAAAAAAAAAAAAAAAAATCAACATTTTGAACAATGTACAATACCATTTACATAATTATACTAACAATAACAGTAGCCCCAGCAAAGAGCTCTGATTAACATCGATGTTTACATATCCTTGTAAAGCTTCAACAATATTAACCACCAGATAATTATTTTCGATTTAACAAGTAATAGAAGAAAACCACTGTACTGTAGGTGCTTTGTATGATGGGTACTACTTCCATTGCAACAGAAGTTAGCCGTGACCCTTTTCAACTGAATAACACCATATGGGTGGGGCCCTTTGGGGTAATGTCTGTTGCCCCGCACAGGATTAAATAGCTGGCATTGCTGTTTTCATGATAAGTACACCCAAAGGAACAATATCCACCAACTTTTGTCCGTGACCCCCTTGGGCTGAATAAATCCATTTTTCGGGGCCCTTTTTGTGTGGCCCCTAGGCTTACGGTACAGGATGTGACTTGGCAGCAATTTATAATATGATGAAACCATCAAAAAGTGTGACCCTTTTCAGCTGAATAAATCTTCTGGGCCCCCCGGTCTAACTGCCCCCCTCAACGCAATCACCTACCTTTCGCGAGCATGTTTCAAATGCATCTGGCAGTGAAGAAGATGACATTCCCATTGAAAGATAGACATCTGTTATGCATTTTCTCTGACAATGGGAAATATAGCTTTCTGGGTGTGTTGACGTCATCAGAAAGAAATGGCAGAGTATAGTGTGTCTCTAGCCTCACAGAGTAAGCACCCAAAGCACGGTGTTAGGCGTAGATTTTTGTTCGAAACTTATTAAGGCTACAATATTGCACCTTGATATAGCCTGGGTGAAATGTTAAATGTATCTTACGAGAGACCAAAAAAAAAAAAAGATGACAAAAAAAAAAACTCAACCCTTAAAATAAATAATGTCGTTTGCACCAATATCCGCGATTTTGCTCTCCAATTGCTGTCCCGAGATCGAGCGGCAACGAAAATCTGTAGCGTGCCGTAGGGTGTGACTCCATCATCGCTCATTAAGCATGCATGGAACGCTGTGACATATACGATTTTGATTGGTCAATGCCAGACGAACAGTCAGATATTATGCGTTAGTTTGACCGCAGACCCTTTCATCAAGGACTCAACTTAATTTAAATGCTCCCATGAATGATAATGAAATTATGGGAGAACATCAAGTTTTATGATGTCTTTAAAAAACATGTACATAGTAGCACCACGACGATATGCAGTATTGTCTTCAAGTGTCGATCAGCATAATAGGTCTTTCTTTGAGACTAGTTACGGGGACAATATTGCACCTTAGCAAGAATGAACAACAAACATGAAGATAATTTATAATTATCTTTGCAATGGTAATTACGTTTCGACATCCCTACTAATAAGAGATACAGTTTGTAGGTGAGGTGAATGTTAAAGACAGAGGATGCGCGAATAGAAATTGCGCCAAAAAAAAATAGTGAAATAAAACGAATATTATTCGAAAAGGCATGCCTGGGCAGTAATCTCACAGGAAAAGTGTGAACTGAGATAAGAGGCACTGAAGTACAGTGTGACACTGTGTCTATTCAAGCCCTTAATCTTTACCAAGCCGTGCTGGCTGTGCGAAGACTGGGACAAAAAACAGGACGTAAGCCATCGGAGTAGCAACAGTGAAGGGATAATCAGATTAAATTGAAATTGACCATACTGTATAAACACATTCTGTCTATAATTAATGCCAACTTTCAAGGCAGTAGCATTATCCTATTAAAAGTTATTAGAGTTGAAAGTGAAGAGTGTGTAAAAGGTTTTTCAGAAATGAAAAGGTGACTCAAAAGACACACCTAATCACACTATTATACCAAAAATGTTCGAGATAAACTGCTAAAAAACACACTTTCCTGTCCGTTTTATGATCCCAAACTTTAGCATAATGTAAAAGAAGACTTGCTCTTTCAGAAAATATGGAAAAGTTACGATCGGCTAGATTGGCCCATTTCACTTATTTTAAAGGGACTGTACAGTAGTGGTTGAGGTGGGGACTCATGTTTTGAACTTTCCTAAGTAAGATAATGAGAAACCTCTTATGAAATATGAAAGAGCATGTGATTTTAAGAAGGATTCAATGTTTATTTGATGAAAATTGGTTTTCAAATGGCTGAGATATCCCCAAAAGTGATAATAATAAAAGGCGACATGCCCCAACTTTATTAGGATCTCTTTGTTTCACCTTGTTTTTGAATATCTCTGACATTTCAAAACCAATTTTCATCAAATAAACTTTTGATACCTCTAAGAATTGCATGCTCTTTGACATTTCATAGAGTGGTTTCTGAATATCTCGCCAAACGTTAAAAGCTAAATCCTCACCCCGACCAGAACTGTACACACCCTTTAAGTCCTCACGCAAAATCAGTGTGTGCGACTTTTTGTTCGTTTGATGCACGGTCACATATTACACCAATTAATTTTCGTCTAAATTTGCTGTCAAGACCTTCGAATCCACTTTATGATATTGCTTTTACTTAAAAAAAAGAAGAAAAAATCTCGATAATGCTGCTCCATCACACCAATCCGGCATCACCACAGAATACGCCCCGCAAGAAATTTCCAGTCTAAGGTCTTTCAACTCTTCTCTGTTTTAAGAGGCGACATTGAATACTATGTACGGCATTAGGTCTTCCCCATCCGGGCTCCAATAGTATGAAACTCTCTTCAATTCCTCAACTGCTAAGCCCATTCCTTAACTCTTTCGATTATGTTCGGAAAACCTTCGTATTCACACACTACTTATGTTGTGGGTATAACTGTCTTTTCATTTTTTTTTTCATTTTCCGTTTCATTTTTTATTCATTTTCAGATTAACGAACAATTGAAATAATGATCTCCAATCGCCAATGGGAAGCAACTGAAGAGAGAAAAGGAAAAATGAACGTTTCATACGTTAATACTCACGTCTGTAGTTGCATAACAGTTAACATCCTTGATTTAGCATCATTAATGTATTGAAGTACAAATTATTTCTTTCCCTTTTAAAAAAAAATGGTAATTTTCAGTATAAAACAAACAGTAACAAAACAAATTTGTTGTTGCATCTCGTATAGTGAAAATACGCAAGGAAGCAGTAATGGCTATTGGATTCTTTAAAATAAAAAGAAGAAAATGTGTATTTCGAAAAAAAAATCATCGATCTTCAACATGCAATTTCGCGTCTTCAAAATAGTAAAATATATTTGTGACCGTGCACCTCAAAACGAACATAAAGTCGCACACACTGATTTTGCGCGAGGACTGAAAATAAGTGAAATGGGTCAACCTAGCCGAACTTGACTTTTTCATATTTTCTGGAAGAGCGGGTCTTCTTTTACATTATGCTAAAATTTGGTATCATAAAACGGGCAGGAAAGTGTGTGTTTTTTTAGCAGTTTATCTCGAACATTTTTGGTAGAATAGTTTGATTAGGTGTGTCTTTAGAATCCCTTTTTCATTTCTGAAAAAACGTTGAACACACTCTTCACTTTCAACTCTAATAACTTTTGAAAGGATAGTGCTACTGCTTTGAAAGTTGGCATTAATTATGGACAGAATGTGCTAATGAGGCATGGTTAATTTCAGTTTAATCTGATAATCTCTTCATTGTTGTTACTCAGGTGGTTAACTTCCTGTTTTTTGTCCCATTCATCACACAGCCAGCACGGTTTGCTAAAGATTAAGCTCTTGAATAGACATTGTACTTTGTCAGAGCTTTTTTTCTCAGTTCACACTTTTCCTTAATTTGTGCTTTCTTTCCAATATTTAGATAGGTTAGGAGAGTCCATTTGATTTGAGTTATACATCATTTTAAAGCTTAAAGTCTGCTCTTTCAGAATATGGTCTTAACTAAAAAATTCATGTCTGGCGACTTTTTGCTTGTTTTGAGGTGCAGGGTCACATTTGGCGTGTACATTTGATTAATCCAAATTCATCAGATACTGAAGCGGGTCTGTCATGACATTATAATAACATGATAAGATATATAGTATAACACGCCACGAATATATTAAGGAACTTTTAAACATAGCAAATAATTGTTCGGGAGTTACAGGACCGCCTGCAATTATGCACGAGAAAGGGAGAAATTAAAAGATATGCACCCTATATTTCGCTACATTAGATTTTTCATATCATTAACCTTAGCACATTTTAATGCCCTAATTGCAAATGTACAAAAAATCTATGATGCAATACTAATCCTATAAAACACAGGAAATAATATCCTTTTGTTGTACAGTGAAGTTAAGTTAGGCTACTAGTTTTCATGCATCCACCTTATTACCAAATTTTCATTTAATAAATATTAAAGAATTATGCCATTCCCCCATGCCCCCCCAATACCGTTTTAAATAAGAAGAGCTTGCTTCCAAAATGCGCAAAAACCATCATTTTCAATGGATTAAGCGCCTTTTGATTACAAGCTATTCATATATATATATATATATATATATATATATATATGATTACAAGCTATTTATATATATATATATATATATATATATATATATATATATATATATGTATGGGTGAGAATTTTGAACGATGTAAAATTGAAAATTTTCGCTTCTTAAGACAACCTTTTCCTTAAAACACACCAGGATGATCTAAGAAACCAGTTTCTTTCATGTCATCTCAAAGCCTGGTTAATTTCCTATCAGGAAATGTGTGAGTTGGTTTATTTTGATAGATATTTTGCATTTGACAAGGACTTAAAGCGTAAAAATACGGAAAAAGTGCTAATAATTTTTGTATTTCAAACCAATAATTTGCCTTTTTAAGGTACGTGATACCTATTATCTAATGTACCACAAAATTATAACAACTCTATGAGAACGTATAAAATTACAGAGAACAATTGAACTATCAACGTCCTAAATCGACGAACGTCCGTGATGCTTCTATTTCTATCGCTGCTGCAAATTCTACTTTGTTGTTCCAACTGTAATATATACGAAAATTCGGTGTTGCACCTAATGTTCATATCCTGCCACATGGTAATATGTATGTTTTGAGTTTTTGTCCACTCCTTGTTAAATGCAAACCGAAATTACATTTTTAGACGAACTTGCGAGATAAAGAGAACATCCGTGATGATTAATACGTTATCGAATTGGCCACTATCTTGCTTTGGTAGCGCAGGTACATTTTACCTCTGGCTGTCTAACCGAAGAGCTTCATGCCATGTTTGGGGCGGACTGGATGTAACGGCACATTTTGATAACTGCACATTTTGGTAAATTTATCAAAATGTGCAGGACATTGACGGCACATTTTGGTAACTTTCTGCTCCTCCACAATCATCACAAAAACAAATTGTAAGTGCAGTTGGTTTTTGTCCCCACCGAATGAGTTCGGCAGCCTAAAGGCCGTGTCACACCTTTCCGGGCAAGCTACGCGGGCTTTGTTGCTAGTAAGGTTTTCCCAGCACTCAGGAATATCATTTCGCCCGTAGTTGCCCGGAGATGCGCATGCAAGTCCGATTTACCCGCAACCAAATTTTGAGCAGCACCTCGCAGGCAACTCCCACGCAGGTACTTCGCAGTCCCCGTATGCGGTCAGTGCGGCCAAGATAATGACATTCTGTCATTTCTGTTAGACTTCTGCCATGAATTTCTGAGTTGTCAGCCCCCTCGCGCCTGGCACGCAGGTCACACAGAATACCCGCAAGAAGAACATAAGTAGCACGCATCCAGCAAGTAAGACACATATGCACAACTCGCGCAAATCCTTGTCCGCCCTCAGAAATTATCCGGTATGCTAGAAAATCCTCACACGCAACAAGCCCGCGTAGCTTGCCCGGAAAGGTGTGACAAGGCCTTAACATGGTTACGAGTAAAAAGGATTTGCAGGCGCACCTCCGGGCGACTACGGGTGAGATACATGCTAGGTACTTTTTCTTGCAGGTCATCTGCGGGGACCTCTGGGTAGTAAAAATTGTTCTTCGCAAGTCGCACGTAAGGCTTGCCCGGAAAGATGTGACACGGCCTGTAAGGCTGTGTCACACCTTTCCGGGCAAGCTACGCGGGCTTGTTGCGAGTAGGGATTTTTTTTTTTTTTCAGTACGCAGGATTTTTTTTTTTATTTTTTTTTACGGGCGGACAAGAATGTTTACGAGTTTCGCATTTGTGTCTTATTTGCTAGATGCATGCTTCTTACCTTCTACTTGCGTGTATTCCGTTTGACCTGCGTGAGAACTTTGAAACCGATCTGTTTTCTGTTACGAGCGACTTACGGGTACTGCGCAGTACCTGCGTTAGAGTTGTCTGCAAGGTGCTGCCGGTAAGGGTCTCCTACTGGTGTTCTGCGTGTACCCCGCAACTCACTCGGAACATATTTTGAACATGCTCACGGCATTGTCATACCGTATCTGGGGAAGTTTGACTTGCGGGGCAGCAAATTTGCTACCCGGAGCTCTCCGCAGTTGGTCCGCACCTGACAGTACCTAGCGCGTATCTCGCCTGTATTTGCCCGGCGGTGCGCACGCAAGTCCGATTTACCCGCAGCTAAGTTAACAGCATGACCAAAACTTTTTCCGGGTGAGTCGTGGGAATTGCCCGCAGAGGTACACGCAGAACGCCAGTAGGAGGTCCTTAGCGGCAGCACCTCGCAGGCAACTCCCACGCATGTATTTCGCAGTCTCCGTATATGACTAAATTAATGACATTCTGTAGTATTCTGCCATTCCTCCAGAGGAATTCGTTCACTGAATTGTCAGCCCCAAGCACCTGGCACGCAGGTCACACAGCATACCCGCACGAAAAGCAATCGCAATAGCTTACTCGAGCCTTCATCTCGGGTAAGCTAAATAAGTGTCTTGCCTGTCTTTACTGTTGCAGCAGGACCATAATCACCTTAACTCCTTGACCGTATTATAAATCTCAAGCCCATCCATGGGTTTTTACTTCAGTTACCAAAATGTGCAGATTGTCAAAAATGTGCAGGCAAATCCACTTTTAACTGCACATTTTGGTTACAGTTGATCCCGTCAGGTATAGGTGCACTATCGGCACATTTTGGTAATTTACCAAAATGTGCCGATTTATAAAAAAAAAAAATGTGCCGTAACACTGGGGCTCTTCTGCAGTTTTTGGACCATACGATTGACCGCAAACCAAGCAAAAAATGCATATTTTCTCTGAAAATCCGTCTTCTACTCCCTCTCTGAGCAATAAACATTGAAGTGGTGTCAAAAGTCGAATAATTTGCATTGAAAATACCTTTTCAAATTTTTGAAAGAATTGGGACGGCTACGTGCTCTCTGTCGTTTAGTTATCCGTTCTGGAACATGACCCTAGTGGTAGAACGAATGTCAGTGACAACTTCAGCGAACGTCCGTGACGTAAACAATCCGACCGATAGGGATAACTTGTGTCGAAAGTGTATTTTATTCTTAAAATAAAAAACAGCTTAAAAACAGAAAAGCAAAGTTTTACTAAGTAAACAATGAGCTTAGAGCAGTAGTTTCAGATTTTTTTTAAGGCGGTATGTGGTCATGATGAAGAGACAGCTCAAAATTTACTTGCAATTTTACGTTTGTATTCCCTCTGATTATATAAATACAACTAAACACTGAAAACCAAGCTATAGGACACTGGGATTCTGCGAAATCTGTTATTTCTGTGCATTTAGATTTCTTTCTGATGAGGTTTTGGAGACAATTTGTACTGTTATAGGTTCTGAAAGTTTCGCTCACGGACGTTCGGTCCGAGAAAGAACATTTCTGATAATTACAAATAACTATATCCCTATACGACAAGATAATGTCACTTGAAAGTATTACTTAATCACTAAGTTTCTCATACCCAGAAGTAAATAACGTTCAGCATTCAATATACATATAATAGCAAAGGAGTAAGTTTTCCTCACGGATGTCCGTTGGAACTATTAGTCTATGAATTACATAGTAGGAGATAGAGGAACAGTGCCACTTTTTTAGTGTTAGATGTTCCCCGTGTATATCTTTTGAGTAAGATAGCTGCTATCTCAAACAGGACGCATCAAATTTTTGGTCTCCATTACGGACGTAATTGTAACTGTAATTGTCCTATAGTTTATTCCTTTATACATTCTTATTTTTTTTCTTTTCACAATGATTTTTCTCCCATTCCGCAAGTAGCATGAACATGCTGCGACCAAACAGAAAAAAAAAATCCGAAAAGTGCTGCGCAGTCATATTCCTAATATATTGAAACGAAAAGGATAAATAAAAGAAGAAGTCTGTAATTTGTATGTGGCAAGAAGAAAGTAAAAGTTCAAAAGCATCGTAGAAGCAGTTAAATAGAAATGAGAAGAAATGGAAAAGGGATTCCAGCACATAGAGAAAAGAATATTGCCAGTGCACTCCCAATAACCGAATTCTTCTGGAGGGCTGTTTTTGTTCATTTTTTATTCATCAAAATTTCGTCATAAGCGATCAAAAATGATGCAGTATACAATTATTGTATGATGAAAACACGCAAATCATCCGTTTATCATGACATGCTCTTTTTAAAACTCATCAGTGAAAAGAAATGTTAATATGCAATTCAGTCTCATATATTTTATTATATATATATATATATATATATATATATATATATAAACATATATACAGATATTGTATCTACATAAAAGACACAAGTTAAAATGTTAGGATTTAGTAATAGGTTTGAGGTCGCACTTTGATACGTTCGCTCTTCCAAAGATTCGTTACTCCGAATGTCCATTATTCCCTGAATTCATTATTCCAAGGGTTTGTTATTCCGAAAATAAACAAGTCCTAATTATTTCAGGAGGTGCCCTATTAAAATTCTCTTATTCCGAAAGTTTGTTAATCCGAGAAGTTAGATATTGAGGTCCACTATTCTTTAGGTGAAATTGGCCTGATAGTCACTTAGGTGACAGTGTGTAACACAAGGAGCATACGCAGATGATTTTTTTTTTCTTATACACACTGAAATGTGAAGCGTTTGCCCTCCGCCGCTAAAATTCGTATTTCGATAACGGTCGACACATTTCTTTTGTTTTTCTTCGTCAATTCTTTGTCATTTTCAGCTGTGACCGTGTTCGTTATAGGCAAATTTTGCATTGTAGACATTAGTTAACTCTTTATGTGCCACGTTCGCACATCCGACTCAGTCGACGGCGTGCCAACTTCGCATATTCTGCTCAACAAACAAAGCCGCCAAAACCGATCGATAAATCGCTAATCACTGCTAATCCCGCGGCACAATGAAAGTGTTTCTCGTGCCTTTGTTCCTCTCATATACAGCTTGCATTCTATGTGGTGATTGACTATCAAGCGGTGTTCCAAACTAGATTTGCTCGTACATTCTAAGTTTCTGTCACGGTTTTATGTGTAAAAGTCATGCCTTTACAGTAATGTAGCAACTGGTCATTCAAAAGAAAAACTGAAAATAGATTCGTCATACAATCTATATCGAAACAAAGCTTTGCATTCCTCTTTAACTTTGCTTAGTATTATGCCCATCTTAACGGAAATTTGTAGAAGTTATACAAATTGGAAAATAGAATTCTTTCTCAAAGCATGACTACCTTCGTGTCTCAGAATAACGTTGCACACAGGGGGTTTCCCCCATGGCACATAAACAGTTAATAAATTTAGGACCTGATTCTTGACTTCGTGATTTTGATAAAATATTGATTCAAGGAAGTGCACTATATCGCGAATACATGGGAGCGTTAAATTTTTGAAATCAGTAAACTTTCTGTACGATCAGATTCCATTTCTTTTTTCATACGGACTTGGGTTAATAACCGATCTTCAGTTAAGACATGTACAGTTAGAATATAGTCAAAATGTAGTAAGAAACATCATCCAATTTATTTTGGTAATGGAAATGAAAAAAAAAAATCATGTGTTGGGAAAATGCTGTTTTTTTTCTTTTCAGAGGTTACCGATGGCCTGCTTACAACCGACAAGACATTACATTCGTTTGATTCTTTCAACCTGAAGTGTAAATTTCCAAATGGTATTCGTTATAATTACAGAGTTCACAGATTTACTTGATGGAATATATTAGTGACAAGGCGTAATGTTACATCAGATGGAGTACGTCACTGACATTACTCGTATATACGTTTGTACGTTTATCTACGAGAGATGGAAAAAGGTGTTTTCTTTATTTCGTAAACATGAAAAGATAAACAAGCTTCTATAACTGAGAATTGGAAATGATTATTTAGGATTTTGCAGTGAGGAGTTTGTTCTCGACATGAAATCACTGTTTGTTGTGAATTAAATGCGTTTTCAACTCCAGGGAACCGCATCATTTAATATCTTGTTTGTTCCGAACGTCCGTAAGCTATAATATGCCAATCTCTTAAAACAGCATCTTATTATTTGGGAGTAAGGATTAAACTATGGGATAGTGAAATAAGAGGTCGAAATATTGAGTTTCTGTAAAACTCGCGGAAATGGGAGAAAGTGTATGGCGAAAGAGTAATATTTCAACAAAAATAACGAATTTGGTTAAATCATCGGTTGTCTACCATTACGTACAGGTTAAAAGCACAAGCTTAATATTCTGCCAACACATGCACACATTCCTTAAGATATTTCGTTACGATTCTGAACTGAATCGGATTGTTGCATGCTATGTTAAATGGTATTCAAATGTATGTGCAGTATTATTCCTCATGGACGTTCTCTGCTCTGGCAAACTTCTGCGGTGAATAAAAACTTGTTCCTCTGGGAAAATCCTGGTAGAATTGGGTTTATATTCAAGCTTGAATTATACTCTTCCAGGTAAGATAGATCGCGTTCTGAGTAATTTCTACTACTTAAATTTGGTATTGTTTTGGCTCAATTGTACATCGTTTAAAATTCTGACCCATATATATATATATATATATATATATATACACATTTGAAGAGTTTGTTCGCAAAAACTGATAAGTCCATATTTGCCAAATGGTGATATTTGCGATTAAAGGTAAAGAAAAATAAAGAGAATAATAAGAAAAGTTTTACTTCTTTTAACCATAGCTTCAAACATGTACCTTTATATGTATCGACCATTATATCATCTAAAAGGTATCATTTTGCACTTTATGACAGAGACCGCACTTCAAAATCTTCCAAAAAAAATGGACTTAATGTTTTGTTTTGTTTTGTTTTGTTTTTTTTTAAAACAAACTCTTCATATGCACTGGATAGCAAAAGATAGTACCCACTTCTGTCAAAGGCCGCGCACAAGAATTAACCCCCTAGAAATATACAATTTTTGTACACAGTTGTGCTACAATGGCCCTTACTTATTACATGCACATTAGCAAGTAAATGTCTTCATAACAAAGAAGAACTTGACATGCACAACATCTTGGTAATTGAATAAAAAGTCCCACACAACAGCACTTTCCACCATGCGAAAATGGTCATTGAATGGATAACTTTTTTTTAACAACCAATATGTTAAAGCGAACACCTGTTTTGTCAAAATTATGTTAATGAGTTTCTGTTTTTAGGGATGCTATCCTTCCTGATTATGATAATTCTCAGAATAAAATCAATTAGCTCTTTAGACTGGACATTGCTTTACCCTTGTCTAAGCAAGCTTCCATCAGGAAAATTATGCCACGTCTTGTAAGGCTTGTAAGGCTCATTCTGTTACACCTTATGACTTTTGATTCAGTGACCAATGTGCTGTGCATGTCATTTTTTCTTTGTAATAAAGATAATTGTTATTGGGTATCAGGTATGTGATTACCAATGGATATTGCAGAATACCTGTGTACAAAAACTGTTTATTTCTAGCTGGTGAATTTTTGTTTGCAGCCTTTGACAGAAGTGGGTACTTTCTTTTGCTGTCCAGGGTATACGAAGAAAGAAGTAATTTTTTTTTCCTTACCTAGTTGAGCCTCAATTTCCACTAGTGCCTCCCTTGACTTCGGATTATCAAGCCCGCGGTTGTCAACGATGAAAATATTGTCTGTCAAGTTCGCGTACTTGCGAAACATTGTGTGACCACCGAATTTTTCTTGAGATGCAACCTGCAGCCACTTGCTTCGACGAAATTTTCCTTCCGTTGCATATTTCAGAGAATTTATCAGCGACGTTTTTCCGCATCCTGTCCTCCCAAATAAACCGATGAACATTCTGTCTGGAAAGCGAATTTTGTCTGGGCATTTCTTAACTGCACCTGGTTTGTATTTCTGAACATCCTCACGGATATCTTTAATCTCATCGCTCATCTCGCTTTCCGACATATCGTTTGCGGTTGCCATGGCCTGTTTCGAGAAGACTTCTCTTCTTTTTGTTAACCCGAAAGAATAGCACACTTGTAGAGCTATTAGTTGTTTTTGAGAAAAAGAAGTCTACAGGCAACCTCTTCACAACCGTGACCAATTGTCTGCTCTCGTGTACTATTTCTACTCCGCTTCTAAACACCTGCTCTGGTCCACAAACTCTTGCGCGCTGGGCTTATAATGGCGCTTATCCAATAGGCATTTCCTGTGTCATAGGCAGTTCTATATTGACGACCTTACCAGGGCTGTGACCATAAAACCACTTTAAACGTTCTTTGTCACATTACATTGATACCAACATGAATATGCATTGATGCAGATCTTACGGTTTGGGATTTCCACGGTCCCAGTGTTACACATTTTCTTTTTCCCCGTAACTCCGCCTTTTTTTTTTCCCTGGCCACGCCCTCCTTTTTCATCAGAGTAGTGATAAACGCATTCACAGATGTGCCTCTCACTTCGCCAACTATCCAATTGGCTGGTGACACGTTAACCAGTAAACATCGTTCAATCTACGCTGAAGCCTTTCCTGCATGAAATCCATTTCTTCCCCGATTTAGTCCTATCGTCAACGTTAGGTATGGAGCGTCAACTCACGATTGGCTTTCTTTCCATATCGATGGAAGAGACTGAAAAACAATTCATTTCAAATGTTGAGCAGAAAGGACAAACACTTTCTTGTGTTTTGGAAAAACTTTCTTCGGAAGATCTCCAAAAATACCATCATCATGAATCCTACGACGCTGTGGTGCTTATGCACTCAGTCACACAGGGACGGAACTCTATAACAGATGTCGCGGACGCAAGATACGGTAAACTCTTGCCGCAACTCAAGAATATATTCGGTAAGAACAATTTCACTAAAGTTAAGGTGAAATTCATATCAAGTAGATTCAGTGAATGAAGGAAATTTAGGGAATCAGACAATATGTCCAAAAGTAAGGATTTTCAATGTCTTGGATTACTTTTTATGATTACATTTGTATATAAGGAAAATACAACTGCTATCGTTGTCACAGTAGGTGAAATATGAATCGACTCTTAAGAGAATTCAACAATTTTTTTTAATCAAAATCTCTTTATTTCACCCTTTGAGGGGGCAGAAGAAAAACGGTAATAACAAAAGTAGGAGCTCAAACTAATGTGCCTTTTTGTGTAAAATATTAAATTCTTTGGAATCACTTGGTACACTTTATTTATTGTGAACCTTCTGTGAGATAAAATTTGATATATTGTACTTGAATGCTCATTTGGTTGCTTTTAGGATTACTTCAACATTCGTGCAAGAAAATGTTTGTTTGTTATATCAGACATTGGAATTTCTACACACAGGAACCTCCTTCTGACCCCCTTCATCCCCCTCAGAAAAAAAAAGATGGAAAAATACAACGTATTTACAGTATAATTATCGCATAATAAAGGAATGTCTTTGAATGATTTGCTTAAAAACACTTAATATGACTCAATCCACCGGAAATTCCTCCTCTGTACCTTGCAGGTCCCTACCGAGTAGGCGTCATCGTTCATTCCATGAAAAGCTGTAACCCTGCAACCAAGGATGCCTTGATGATGGCATTCATGAATGGACAACCGACTACCTTCGACTGCTCCGCATGTGTCATCCAATGTGATAACCCAAATGAGATGCCCAGAGAAGATTTCACCAAATTGATTGAATTTCTGGTAGCGCCCAAGCCGCCTAAGCCCTTGAAGACACAGGAACAAGCTGCATACTCCTCCACTAGCCGTGCGGGTGTCAACGATGGAGGCAGGCAGGAAGTGACAACGGATCATGGAAAGGTTAAGCAGGGTCAGCTTCAGCAGAATTTACACGGGTCCTCAGAAGACGGCGAACACATATATGTCAGCAGGGATGCACAGCCCAGTCCTGGTGGTAGTAGCTTGTCTGGGACTTCATCTCTTTCCGCACAAGATGAAACGAAATGCCCATACACAGATCCAACATTGTCCCAAGAAGATATCACTATCCCGGCTGCCATCATAGATCTGGGAAAATCCACACGCGGCAAACTCCGCAACTTCCTGCCTATCAATCAGTACTTATCGGAGGCCAACACATACTTTTTTTCAGACCTGGAAGAATTCCGTAAAGACTGTGAACTTTTTGGAATCTTCATTGTACATGCTGGAGATATTGCCAGAATCGATGATGGCGTGGTTTATTCAACTGTGAAAAAAATTTGCAAGGTCCTGAAAGGTATGTATAGCCGTTAACAAGTACCTTCACTGTTTAAAAGTTTGCAAAGTTCCCATATAAAATTGACAACAACGTTTGCTGTCTGTTGCAACATTGTAATTTACTTTATTATATAATTATGAGGACCTGAATGTAAGAACGACCGAAGTCCAATTTTTGGTCAAATTCAGTTTGAAATAGGAAATTGTAGCTTATACATGGACTCATCTTGTGTATTAATGATAAACCCCAATTACCACCGGATGTGTGTAAAATGAATGAATGAAATATGAATTTAAGAATGACCCAATTCCAGGACTTTAGTCATTCTTACATTCATGTTATAGCGCCCTCTCTCATCCCTCCTTGTCCAGGCCTATTCATGTATACACAAAATGAACATGACTTGCTTAACAGTGGTGAGAAGTTACGTTGGGAAAAAGAAAGGAATTAGTTACAATGGAAGCAAAAAAAAAAGAGTAAAGGGCTTTAGGGCAGTGGAGGGAAGCTACAAAAATTGCAAAAGAACCAAATTCCTGCTATTGAACAACACAAAATTTGGAGGAAATCATGTGCACAAACTAATGTTTTCAGTGTGCATGTAAATAATAGGCCTATGTATGGTATGTATTTATGAGTAACCAGAAATGTAGCAATGAATCCATTTTAGAAGATTGAGAAACTAGGGAAATGACAATATTTTTACCTTACCTTCGAGCGAATGACCAAAAAGATTTAGAGAATTGATGTCTAGTAATACGTGTGTGATTATAACTTTATGAAGATGCTTTCCCGCACTGCAGAGACATGGGAAAAATTTTGACATTTTGCAATTTAAACTTGACCAATGATATTTGACCCTTGACCTTAGGTGAGCTTTATCCACTTATTTATGCATGTGCAAAGTTTAAGCTGGGTACCTCTGGCGGTTTATTAGTTATATTGTCCACATATAATTGCCTATAAGAGACAGATGGAAGACATGTCCTTGCATTTAACACATACACATACATGCATGCACATAGCTCCATGCATACACACAGACGTGCACACACACAGATACACACACATGATGAATTAGTATTGTGGTAAGGGACATTGTACTAGGGTAGACAACTGCATTTTTGTAGGTAGTACAGACTGAAAGCTGAAAAAAGTAACAAAACTCTCCTATCTATTGATTTTACCATACCATCAATATAGCAACCTATCCTATATGATTAATAGAACGACCCAAGTCTATATGATTCAAAGAACAACCCAAGTCCACAACACAAAATGACCTCTCCACAATTAATGTAAATGTTAAAAGTAATAATAATGTTATCTAGACCTATTAATTTGAATAAACAATATTGCCTTCCCATCACAGTTGAATAGAATATTATTGAACAAATAAAAAAGACTTTTTTATTAAGTTTATTCGAAATGACTTTCCATGGATTTGGGTCGTTCTTACATTCAGATACTCATAATATCATATATAGAGATAGTTTGCAACCTTTTTGATAGACCACATAACAACTGTATGTTTACGTGTTGCCTCGCGACAATCTGACAATTCAACCCGATTATTAGTGCTCTCTGCGGGAAAATATATGTAACTGCTCTGTTTGATTGCTCGCAAACTTGATTCTACCTCCATACTGATATCTTTATTAGTAATGTTTTTAAAAGATTACGTAAATCTACCTGTAAAGTTGGGAGTCAGGAAAGATAGAAAACATAAGTTTTAAATGTTTTGAAATGCATGATTCCACTTTTTTTTTCTTACTCAAAATGTGACCCTGCATTACAAAACCAAATAATAGTAGCCATGCATGGATTTTCAATTAAGGATCGATTCTAAAACAGCAGACTCTATGTGACCCACTACAACAAAAGGATCCGACAGTCGGGGGAGGCAATTTTCTGAAAATGCCATGACTCTATTCCCTTGCTCTTCACTTTTAATTTCATATGTAGCACAACTTATGAAAGTATTCGGTTGCGGAGATATCATTGATTTATAAGCGTATGTCAAATGGTTGAGCAAATCATAGTTTCGAGAAAAACGCCTTCAAAGTTATCCTTCTGACCCTATAATGATCAAGGGGAGGCGATACAGTTTTCGCCGCCTAACAACAGAATGTATCCTCTTCGCAACCTCCGCAATATTCGTTCAAGCTTAGCGCCAGCGGTGTACGCACAACCAATCAGTAATCAGGATTCCACGCCCCGACCAATAAGATCACTCCCTCGTTGCTAGGCGCGGAGTCTTGCTTTGGCACTAAATCCAAATCTTTGGTCACATATCTTTAACATTAAAAGGTGGAAAATCTTTGCCCAGAAAAAACGTTGATTTCTTGTATTTCCTTTGATCATTTAGCTTCGAAATTTCGGTAGATGATAGACAAAACATAGGACTACAAAACTATGCAAAAAACAGAAATCCGTTTGTTTTGACCAAATTCGATGATGTGACTTCAAACTGAAGATTTAGAAAGAGCAGACTCTAAGCTTTAAAATAATGTATAATTCAATTCCAGTGGACTCCCCTAACCTACCTAAATACTGGAAAGAATGTATGCACTCTGGAAAAGTGTGTACTGAGAAAAGAGGCTCTGAAGTACACAGTCTATTCAAGCGTTTAATCTCTATCAAGCCGTGCTAGCTGTGGCATGAAAGGGACAAAACACAGGATCCAAACCACCGAAGCAACAACAACTAAGGGATTATCAGGTTAAGTTGAAATTTATCGTGTTCCATCAGCACATTCTGCCTATAACTAATGCTAACTTTCAAAACAGTAGCATTTTCCTTTCAGACGTTATTACACTTGAACGTGAAGAGTGTGGAAAGGATTTCAGGTCATGAAAAGCGGTCTCTAAGACATGCCTGATCATTCTATCCCCCCCCCCCCCAAGCCAAAGGGTTGTAGAAAAACTGCTAAAATACACTTTTCCATTCATGTTAAGACACCAAACTGAAGAATAATGTAGAAGAATGATAGTTCTTTCAGAAAGTATTAAAAAAAATAAAGGGGATAGCTAGTAACAGATCAGTGGGGATCAGAGGGAATGCTGGAGGATGATTGTTCCATTCCTTGTGAGATTCATTTAACAGGACATTATATAGGTACTGTGGTGTGAAAATTATTTGCTTAAGAATGGTCTCATATTCAAGTAATGTGTAGGGAATGATTCAAGGTCAGCATGCCTGTACAGTGTTTGGGCTATCGTTAACGGACCGTTAGAGGACAGAGGACAGAGTTTCAGAATTTATTATTATTTGGATGAAGAATAAATGTTTTCGAAATGTACAACATATTTCAATGAAAACGGATGATGACATTGCATAGTCACGATAAGAGTGCATGAGTTGGGGCTCAATGAAGAAGAAGAAGACAAAAAAAAAAGAAAGCATGCATAGATTATACACTGGTGGACTGATGAAGTAAGCGGTATTGCAGTTGAATTAAACTGCTACATCTATGAAATAAGTGAGCCTCCTATGTAATCATCCTTGTTCATTGTAAAATGTTTAGCATTTTTTAAACGGTTTTTTTTTTCTCTGCTCAAGAGCCACATTAAAATTTACAAATCTAAGGAATTATGAAAATCGTCCGAAATGCCACTTTGATTAAATCTGCGAGAAGCTCATTGCAGAAATTGGGTCCGATAAAAAAACATTTTTTTTTTAAAGCAAAGAGAGTACGAGTACGAGGCAGGTGAAATGATATATGAAATCAATTCTCAAGGGCCAACGAGTTACCAGAATTTGTTCTTGAAACTACATGAAAAGATAGCAGCAAGTATATAAAGGATCGTTGTATAAATTGAGTTTGTTGTCATCATAAACCTTCATTTACCTTATGTTCTACAGATATTAACCATGATGAGGTGTCCAAGAACATCTGTGTCCTAATTTCCAGCGAGTCAAACAAACTGGACCGGAAACAGATATCAGGTATGCTGTTGTTTAATCAATCATGCCCGCATCTTAATCAGTAATTATATTCGAGTCTTACTCCAATCTCATCACCTTGCACCGACACGTATTATCTGGAACAACCACTGCATGAAAATACCGAATGTATTATAATACTCCTGTATGGGAAAAATGCAACAAAGGCAAAGAAAATAAATTGATCTCACGGTATTAGTACGATGAACATATGTTCTGTATGTCATCGTTTTCCACAACAAATAGGAGTGCACAGCGATGTCTTCCGAACTGTAAAAGGAACAAAATCTCTTTTATGTTGTAAGAATAGATAAATAGATACATGGCAGAAGGTAAGTGAGAATGGCAGGAGGAAAGAGGAGAATACATGCCAAACATGGCCACTATCTGAGATCACTAGACAGAAAACAATGATCCACGAAATCGAATGATTTGGTTCATGTTTGGTTACGATATTGTCACAGTCAATAGCAATAGCAATCCAGCAAATACTTCTTATGTCTTTATTTTTCCGAACATCTGGAACTTAATTGTCTTGGCAATCTTGAAATACTGCTCGCACAAAAACATTGCAGCGCTTGTACAAACTTGATATGTTGATCCCAGGTGCAAACACTGTGTTTGGTTTTAGCTCACTCACCTATTTTGATAGCTACTCTTCGGAAGCAGGTGGACGATACCTGGTCCAGCTCAGTTGGAAAACGGCGCCCGGGGCAAGCGCGAAAATTGCGCCCCTCATTTCTGAAAAAGTGTTCAACCCCAAGCATTTCAAGCACTTAAAAGGGGTCTTTTAAGGGTAATTTCAATGTAATAAATTTTGATAATTTTGGCAAGCGAGCGCAGTGAGCTAGCCGAAAATTATTGTATTTAGGCTTACAAAACATGGAATTCTTGTCATTTTTTTTTGGTTATTAAATCTTACAATCTAATCAAGATATAGTGACGGCCTAATAAACAACGATTTATACCAAGAAACTGAGGACCCAAAAAATAGTCTAAATTAGTACTAGAGAGTGAGCAGAAATTAGTATATTCCCGTGTAGGAAATGCACTAATCACCTCATACAACTTTGTAGTTCTTTGTACTTGTAAATCATATATACAATGCTGACAAACTGTTATATGGTGGCTTGCCCTGTTTGTAAAATAGATCATGCGACAATTAAGTCCAAAAGCTTGCTTAAACTTAATACAAATCAGTGTGAGCATTTTCTGAACATGTTCGTACATATTTCTCAATAATGATACGGTGTCTAATTGATAAAAGGCGATATACACATTAAAAGTTGGAGAGAGACATACAATATAAGTTTTAGAGAGTCAAAATTCTTGTATTATTCAAAGGAAACGCTTGAGTTTTCTTCAATACATGTATTTTGCTGTGAATCACGTTATTCCCAGTTACGCCTCTGCTAAAACTACGCCCTTACATAGATCATTTTTGGATCACCGCAAGGCAACTACATTATGTACCTTTAATTTGGCATAACTGCAGAAAAAAAAAAGCGGGATAATTAAGCATCCTAAGTCTTCAGAATGTGATGCCCGGGCGACGATTTTGTGTGTGTCAGGGTGTTTGTGTGAACAACAATAAATATTTGAACAGTAAACACGGTCATTTTGTCCTCGTCATCATCATGTGTTGTTCTTATCTTATTTGATTTGGTTTTTTTGCGCCCCCCCCCCCCCCCAATCCCCACACCCACCTCCATCCCCGTCCGGGCGAGGGTTTCTCTCTTCTTCCTTATTTGTTTTTGTTTTTGTTTTTGGCTCACCCAAGGATTGGCGCCCGGGGCACGTAACCCCCTTGCCCCTACCCCCCCCCCCCCCCCAGCCCGCTACGCCACTGGTCCAGCTCGACACCCATGATTCATAATATCATAGCCCACTATTCAGGTATCACATAGCAACCTAACCACTCGACTCTCCCGCTCAGTTTTCGCCGCCGATGTCAGGACCCTGTCACATCCTGGGCAAAGCTTGTTTGTGATTTGCGAAGAACTATTTGGTAATCGGAGGTCTCATACCATATTCCTAGCACTTATCTCTCCCGTGGTTGTCCGGAGTTACGCACCCAAACCCTAGAAGTTCCCGACAAGTCAACATGCCAGACTTCCCAGGACACGATGTGACAAGCCTTTTCAGAGCATGCGCAAAACTTGTTCGGGTGAATCGCGGTGCAGCAGTTCGCAGAGGTCCACAAAGAACATCGGTAGGAGGCTCGCGGGCAGCACCTCTCCGGCAACTCCCATGCAGTTAGCATGCTCTTGTTTTACGCTGATACTTCTCAGTGCCTGTTTGTCGCTCGTAACTGTCAATAGATCGGTTTCAAAGCTCGCATGCCATGCCGGTCACACGGAATACAGGCAAGTTGGTGCATGAGCCAGGCCAGACATTGGTACCACCTGTGCTAGGTGGCTAAACCTTTTTTGGTGTCATTTTGTTTGTCGGGCATATACAATTTATGCTTGTCAAGCTATGATAGCATTTCCAAATGAGTATCTTAGTCATAATAAATGATTTTTTAACCAATGTGGTCTCGTTGTTATATCCCCATACTTCTGAATCGAAGCTAACCGCTATACAAAGAAGAGCGCTGCCTCATGTATGTTCGCAGGCGTCTGTTGTTGTTGTTGTTGTTGTTGTTGTTGCTGTTATTTGAATTTATCTGGCGTTTATCATTCCTCGAGGAATTGTAAACGCGGTGCGCTTAGTCTTTATTCTTGGCAGCGAAGGGAATATCAAATGTTATGATGCAGTGTATATCCCTTTATATAAAAACAACAACAAAAATAGCAATTCCTCGTGAATTTTACTGTATTTGTCAAGTATTTATCATTTTCCGGTGAGAACGCTACGATTAAAAAGCTAATACCACGCCAATGTCGCTTTATTTCCATCCAACAACAAAAGATAGTGCAAAAACAATGTACCGGTACTCTACAATACATTATGATAAATGATATTGTAAATGAACAGAGTGATTTTTGTTTAAAACTGATGTATTTGTTGAGAGGGTAGTATAAAACAGTATAGATAATCCCTTTTATTAGGAACTCCTAAAAATGTGCTTCGAGGTGGGCGACAATTTTTACCCTCAGCCCTCATCATAATTATCGCCAGACGACAATTTAAGACGGGGCGACAATTTAAGACGCCAACTCCGTCAAAAATTGTCACCTGTTTCCGGGGGCGACAATCTTTGTTGCAACACACGATTATGACCGTTTTACCAAAGCTGCCATCCACCACATGCACGGCAAACAGTAACAATTCTCAAAATTGTTTTGGTGTAGCGATCAATTTTCGTGTGTGTTTCCCAACTATTTTGTCTTAGTTAGTTGTCGCTGTTGAATCCATAAATTGTAGAACTGAATATAAAAACGCTTTAGGTCTAAATTTTGGCCAAGGTTAGTTTGACATGGGTAAAAAAAGAAAAAAAGTTATAGCTAACATGGGGTCATCGTGTGAATAAAATGTGACCATTCATCGCAAAACAAACAATGGTCGCTTCCTTTGATTTTTTTCGTCAGGAATGAAAAAAAAAATGAAATGGGTCAACTGAGTCAACATTGAGTTTTTCGTATTTTTGGAAAGAGCTCTCATTCTTCTATATTATTAGGTGATCCGAGTATCCTCTCGGATCACCTTCTGTATCTGTACGGATTCTTTGTTAGGTGATCCGAGTATCCTCTCGGATCACCTTTTGTTTTTGTACGGATTCTTTCTTCTTTAGGTGATCCGAGTATCCTTCGGATCACCTATTGTATCTGTACGGATTCTTTATTTATTTCTGGACAAAAGTTGTGCAGCGATTAGCTCAGAAAGTGCTACTCCTATTAATTTCAAAATTATACCATATATGTATCATGTCACAAAGACGACAGATCTAATAAAATCATAGTGATCAGTCGACCGTGACGTCACTATGACGTCATTATATGAAAACACATTCTCATTCATATCTCATTAATGGAATGGAATTTTTCAATGAAATTTACGTCACATATATTTCAAGTCAAGCGGATTGTACCCATATTTTCAAAAATCATCTCTACCTTAAGACGTGCGCGTACGCGCGCGTTGAAATATTTGTATGCTCCAATCGAGCTCAAAATATTTTTGCATCCGTTTCAGACCATTTGCAGCATTTTTTGAAAAATTGAAAAAAATGGACGGACGCGTACGCGCGCGCATATACGCACGCACAGCTCATATGCAATATAAATTTAACGGTTTTTCACACGGATCGGATGTTTGAGATGTCAAGGAATAATTCTACCAAGTTTCAAGTCAATCCGACTCAATATGACGTCATACGGGCCCGTCAAAGTTGAAATTCCGCGCGCGCGTCAATGGCGATATACAGTTCAACTATGCCAAAAAATCGCCAATTTTAAATCCGATTTTACTCGTCAGGATGGACGGTGATCCCCCATTTTCTTTACATATTCTGAAAGCTGATGAGTTGTACATGTCATTTCATGCGGTGGCAATGCTGGCAAAATGATTAAAAGATATCAAATTTCTTAATAAAGTAAAAAAAGCAAATTTTCAAAATGACGTCATCAAATTTCAAGTTCATTCGAGCGTATCTCACTAGTCCTTTGTCAATTTTCACCCAGATTTCAGTATGTTGTAGCTTATTTAATGTTCTTTCAAACAAAAGATACAAAATTTGGATTGGATAACGGTATCACCTCGTAAAAATGGATTGAAAGTAACCTTGTCAAATTTGACCAGTTTACGTGTTATCTCTATGGGAGTGCAGTTTTTCTGGAAATGAAAATTGACATGACTATCTTTATCGAGCACTAGCTCACTTACCCTTCGGTAAATTTCTCCCAGATTTTGATATGTTGTAGCTGAGACTTTACGCTACCGCAAATGTGCCCTTCGTTTTTTCATACGATGTCGGGATCACGTCAAAAATTTTGGTTGAAATTCAGGCTTATCTTCGACGTATTGAGATATTTCTTTCTTTCTGCAACTTTCTTTGCAATAACTCAAGAAAAACACGCCCTATCACTTCTATATTTTGCACATGTTTAGTTCATGTCACGTACATTATTTAATAAAATAACAACTACTTGATTGGACACCATCTTGGGTATGTAAATTAGGGTCAAAGGTCGTAAGTGTTTCATCCTGTATCTTAGTGAATACATGTCCTATCTTTCCCATATTTTGCACAGGCAAAGACCATGATACAAGGATCATTTCACAAAATAACTACTCTTTGCTCAGATGCCATCTTGTCTGTGCAAATTGGGGTCAAAGGTCATATGTTCTTTTTTCTGTATCTTCGTTATGACGTGTTATCTCTATGGGAGGGAATTTTTTTTAATGTGAAAATTGACATGATTGTCTTTATCGAGCACTAGCTCACTTACCCTTCGGTGAATTTCTCCCAGATTTTAATATGTTGTAGCTGAGACTTTGCGCTATCGTCAATTTTGATTTTGTTTTTTCATACGATGTCGGGATCACGATAAAAAACTTGGTTGAAATTAAAGCTTATCTTCTATGTATTGAGATATTTCTTTCTTTCTGCAACTTTCTTTGCAATAACTCAAGAAAAACACGCCCTATCACCCCCATATTCTGCACATGTTTAGTTCACGTCACGAACATTTTTTCATAAAATAACAACTACTTGATCGGACACCATTTTGGGTATGTAAATTAGGGTCAAACGTCATAAGTGTTTCATCCTGTATCTTAGTGAATACATGTCCTATCTTTCCCATATTTTGCAAACGCAAAGACCATGTTACAAGGATCATTTCACAAAATAACTACTTTTTACTCAGATGCCATCTTGTCTGTGCAAATTGAGGTCAAAGGTCATATGTACTTCTTTTTGTATCTTCGTTATGACGTGTTATCTCTATGGGAGGGAATTTTTTTTAATGTGAAAATTGACATGATTGTCTTTATCGAGCACTAGCTCACTTACCCTTCGGTGAATTTCTCCCAGATTTTAATATATTGTAGCTGAGACTTTGCGCTATCGTCAATTTTGATTTTGTTTTTTCATACGATGTCGGGATCACGATAAAAAACTTGGTTGAAATTAAAGCTTATCTTCTATGTATTGAGATATTTCTTTCTTTCTGCAACTTTCTTTGCAATAACTCAAGAAAAACACGCCCTATCACCCCCATATTCTGCACATGTTTAGTTCATGTCACGTACATTATTTCATAAAATAACAACTACTTGATCGGACAACATCTTGGGTATGTAAATTAGGGTCAAAGGTCATAAATGTTTCATCTTGTATCTTGGCGAATACCTGTCCTATCTTTCCCATATTTTGCACACGTATAGACGATGTCGCAAGAATCATTTCACAAAATAACCACTTTTTCCTCAGATGCCATCATTGGAGTGTAAAGGTGGGTCAAAGGTCATATGTACTTGTTGTTGTATCTTCGTTATCTATTGTATACGGAATTTGGTACCAAAGATGGCAGATATGACTCCCTTTTCTAAACGAGAATTCAAACATCACACGGCCAACGTTTTTAACAACAGACGAAACCTGTATGGTCATGCATATTGCGATCAGGACTCGAATCATTGATGAAAAAAAAAAATCGGATTACCTTAATTTGTCAGTAATGACAAATTACAATCTCGTTTTTCTTTATTTCTCCCCAAAAGTTGTGCAGAGGTTAGCTCAGAAAGTCCGCTGCCTATCAATTTCAAAATTATATCATGTATGCATCATGTCCCAAAGACGGCAAATCTAATGTATCATTGTGATCAGTCGACCGTGACGTCACTATGACGTCATTATATGAAAACACATTCTCAATCATATCTCATTAATGGAATGAAATTTTTCAATGAAATTTACGTCATATATATTTCAAATATGCGCATTCTACTCATGTTCTCAAAATTTATATTTTCTCTTAAAACGTGCGCGTACGCGCGCGTTGAAATATTTGTATGCTCCAATCGAGCTCAAAATTTTTTTGCACACGTTTCAGACCATTTGGAGCATTTTTTGAAAAATTGAAAAAATCGGACGGACGCGTACGCGCGCGCGCATATACGCACGCACAGCTCATGTGCGATTGAAATTTCCAGTTTTTTTTTCACTTTGATCGGATGTCTGAAATGTTAAGGAATATTTATACCAAGTTTCAAATCAATGCGACTCAATATGACGTAATACGGGCCCGTCAAAGTTGAAATTCTGCGCGCGCGTCAATGGCGATATACAGTGCAACTATGCCAAAAAACTGCTAATTTTAAATTCGATTTTACTCGTCAGGATGGACGGTGACCCCCCATTTTCTTTACATATTTTAAAACCTGATGAGTTGTACATGTCATTTCATGGGGTGGCAATGCTGACAAAATGATTAAAAGATAGCAAATTTCTTAATAAAGTAAAAAAAATAAATTTTCAAAATGACGTCATCAAATTTCAAGTTCACTCGAGTGTATCTCACTAGTCCTTTGTCAATTTTCACCCAGATTTCAGTATGTTGTAGCCTATTTAATGTTCTTTCAAACATAAGTAACAAAATTTTGATTGGATAACGGTATCACCTCGTAAAAATGGATTGAAAGTAACCTTGTCAAATTTGACCAGTTTACGTGTTATCTCTATGGGAGTGCAGTTTTCTGGAAATGAAAATTGACATGACTATCTTTATCGAGCACTAGCTCACTAACCCTTCCGTAAATTTCTCCCAGATTTTGATATGTTGTAGCTGAGACTTTACGCTACCGTAAATGTCCCCTTCGTTTTTTCATACGATGTCGGGATCACGTCAAAAATTTTGCGTGAAATTCAGGCTTATCTTCGATGTATTGAGATATTTCTTTCTTTCTGCAACTTTCTTTGCAATAACTCAAGAAAAACACGCCCTATCACTTTCATATTTTGCACATGTTTAGTTCATGTCACGTACATTATTTCATAAAATAACAACTACCTGATCGGACACCATCTTGGGTATGTAAATTAGGGTCAAAGGTCATAAGTGTTTCATCCTGTATCTTAGTGAATACAGGTCTTATCTTTCCCATATTTTGCAAACGCAAAGACCATGTTACAAGGATCATTTCACAAAATAGCTACTTTTTACTCAGATGCAATCTTGTTTGTGCAAATTGAGGTCAAAGGTCATATGTACTTCTTTTTGTATCTTCGTTATGACGTGTTATCTCTATGGGAGGGAATTTTTTTAAATGTGGAAATTGACATGATTGTCTTTATCGAGCACTAGCTCACTTACCATTCGGTGAATTTCTCCCAGATTTTAATATGTTGTAGCTGAGACTTTGCGCTATCGTTACTTTTGATTTTATTTTTTCATACGATGTCGGGATCACGATAAAAAACTTGGTTGAAATTAAAGCTTATCTTCTATGTATTGAGATATTTCTTTCTTTCTGCAACTTTCTTTGCAATAACTCAAGAAAAACACGCCCTATCACCCCCATATTCTGCACATGTTTAGTTCACGTCACGAACATTTTTTCATAAAATAACAACTACTTGATCGGACACCATTTTGGGTATGTAAATTAGGGTCAAACGTCATAAGTGTTTCATCCTGTATCTTAGTGAATACATGTCCTATCTTTCCCATATTTTGCAAACGCAAAGACCATGTTACAAGGATCATTTCACAAAATAACTACTTTTTACTCAGATGCCATCTTGTCTGTGCAAATTGAGGTCAAAGGTCATATGTACTTCTTTTTGTATCTTCGTTATGACGTGTTATCTCTATGGGAGGGAATTTTTTTTAATGTGAAAATTGACATGATTGTCTTTATCGAGCACTAGCTCACTTACCCTTCGGTGAATTTCTCCCAGATTTTAATATATTGTAGCTGAGACTTTGCGCTATCGTCAATTTTGATTTTGTTTTTTCATACGATGTCGGGATCACGATAAAAAACTTGGTTGAAATTAAAGCTTATCTTCTATGTATTGAGATATTTCTTTCTTTCTGCAACTTTCTTTGCAATAACTCAAGAAAAACACGCCCTATCACCCCCATATTCTGCACATGTTTAGTTCATGTCACGTACATTATTTCATAAAATAACAACTACTTGATCGGACAACATCTTGGGTATGTAAATTAGGGTCAAAGGTCATAAATGTTTCATCTTGTATCTTGGCGAATACCTGTCCTATCTTTCCCATATTTTGCACACGTATAGACGATGTCGCAAGAATCATTTCACAAAATAACCACTTTTTCCTCAGATGCCATCATTGGAGTGTAAAGGTGGGTCAAAGGTCATATGTACTTGTTGTTGTATCTTCGTTATCTATTGTATACGGAATTTGGTACCAAAGATGGCAGATATGACTCCCTTTTCTAAACGAGAATTCAAACATCACACGGCCAACGTTTTTAACAACAGACGAAACCTGTATGGTCATGCATATTGCGATCAGGACTCGAATCATTGATGAAAAAAAAAAATCGGATTACCTTAATTTGTCAGTAATGACAAATTACAATCTCGTTTTTCTTTATTTCTCCCCAAAAGTTGTGCAGAGGTTAGCTCAGAAAGTCCGCTGCCTATCAATTTCAAAATTATATCATGTATGCATCATGTCCCAAAGACGGCAAATCTAATGTATCATTGTGATCAGTCGACCGTGACGTCACTATGACGTCATTATATGAAAACACATTCTCAATCATATCTCATTAATGGAATGAAATTTTTCAATGAAATTTACGTCATATATATTTCAAATATGCGCATTCTACTCATGTTCTCAAAATTTATATTTTCTCTTAAAACGTGCGCGTACGCGCGCGTTGAAATATTTGTATGCTCCAATCGAGCTCAAAATTTTTTTGCACACGTTTCAGACCATTTGGAGCATTTTTTGAAAAATTGAAAAAATCGGACGGACGCGTACGCGCGCGCGCATATACGCACGCACAGCTCATGTGCGATTGAAATTTCCAGTTTTTTTTTCACTTTGATCGGATGTCTGAAATGTTAAGGAATATTTATACCAAGTTTCAAATCAATGCGACTCAATATGACGTAATACGGGCCCGTCAAAGTTGAAATTCTGCGCGCGCGTCAATGGCGATATACAGTGCAACTATGCCAAAAAACTGCTAATTTTAAATTCGATTTTACTCGTCAGGATGGACGGTGACCCCCCATTTTCTTTACATATTTTAAAACCTGATGAGTTGTACATGTCATTTCATGGGGTGGCAATGCTGACAAAATGATTAAAAGATAGCAAATTTCTTAATAAAGTAAAAAAAATAAATTTTCAAAATGACGTCATCAAATTTCAAGTTCACTCGAGTGTATCTCACTAGTCCTTTGTCAATTTTCACCCAGATTTCAGTATGTTGTAGCCTATTTAATGTTCTTTCAAACATAAGTAACAAAATTTTGATTGGATAACGGTATCACCTCGTAAAAATGGATTGAAAGTAACCTTGTCAAATTTGACCAGTTTACGTGTTATCTCTATGGGAGTGCAGTTTTCTGGAAATGAAAATTGACATGACTATCTTTATCGAGCACTAGCTCACTAACCCTTCCGTAAATTTCTCCCAGATTTTGATATGTTGTAGCTGAGACTTTACGCTACCGTAATTGTGCCCTTCGTTTTTTCATACGATGTCGGGATCACGTCAAAAATTTTGCGTGAAATTCAGGCTTATCTTCGATGTATTGAGATATTTCTTTCTTTCTGCAACTTTCTTTGCAATAACTCAAGAAAAACACGCCCTATCACTTTCATATTTTGCACATGTTTAGTTCATGTCACGTACATTATTTCATAAAATAACAACTACCTGATCGGACACCATCTTGGGTATGTAAATTAGGGTCAAAGGTCATAAGTGTTTCATCCTGTATCTTAGTGAATACAGGTCTTATCTTTCCCATATTTTGCAAACGCAAAGACCATGTTACAAGGATCATTTCACAAAATAGCTACTTTTTACTCAGATGCAATCTTGTTTGTGCAAATTGAGGTCAAAGGTCATATGTACTTCTTTTTGTATCTTCGTTATGACGTGTTATCTCTATGGGAGGGAATTTTTTTAAATGTGGAAATTGACATGATTGTCTTTATCGAGCACTAGCTCACTTACCATTCGGTGAATTTCTCCCAGATTTTAATATGTTGTAGCTGAGACTTTGCGCTATCGTTACTTTTGATTTTATTTTTTCATACGATGTCGGGATCACGATAAAAAACTTGGTTGAAATTAAAGCTTATCTTCGATGTATTGAGATATTTCTTTCTTTCTGCAACTTTCTTTGCAATAACTCAAGAAAAACACGCCTTATCACCCCCATATTCTGCACATGTTTAGTTCATGTCACGTACATTATTTCATAAAATAACAACTACTTGATCGGACAACATCTTGGGTATGTAAATTAGGGTCAAGGGTCATAAATGTTTCATCTTGTATCTTGGCGAATACCTGTCCTATCTTTCCCATATTTTTCACACGTATAGACGATGTCGCGAGAATCATTTCACAAAATAACCACTATTTCATCAGATGCAATCTTGGGAGTGCAAAGGTGGGTCAAAGGTCATATGTATTCATTGCTGTATCTTCGTTATTCAGTGTATACAGAATTTGGTACCAAAGATGGCAGATATGACTCCCTTTTCTAAATGAGAATGCAAACATCACACGGCCAATGTCTCTAAACACAGATGAAACTTGTATGGTCATGCCTATTGCGATCAGGACTCGAATCATTGATTAAAAAAAAAAGTCGGATCACCTTAATTTGTCAGTGATGACAAATTACAATCTCTAGTCTTCTTCTTCTTTTTAGGTGATCCGAGTATCCTCTCGGATCACCTATTGTATCTGTACGGATTCTTTCTTCTTCTTCTTCTTCTTTCTTTATTTCTCCCCAAAAGTTGTGCAGAGGTTAGCTCAGAAAGTGCTATGTCTATCAAGTTCCAACTTATACCATGTATGTATCGTGTCCCAAAGACGGCAATCGAACTAAAATCAAAGTGATCAGTCGACCGTGACGTCACTATGACGTCATTATATGAAAACACATTCTCAATCATATCTCATTAATGGAATGAAGTTTTTCAATGAAATTTACGTCACAGATATTTCAAGTTATGCGCATTTTACTCATATTCTCAAAATTCACATTTTCTCTTGATACGTGCGCGTACGCGCGCGTTGAAATATTTGTATGCTCAAATCGAGCTCAAATTTTTTTTACACACGTTTCAGACCATTTGGAGCATTTTTTGAAAAATTGAAAAAATCGGACGGACGCGTACGCGCGCGCGCATATACTCACGCACAGCTCATATGCAATAGAAATTTTCAGTTTTTTCACACGGATCGGATGTCCAAAATGTCAAGGAATATTTCTATCAAGTTTCAAGTCGATCCGACTCAATATGACGTCATACGGGCCCGTCAAATTCAAAATTCCGCGCGTGCGTCAATGGGGATACACAGTGCAACTATGCCAAAAAACCGCCAATTTTAAATCGGATTTTACTCGTCAGGATGGACGGTGACCCCCCATTTTCTTGATATATTCTAAAAGCTGATGAGTTGTACATGTCATTTCATGGGTTGGCGATACTGAAAAAATGATTAAAACATATCACATTTCTTAATAAAGTAAACAAAGTAAATTTTCAAAATGACGTCATCAAATTTCAAATTCACTCGAGCGTATCTCACTTAAATTTCGCCAATTTTCACCCAGATTTCAGTATGTTGTAGCTTATGAAATCTTCTTTCATTAATGTAAAAACAACATTATGATTGGATAACGTCATCACCTCGTAAAAATGGATTGAAAGTATCCTTGTAAAATTTGACCAGTTTACGTGTTATCTCTATGGGAGAGCAGTTTTTCTGGCAGTGAAAATTGACATGACTATCTTTTTCGAGCACTAGCTCACTTATGCTTCGGTGAATTTTTGCCAGATTTTAGTATGTTGTAGCTGAGACTTTGGGCTATCGTTAGTGTGCCCTCCATTTTTTCATACGACGTCGGCATCACGTCGAAAAATTTGGTTGAAAATTGCATGTGGCTTTGATGCAGCGTCATTTTGCTTAATACACAGGGCCTATGGAGCATGAAATAGGTCACTGCATAGCGCATCCGACTCGTAATCCTAAGGTCCCTGGTTCGATGCTCACCCCTGCCAGTTGTTTTTAAATTTTTTAAACACTATTTTTTCTTCTTTTTCTTTAGTTAGTCTTAATCTCCTTTCCTAACTTTATCTTTTTCTGATTTTTTTCATGCTTCTCCTTCAAATTTCTATAAAAATAACATAATTTTTTCTTTATTTTTCTTTCTTTCTACTACTTTCTGTGCAATAGATGAACAACAACAATGGCTATTAATCCCATATTTTGCACATGTTTTGTTCATGTCACGTACATTATTTCATAAAATAACAATTACTTGATCGGACACCATCTTGGGTATGTAAATTAGGGTGAAAGGTCATAAATGTTTCATCCTGTATCTTGGTGAATACATGTCCTATCTCTCCCATATTTTGCACACGCAAAGACCATGTTACAAGAATCATTTCACAAAATAACCACTTTTTGCTCAGATGCCATCATGTCTGTGAAAAGTGCGGTCAAAGGTCATATATTCTTCTTTCTGTATCTTCATTATTGATTTTGAAATGCAGTATTGCAGTATTGGTTTTGAAATGCAGAAATAAAAACTGAACTGAACTGAACTGAATTATGACGTGTTATCTCTATGGGAGTGCAGTTTTTCTGCAAATGAAATTTGACATGACTATCTTTTTCGAGCAATAGCTCACTTATGCTTCGGTGAATATCTCCCAGATCTTAATATGTTGTAGCTGAGACTTTGGGCTATCGTATTTTACCCTTCGTCTTTTTCATACGATGTCGGGATCACGTTAAAAAACGTGGTTGAATTTAAAGCTTATCTTCAATGTATTGAGATGTTTCTTTTCTTTCTGCAACTTTCTTTGCAATAACTCAAGAAAAACAGCGTCTATCACCCTCAAATTTTGCACATGTTTAGTTCATGTCACGTACATTATTTCATAAAATAACAACTTCTTGATCAGACACCATCTTGGGTATGTAAATTAGGGTCAAAGGTCATAAATGTTTCATTCTGTATCTTAGTGAATACATGTCCTATCTCTTCTATATTTTGCACACGCAAAGACCATGTTACAAGAATCATTTTACGAAATAACCACTTTTTGCTTAGATGCCATCCTGGCTGTGCAAAGTGGGGTCAATGGTCAAATATACTTCATTCTGTATCTTCGTTACAGTGTATACGGAATTTGGTACCAAAGATGGCAGGTCTGACTCGCTTTTCTAAATGAGATTCCAAATATCACACGGCGAATGTCCCTAAACACAGATGAAACCTGTATGGTCATGCCTAAATTATGTATTTGTTGCTGTATCTTCGTTATCTAGTGTATACAGAATTTGGTACCAAAGATGACAGATATGACTCCCTTTTCTAAATGAGAATCCAAACATCACACGGCCAATGTCTCTAAACACAGATGAAACCTGTATGGTCATGCCTATTGCGATCAGACCTCGAATCATTGATTAAAAAAAAATCGGATCACCTTAATTTGTCAGTAATGACAAATTACAATCTCTAGTTCTTCTTATTTCTCCCCAAAAGTTGTGCATCGATTAGCTCAGAAAGTCCTCTTCCTATCAATTTCAAACTTATACCATATATGTATCGTCTCCCAAAGACGGCAATCGAACTAAAATCAAAGTGATCAGTCGACCGTGACGTCACTATGACGTCATTATATGAAAACACATTCTCAATCATATCTCATTAATGGAATGGAATTTTTCAATGAAATTTACGTCACATATATTTCAAGTGAAGCGCATTCTACTCATATTCTCAAAATTCATCTATATTTTAAAACGTGCGCGTACGCGCGCGTTGAAATATTTGTATGCTCAAATCGAGCTCAAATTTTTTTTGCACACGTTTCAGACCATTTAGAGCATTTTTTGAAAAATTGAAAAAAAATTATCGACGCGTACGCGCGCGCGCATATACGCACGCACAGCTCATATGCAATTGAAATTTCCCGTTTTTTCACACTTATCGCCTCCCTGAAATGTCAGGGAATATGTCTACCAAGTTTCAAGTCAATCCGACTCAATATGACGTCATACGGGCCCGTCAAAGTTGAAATTCCGCGCGCGCGTCAATGGCGATATACAGTGCAACAATGGCAAAAAACTGCCAATTTTAAATCCGATTTTACTCGTCAAGATGGACGATGACCCCCCATTTTCTTTACATATTCTGAAAGCTGATGAGTTTTACATATTATTTCATGGGTTGGCGATGCTGGAAAAATGATTAAAAGATATCAAATTTCTTAATAAAATAAAAAGAGTAAATTTTCAAAATGACGTCATCAAATTACAAGTTCTCTCGAGCGTATCTCACTTATCCTCTGCCAATTTTTACCCAGATTTCAGTATGTTGTAGCTTACTAAATGTTCTTTCATTAATATGATTACAACATTTTGATTAGATGACGGCATCACCTCATAATATTGGATTGAATGTAATCTTGTCAAATTTGACCAGTTTACGTGTTATCTTAATGGGAGTGCAGTTTTTCTGGATGTGAAAATTGACATGACTATCTTTTTCGAGCACTAGCTCACCTATGCTTCGGTGAATTTCTCTAAGATTTTAATATGTTGTAGCTGAGAATTTGGGCTATCGTCAGTGTGCCCTTCATTTTTTCATACAGTATCTGGATCACGTCCAAAAACTTGGTTGAAATCAAATCTTCGATGTATTTTCATATTTCTTTCTTTTTCCAACTTTCTTTGCAATAACTCAAGAAAAACATACTCTATCACTACCATATTTTGCACATGTTTAGTTCATCTCACGTACATTATTTCATCAAATAACAACTACTTCATCAGATGCCATCTTCGGTATGTAAATTAGGGTCAAAGGTCATAAGTGTTTCATCCTGTATCTTAGTGAATACAGGTCTTATCTTTCCCATATTTTGCAAACGCAAAGACCATGTTACAAGGATCATTTCACAAAATAGCTACTTTTTACTCAGATGCAATCTTGTTTGTGCAAATTGAGGTCAAAGGTCATATGTACTTCTTTTTGTATCTTCGTTATGACGTGTTATCTCTATGGGAGGGAATTTTTTTAAATGTGGAAATTGACATGATTGTCTTTATCGAGCACTAGCTCACTTACCATTCGGTGAATTTCTCCCAGATTTTAATATGTTGTAGCTGAGACTTTGTGCTATCGTTACTTTTGATTTTATTTTTTCATACGATGTCGGGATCACGATAAAAAACTTGGTTGAAATTAAAGCTTATCTTCGATGTATTGAGATATTTCTTTCTTTCTGCAACTTTCTTTGCAATAACTCAAGAAAAACACGCCTTATCACCCCCATATTCTGCACATGTTTAGTTCATGTCACGTACATTATTTCATAAAATAACAACTACTTGATCGGACAACATCTTGGGTATGTAAATTAGGGTCAAGGGTCATAAATGTTTCATCTTGTATCTTGGCGAATACCTGTCCTATCTTTCCCATATTTTTCACACGTATAGACGATGTCGCGAGAATCATTTCACAAAATAACCACTATTTCATCAGATGCAATCTTGGGAGTGCAAAGGTGGGTCAAAGGTCATATGTATTCATTGCTGTATCTTCGTTATTCAGTGTATACAGAATTTGGTACCAAAGATGGCAGATATGACTCCCTTTTCTAAATGAGAATGCAAACATCACACGGCCAATGTCTCTAAACACAGATGAAACTTGTATGGTCATGCCTATTGCGATCAGGACTCGAATCATTGATTAAAAAAAAAAGTCGGATCACCTTAATTTGTCAGTGATGACAAATTACAATCTCTAGTCTTCTTCTTTTTCTTCTTATTTCTCCCCAAAAGTTGTGCATCGATTAGCTCAGAAAGTCCTCTTCCTATCAATTTCAAACTTATACCATATATGTATCGTCTCCCAAAGACGGCAATCGAACTAAAATCAAAGTGATCAGTCGACCGTGACGTCACTATGACGTCATTATATGAAAACACATTCTCAATCATATCTCATTAATGGAATGGAATTTTTCAATGAAATTTACGTCACATATATTTCAAGTCAAGCGCATTCTACTCATATTCTCAAAATTCATCTATATTTTAAAACGTGCGCGTACGCGCGCGTTGAAATATTTGTATGCTCACATCGAGCTCAAATTTTTTTTGCACACGTTTCAGACCATTTAGAGCATTTTTTGAAAAATTGAAAAAAAATTACGGACGCGTACGCGCGCGCGCATATACGCACGCACAGCTCATATGCAATTGAAATTTCCCGTTTTTTCACACTTATCGCCTCCCTGAAATGTCAGGGAATATGTCTACCAAGTTTCAAGTCAATCCGACTCAATATGACGTCATACGGGCCCGTCAAAGTTGAAATTCCGCGCGCGCGTCAATGGCGATATACAGTGCAACAATGGCAAAAAACTGCCAATTTTAAATCCGATTTTACTCGTCAAGATGGACGATGACCCCCCATTTTCTTTACATATTCTGAAAGCTGATGAGTTTTACATATTATTTCATGGGTTGGCGATGCTGGAAAAATGATTAAAAGATATCAAATTTCTTAATAAAATAAAAAGAGTAAATTTTCAAAATGACGTCATCAAATTACAAGTTCTCTCGAGCGTATCTCACTTATCCTTTGCCAATTTTTACCCAGATTTCAGTATGTTGTAGCTTACTAAATGTTCTTTCATTAATATGATTACAACATTTTGATTAGATGACGGCATCACCTCATAATATTGGATTGAATGTAATCTTGTCAAATTTGACCAGTTTACGTGTTATCTTAATGGGAGTGCAGTTTTTCTGGATGTGAAAATTGACATGACTATCTTTTTCGAGCACTAGCTCACCTATGCTTCGGTGAATTTCTCTAAGATTTTAATATGTTGTAGCTGAGAATTTGGGCTATCGTCAGTGTGCCCTTCATTTTTTCATACGGTATCTGGATCACGTCCAAAAACTTGGTTGAAATCAAATCTTCGATGTATTTTCATATTTCTTTCTTTTTCCAACTTTCTTTGCAATAACTCAAGAAAAACATACTCTATCACTACCATATTTTGCACATGTTTAGTTCATGTCACGTACATTATTTCATCAAATAACAACTACTTCATCAGATGCCATCTTCGGTATGTAAATTAGGGTCAAAGGTCATAAATGTTTCATCCTGTATCTTGGTGAATACATGTTCTATCTTCCCCATATTTTGCACACGTAAAGACCGTGTTACAAGGATCATTTCACAAAATAACCACTTTTTGCTCAGATGTCATCTTGTCTGTGCAGATCGGGGTCAAAGGTCATATGCACTTCTTTCTCTATCTTCGTTATGACGTGTTATCTCTATGGGAGGGAATTTTTCTAGATGTGAAAATTGACATGATTGTCTTTATCGAGCACTAGCTCACCTACCCTTCGGTGAATTTCTCCCAGATTTTAATATGTTGTAGCTGAGACTTTGCGCTATCGTACGTTTTCCTTTGTTTTTCATATAAGGTCGGGATCACGTCCAAAAACGTGGTTGAAATTAAAGATTATCTTCGATGTATTTTCATATTTCTTTCTTTGTCCAATTTTCTTTGTAATAACTCAAGAAAAATAGCCTCTATCAACCCCATATTTTGCACATGTTTAGTTGATGTTACGTACATTATTTCATAAAATAACAACTACTTGATCAGACACCATCTTGGGTATGTAAACTAGGGTCAAAGGTCATAAATGTTTCATCCTGTATCTTGGTGAATACATGTCTTATCTTTCCCATGTTTTGCACACGCAAAGACCATGTTACAAGAATCATTTCACAAAATGACCACTTTTTTGCTCAGATGCCATCTTGGGGGTGCAAAGTGGGGTCAAAGGTCAAATATACTTCATTCTGCATCTTTGATAGTGTATACGGAATTCGGTACCCAAGATGGCAGGTCTGACTCCCTTTTCAAAATGAGAATCCAAACATCACTCGACCAATGTCCCTAATCTCAGGTGAAAACTCGAATCATTGATTTAAAAAAAATCGGATCACCTAATTTGTCAGTCTTGACAAATTCCGGGTCTAGTTAAGTGATCCGAGTATCCTCTCGGATCACCTTCTGTATCTGTACGGATTCTTTGTTAGGTGATCCGAGTATCCTCTCGGATCACCTTCTGTATCTGTACTGATTCTTTGTTCTTCTTTTTCTTCTTCTTTCTCCGCAAAAGTTGTGTAGAGGTAATCTCGGAAAGTCCTCTTCCTATCAATGTCAAAATTATACCATACATGTATCATGTCCCAAAGACGATCCTTCTAATAAAATCATAGTGATTAGTCGATCTTGACGTCACTATGACGTCATTATATGAAAACACATTCTCAATCATATCTCTTTAATGGAATGAAAATTTTCAATGAAATTTACGTCACATATATTTCAAGTAAAGCGCATTCTACTCATATAATCAAAATTCATATTTTCTGTTCACACGTGCGCGTACGCGCGCGTTGAAATATTTGTATGCTCAAATCGAGCTCAAATTTTTTTTGCACACGTTTCAGACCAATTGCAGCATTTTTTGAAAAATTGAAAAAATTGGACGGGCGCGTATGCGCGCGCACATATACGCACGCACAGCTCATACGCAATGGAAATTTCCCGTTTTTTCACATTTATCGGATGCCTGAAATGTCAAGGAATATTTCTACCAAGTTTCAAGTCAATCTGACTCAATATGACGTCACACGGGCCCGTCAAAGTTGAAATTCCGCGCGCGCGTCAATGGCGATATACAGTGCAACAATGTAAAAAAACCCGCCAATTTTAAATCCTATTTTACTCGTCAGGATGGACAATGACCCCCCATTTTCTTTACATATTCTGAAAGCTGATGAGTTGTACATGTCATTTCATGGGTTGGCGATGCTGGAAAAATGATGAAAAGATATCAAATTTCTTAATAAAGTAAAAAAAGTAAATTTTCAAAATGACGTCATCAAATTTTAAGTTCACTCAAGCGTATCTCACTTATTCTTTCGTTGATTTTCGTCCAAATTTCAATATGTTGTAGCTTATTAAATGGTTTTTCAGTCGTATTCTAACAACATTTTGATTGGATGACGGCATCACCTCGTAAAAATGGATTAAAAGTAACATTGTCAAATTTGACCAGTTTACGTGTTATCTCTATGGGAGTGCAGTTTTTCTGGAAATGAAAACTGACATGACTATCTTTATCGAGCACTAGCTCACTTATGCTTCCGTGAATTTCTCCCATATTTTAGTATGTTGTAGCTGAGACTTTGGGCTATCGTGAAGGTGTCCTCTATTTTTTCATACGATGTCGGCATCACGTTGAAAAACTTGGTTGAAAATGGCAAGAGGCTTCGATGCAGCGTCATTTTGCTTAATACACAGGGCCTATGGAGAATGAAATAGGTCATTGCGTAGCGCATCCGACTCGTAATCCTAAGGTCCCTGGTTCGAGGCTCACCCGTGCCAATATTTTTAGGTGATCCGAGTATCCTCTCGGATCACCTTCTGTATCTGTACTGATTCTTTATTCTTCTTTCTTTATTTCTTTATTTCTCCGCAAAAGTTGTGCAAGAGTTAGCTCAGAAAGTGCATTGCCTATCAATGTCAAACTTATACCGTATATGTATCATGTCGCAAAGACGACAGCGCAAGTAAAATCATAGTGATCAGTCGACCGTGACGTCACTATGACGTCATTATATGAAAACACATTTTCATGCATATCTCATAAATGGAATGGAATTTTTTAATGTAAATTACGTCACATATATTTCAAGTCAAGCGGGTTCTACTCATTTTCTCAAAAATTCATATTCATCTTAAAACGCGCGCGTACGCGCGCGTTGAAATATTTGTATGCTCAAATCGAGCTCAAAATTTTTTTGCACACGTTTCAGATCATTTGGAGCATTTTTTGAAAAATTGAAAAAATTGGACGGACGCGTACGCGCGCGCACATATTCGCACGCACAGCTAGTATGCAATAGAAATTTTCAGTTTTTTTACACGGATGGGATGTCCAAAATGTCAAGGAGTATTTCTACCAAGTTTCAAGTCGATCCGACTCAATATGACGTCATACGGGCCCGTCAAACCCAAAATTCCGCGCGTGCGTCAATGGGGATACACAGTGCAACTATGCCAAACAACCGCCAATTTTAAATCCTATTTTACTCGTCAGGATGGACAATGACCCCCCATTTTCTTTACATATTCTGAAAGCTGATGAGTTGTACATGTCATTTCATGGGTTGGCGATGCTGGAAAAATGATGAAAAGATATCAAATTTCTTAATAAAGTAAAAAAAGTAAATTTTCAAAATGACGTCATCAAATTTTAAGTTCACTCAAGCGTATCTCACTTATTCTTTCGTTGATTTTCGTCCAAATTTCAATATGTTGTAGCTTATTAAATGGTTTTTCAGTCATATTCTAACAACATTTTGATTGGATGACGGCATCACCTCGTAAAAATGGATTAAAAGTAACATTGTCAAATTTGACCAGTTTACGTGTTATCTCTATGGGAGTGCAGTTTTTCTGGAAATGAAAACTGACATGACTATCTTTATCGAGCACTAGCTCACTTATGCTTCCGTGAATTTCTCCCATATTTTAGTATGTTGTAGCTGAGACTTTGGGCTATCGTAAAGGTGTCCTCTATTTTTTCATACGATGTCGGCATCACGTTGAAAAACTTGGTTGAAAATGGCAAGAGGCTTCGATGCAGCGTCATTTTGCTTAATACACAGGGCCTATGGAGAATGAAATAGGTCATTGCGTAGCGCATCCGACTCGTAATCCTAAGGTCCCTGGTTCGAGGCTCACCCGTGCCAATATTTTTAGGTGATCCGAGTATCCTCTCGGATCACCTTCTGTATCTGTACTGATTCTTTATTCTTCTTTCTTTATTTCTTTATTTCTCCGCAAAAGTTGTGCAAGAGTTAGCTCAGAAAGTGCATTGCCTATCAATGTCAAACTTATACCGTATATGTATCATGTCGCAAAGACGACAGCGCAAGTAAAATCATAGTGATCAGTCGACCGTGACGTCACTATGACGTCATTATATGAAAACACATTTTCATGCATATCTCATAAATGGAATGGAATTTTTTAATGTAAATTACGTCACATATATTTCAAGTCAAGCGGGTTCTACTCATTTTCTCAAAAATTCATATTTATCTTAAAACGCGCGCGTACGCGCGCGTTGAAATATTTGTATGCTCAAATCGAGCTCAAAATTTTTTTGCACACGTTTCAGATCATTTGGAGCATTTTTTGAAAAATTGAAAAAATTGGACGGACGCGTACGCGCGCGCACATATTCGCACGCACAGCTAGTATGCAATAGAAATTTTCAGTTTTTTTACACGGATGGGATGTCCAAAATGTCAAGGAGTATTTCTACCAAGTTTCAAGTCGATCCGACTCAATATGACGTCATACGGGCCCGTCAAACCCAAAATTCCGCGCGTGCGTCAATGGGGATACACAGTGCAACTATGCCAAACAACCGCCAATTTTAAATCGGATTTTACTCGTCAGGATGGACGGTGACCCCCCATTTTCTTGACATATTCTGAAAGCTTATGAGTTGTACATGTTATTTCATGGGTTGGCTATGCTGACAAAATGATTAAAAGATATCAAATTTCTTAATAAAGTCAAAAAAGTAAATTTTCAAACTGACGTCATCAAATTCCAAGTTTACTCGAGCGTATCTCACTTATCCTTTGCCATTTTTCACCCAAATTTCAATATGTTGAAGCTTATGAAATGTTCTTTCATAAAGGTGAAACACAATTTTGATTTAATGACGGCATCACCTCGTCAAAATGGATTGAAAGTAACCTTGTCAAATTTGACCAGTTTACGTGTAATCTCTATGGCAGTGCAGTTTTTCTGGAAATGAAAATTGACATTACTATCTTTATCGAGCACTAGCTCACTTATGCTTCGGTGAATTTCTACAAGATTTTGATATCTTGTAGCGGAGACTTTGGGCTATCGTTAATGTGCCCTTCGTTTTTTCATACGATGTCGGGATCACGTCAAAAAACTTGGTTGAAATTAAAGTTTATCTTCGATGTATTGAAATATTTCTTTCTTTTTGCAACTTTATATGCAATAACTCAAGAAAAACATTCCCTATCACCACCATATTTTGCACATGTTTAGTTCATGTCACGAACATTATTTCATAAAATTACAACTACTTGATCAGACGCCATCTTGGGTATGTAAATTAGGGTCAAAGGTCATAAATGTTTCATCATGTATCTTGGTGAATACATATCCTATCTTTCCCATATTTTGCACACGTAAAGACCATGTTACAAGGATCATTTCACAAATTAACTACTTCTTGCTCAGATGTCATCTTGTCTATGCAAAGTTGTGTCAAAGGTCATATGTACTTCTTTCTTTATCTTCGTTATTACGTGGTATCTCTTTGGGAGGGAATTTTTTTAAATGTGAAAATTGACATGATTGTCTTTATCGAGCACTAGCTCACTTACCCTTCGGTGAATTTCTCCTCGATTTTAATATGTTGTAGCTGAGACTGTGCGCTATCGAATGTGTGCCTTCCTTTCTTCATACAATGTCGGAATCATGTTAAAAAACTTGGTTGAAATTAAAGCTTATCTTCGATGTATTGAGATATTTCTATGTTTCTGCAACTTTCTTTGCAATAACTCAAGAAAAACAGCCCCTATCACTCCCATATTTTGCACATGTTTAGTTCATGTCACGTACATTATTTCATAAAATAACAACTACTTGATCGGACAACATCTTGGGTATGTAAATTAGGGTCAAAGGTCACAAATGTTTCATCCTGTATCTTGGTGAATACATGTCTTATCTTTCCCATATTTTGCACACGCAAAGATCATGTTACAAGAATCATTTCACAAAATAACCACTTTTTGCTCAGATGCCATCTAGGTTGTGCAAAGTGGGGTCAAAGGTCATATGTATTTGTTGTTGTATCTTCGTTATAGTGTATACAGATTTGGTACCAAAGATAGCAGATATGACTCCCTTTTCTAAATGAGAATCCAAACATCACACGGCCAATGTCTCTGACCACAGATGAAACCTGCATGGTCATGCCTATTGCGATCAGGACTTGAATCATTGATTAAAAAAAAGATCGGATCACCTTAATTTGTCAGTGATGACAAATTACAATCTCTAGTTTTTTTTTATTTTTTTAAACACTTTTTTTTCTTCTTTTTCTTTAGTTAATCTTAATCTCCCTTTCCTTACTTTATCTTTTTCTGATTTTTTATGCTTCTTCAAATTTCTATAAAATAACATAATATTTTCTCTATTTTTCTTTCTTTCTACTACTTTCTGTGCAATAGATCAACAACAACAATGGCTATCAATCCCATATTTTGCACATGTTTAGTACATGTCACGTACATTATTTCATAAAATAACAACTACTTGATCGGACACCATCTTGGGTATGTAAATTAGGGTCAAAGGTCATAAATGTTTCATCCTGTATCTTAGTGAATACATGTCCTATCTTTCCCATATTTTGCACACGCAAAGACCATGTTACAAGAATCATTTCATAAAATAATCACTTTTTGCTTAGACGCCATCTTGGGTGTGCAAAGTGAGGTCAAAGGTCAAATATACTTCATTCTGTATTTCCGTTAGTGTATACGGAATTCGGTACCAAAGATGGCAGGTCTCACTCCCTTTTCTAAATGAGAATCCAAACATCACACGGCCAATGTCCCGTCAACACAGATGAAACCTGTATGGTCATGAATATTTGGATCAGGACTCAAATCATTGATTTAAGAAGAGATCGGATCACCTAATATGTCAGTGTTGACAAATTCCGGTTCTAGTTAGGTGATCCGAGTATCCTCTCGGATCACCTTCTGTATCTGTACGGATTCTTTGTTAGGTGATCCGAGTATCCTCTCGGATCACCTTCTGTATCTGTACGGATTCTTTGTTAGGTGATCCGAGTATCCTCTCGGATCACCTATTGTATCTGTACGGATTCTTTCTTCTTCTTTAGGTGATCCGAGTATCCTCTCGGATCACCTTGTATCTGTACTGATTCTTTGTTCTTCTTTTTATTCTTCTTTATTTCTAACCAAAATTTGTGCAGCGGTTAGCTCAGAAAGTGCATTGCCTTTCAATGTCAAACTTATACCATATATGTATCATGTCCCAAAGACGGCAGATCAAGTAAAATCATAGTGATCAGTAGACCGTGACGTCACTATGACGTCATTATATGAAAACACATTTTCATTCATATCTCATTAATGGAATGGAATTTTGCAATGAAATTTACGTCAAATACATTTCAAGTTATGCACATTTTACTCATATTCTCAAAATTAATATTTTCTCTTAAAACGTGCGCGTACGCGCGCGTTGAAATATTTGTATGCTCAAACCGAGCTCAAATTTTTTTTGCACACGTTTCAGACCATTTGGAGCATTTTTTGAAAAATTGAAAAAATTGGACGGACGCGTACGCGCGCGCACATATTTGCACACACAGCTCATATGCAATGGAAATTTCCCGTTTTTTTACATTTATCGGATGCCTAAAATATCAAGGAATATTTCTATCAGGTTTCAAGTCAATCCGACTCAATATGACGTCATACGGGCCCGTCAAATTTGAAATTCCGCGCGCGCGTCAATGGCGATATACAGTGCAACGATACCAAAAAAACGCCAATTTTAAATCCGATTTTACTCGTCAGGATGGACGGTAACCTCCCATTTTCTTTACATATTCTGAAAGCTGATGAGTTGGATATGTTTTTTCATGGGTTGGCGATGCTGGCAAAATGATGAAAAGATATCAAATTTCTTAATAAAGTAAAAAAAGTAAATTTTCAAAATGACGTCATCAAATTTCAAGTTCACTCGAGCGTATCTCACTTGTCCTTTTTAATTTACACCCAAATTTCAGTATGTTGTAGCTTATTAAATGATCTTTCATTAATATAATTACAACATTTTGATTGGAGGACGGCATCACCTCGTAAAAATGGATTAAAAGTAATATTGTCAAATTTGACCAGTTTACGTGTTATCTCTATGGGAGTGCAGTTTTTCTGGCAGTGAAAATTGACATGACTCTCTTTTTCGAGCACTAGCTCACTTATGCTTCGGTGAATTTCTCCCAGATTTTAGTATGTTGTAGCTGAGACTTTGGGCTATCGTGATTTTGCCCTCCATTTTTTCATACAATGTCGGCATCACGTCGAAAAACTTGGTTGAAAATTGGCACTTGGCTTCGATGCAGCGTCATTTTGCTTAATACACAGAGCCTATGGAGGATGAAATAGGTCAGTGCATAGCGCATCCGACTCGTAATCCTAAGGTCCCCGGTTCGAGGCTCACCCCTGCCAATATTTAGGTGATCCGAGTATCCTCTCGGATCACCTTCTGTATCTGTACGGATTCTTTCTTTAGGTGATCCGAGTATCCTCTCGGATCACCTTCTGTATCTGTACTGATTCTTTATTCTTCTTTCTTTGTTTCTTTCTTTATTTCTCCTCAAAAGTTGTGCAGAGGTTAGCTCAGAAAGTGCTATGCCTATCAAGTTCAAACTTATACCATGTATGTATCGTGTCCCAAAGACGACAGATCAAGTAAAATCATTGTGATCAGTTGACCGTGACGTCACTATGACGTCATTATATGAAAACACATTCTCAATCATATCTCATTAATGGGATGGAATTTTTAAATGAAATTTACGTCACATATATTTCAAGTCAAGCGAATTCTATTCATATTGTCAAAATTTATATTTTCTCTTAAAACGTGCGCGTACGCGCGCGTTGAAATATTTGTATGCTCCAATCAAGCCCAAAATTTTTTTGCACACGTTTCAGACCATTTAGAGCATTTTTTGAAAAAATGAAAAAATCGGACGGACGCGTACGCGCGCGCGCATATACGCACGCACAGCTCATATGCAATCGAAATTTCCCATTTTTTTCACTGTGATCAGATGTCTGAAATGTGAAGGAATATTTCTACCAAGTTTCAAGTCAATCCGACTCAATATGACGTCATACGGGCCCGTCAAAGTTGAAATTCCGCGCGCGCGTCAATGGCGATAGACAGTGCAACTATGCCAAAAAACCGCAAATCTTAAATCCGATTTTACTCGTCAGGATGGACGGTGACCCCCCATTTCCTTTACATATTCTGAAAGCTGATGAGTTGTATATGTCATTTCATGGGTTGGCGATGCTGAAAAAATGATTAAAAGATATCAAATTTCTTAATAAAGTAAAAAAAGTAAATTTTCAAAATGACGTCATCAAATTTCAAGTTTACTCGAGCGTATCTCACTTATCCTTTGCCAATTTTCACCCAAATTTCAATATGTTGTAGCTTATGAAATGCTCTTTCATAAATTAAATACACAATTTTCATTAGATGACGACATCACCTCGAAAAAATGGATTGAAGGTAACCTTGTCAAATTTGACCAGTTTACGTGTAATCTCTATGGGAGTGCAATTTTTATGGAAATGAAAATTGACATGACTATCTTTATCGAGCACTAGCTCACTTATGCTTTAGTGAATTTCTCTAAGGTTTTAATATGTTGTAGCTGAGACGTAGGGCTATCGTAAGTGTGCCCTTTGTTTTTTCATACGTTGTCGGGATCACGTGAAAAAACTTGGTTGAAATTAAAGTTTATCTTCGATGTATTGAGATATTCCTTTCTTTTTGCAACTTTATGTGCAATAACTCAAGAAAAACATACCCTATCACCACCATATTTTGCACATGTTTAGTTCATGTCACGAACATTATTTCATAAAATAACAACTACTTGATCAGACGCCATCTTGGGTATGTAAATTAGGGTCAAAGGTCATAAATGTTTCATCCTGTATCTTGGTGAATACATGACCTATCTTTCCCATATTTTGCACACGTAAAATCCATGTTACAGGGATCATTTCATAAAATAACCACTTTTTGCTCAGATGCCATCTTGTCTGTGCAAAGTGGGGTCAAAGGTCATATGTACTTCTTTTTCTATGTTCGCTATGACGTGTTATCTCTATGGGAGGGAATTTTTTAGATGTGAAAATTGACATGACTCTCTTTATCGAGCACTATCTTACTTATGCTTCGGTGAATTTCTCTCAGATTTTGATATGTTGTAGCTGAGACTTTGCAGTATCAGGACTCGAATCATTGATAAAAAAAATCGGATCACCTTAATTTGTCAGTGATGACAAATTACAATCTCTAGTCTTCTTCTTCTTTCTTTATTTCTCCCCAAAAGTTGTGCAGAGGTTAGCTCAGAAAGTGCTATGCCTATCAAGTTCAAACTTACACCACGTATGTATCGTGTCCCAAAGACGGCAATCGAACTAAAATCAAAGTGATCAGTTGACCGTGACGTCACTATGACGTCATTACATGAAAACACATTCTCAATCATATCTCATTAATGGAATGGAGTTTTTCAATGAAATTTACGTCACATAAAGTTCAAATCAAACGCATTCTGCTCATATTCTCAAAATTCATCTATACCTTAAAACGTGCGCGTACGCGCGCGTTGAAAAATTTGTATGCTCAAATCGAGCTCAAAATTTTTTTGCACACGTTTCAGACCATTTGGAGAATTTTTTGAAAAATTGAAAAAAATCGGACGGACGCGTACGCGCGCGCGCATATACGCACGCACAGCTCATATGCAATAGAAATTTCCAATTTTTTTCACACGGATCGGATGTCTGAAATGTCAAGGTGTATTTCTACCAAGTTTCAAGTCAATCCGACTCAATATGACGTCATACGGGCCCGTCAAAGTTGAAATTCCGCGCGCGCGTCAATGGCGATATACAGTGCAACTATGCCAAAAAACCGATGATTTTAAATCCGATTTTACTCGTCAGGATGAACGGTGACCCCCCATTTTCTTTACATATTTTGAAAGCTGATGAGTTGTACATGTCATTTCATGGGCTGGCTATGCTGACAAAATGATTAAAAGATATCAAATTTCTTCATAAAGTAAAAAAAGTAAATTATCTAAATGACGTCATCAAATTTCAAATTCACTCGAGCGTATCTCACTTTAATTTCGCCAATTTTCACCCAGATTTCAGTATGTTGTAGCTTATGAAATGTTCTTTCATTAATGTAAAAACAACATTTTGATTGGATAACGTCATCACCTCGTAAAAATGGATTGAAAGTATCCTTGTAAAATTTGACCAGTTTACGTGTTATCTCTATGGGAGAGCAGTTTTTCTGGCAGTGAAAATTGACATGACTATCTTTTTCGAGCACTAGCTCACTTATGCTTCGGTGAATTCTTCCCAGATTTTAGTATGTTGTAGCTGAGACTTTGGGCTATCGTGAATGTGCCCTCCATTTTTCCATACGACGTCGGCATCACGTCGAAAAACTTGGTTGAAAATGGCACGTGGCTTCGATGTAACGTCATTTTGCTTAATACACAGGGCCTGTAGAGCATGAAATAGGTCATTGCATAGCGCATCCGACTCGTAATCCTAAGGTCCCTGGTTCGAGGCTCACCCCTGCCAATATTTTTTTTTAATTTTTTAAACACTTTTTTTTCTTCTTTTTCTTTAGTTAGTCTTAATCTCCTTTCCTAACTTTATCTTTTTCTGATTTTTTCATGCTTCTCCTTCAAATTTCTATAACAATAACAATTTTTTCTTTATTTTTCTTTCTTTCTACTACTTTCTGTGCAATAGACGAACAACAACAATGACTATTAATCCCATATTTTGCACATGTTTTGTTCATGTCACGTACATTATTTCATAAGATAAGAATTACTTGATCGGACACCATCTTGGGTATGTAAATTAGGGTCAAAGGTCATAAATGTTTCATCCTGTATCTTGGTGAATACATGTCCTATCTCTCCCATATTTTGCACACGCAAAGACCATGTTATAAGAATCATTTCACAAAATAATCACTTTTTGCTCAGATGCCATCTTGTCTGTGCATATTGGGGTCAAAGGTCATATGTACTTCTTTCTTCATCTTCGTTATGACGTGTTATCTCTATGGGAGGGAATTTTTTTAAATGTGACAATTCACATGATTGTCTTTATCGAGCACTAGCTCACTTACCCTTCAGTGAATTTCTCCCAGATTTTAATATGTTGTAGCTGAGACTTTACGCTATCGAGAATGAGCCTTCGATTTTTCATACAATGTCGGGATCATGTTAAACACTTGGTTGAAATTAAAGCTTATCTTCGATGTATTGAGATATTTCTTTCTTTGTGCAACTTTCTTTGCAATAACTCAAGAAAAACAGCCCCTACCACCTCCATGTTTTGCACCTGTTTAGTTCATGTCACGTACATTATTTCATAAAATTACAACTACTTGATCGGACACCATCTTGGGTATGTAAAATAGGGTCAAAGGTCATAAATGTTTCATCTTGTATCTTGGTGAATACATGTCCTATCTTTCCCATATTTTGCACACGCAAAGACCATATTGTGAGAATCATTTCACAAATTAACCACTTTTTCCTCAGATGTCATCTTGGGAGTGTAAAGGTGGGTCAAAGGTCATATGTATTTGTTGCTGTATCTTCGTTATCTAGTGTATACAGAATTAGTACCAAAGATGGCAGACATGACTCCCTTTTCTAAATGAGAATCCAAACATCACACGGCCAATGTCTCTAAACACAGATGAAACCTGTATGGTCATGCCTATTGCGATCATGATTCGAATCATTGATTAAAAAAAAATCGGATCACCTTAATTTGTCAGTAATGACAAATTACAATCTCTAGTTAGGTGATCCGAGTATCCTCTCGGATCACCTATTGTATCTGTACTGAATCTTTCTTCTTTATTTCTTTCTCCTCAAATGTTGTGCAGCGGTTAACTCAAAAAGTCATTCACCTATGACTTTTAAACTTATACCATATATGTATCACGTCATAAGAACGACAGATCTAATGTATCTTTGTGATCAGTCAACCATGACGTCACTATGACGTCATTATCTGAAATCACGTTCACATTCGAATCTCATTAATGAAATGGAATTTCTCAATGACATTTACATACAATATAGTTTAAGTCAAGTTCTATCGATATATATAATAAAATTTCATCACGACCCTGGTAAACGAGCGCGTACGCGCGCGTTGAAATTTTAATATGTTCCAATCGAGCTCAAAATTGTTTTGCACACGTTTCAGGTCATTTGGAGTATTTCAGAAAAAATCGACGGACGCGTACGCGCGCGCGCATATACGCACGCACAGCTCATATGCAATAGAAATTTCCAGTTTTTTCACACTTATCGGCTGCCTCAAATGTCAAGGAATATTTCTACCAAGTTTCAAGTCAATGCGACTCAATATGACGTCATACGGGCCCGTCAAAGTTGAAATTCCGCGCGCGCGTCAATGGCGATATACAGTACAACTATGCCAAAAAACTGCCAATTTTAAATCCAATTTTACTCGTCAGGATGGACGATGACCCCCCATTTTCTGTACATATTTTGAAAGCTGATGAGTTGTACATGTCATTTCATGGGGTGGCAATGCTGACAAAATGATTAAAAGATATCAAATTTCTTAATAAAGTAAAAAAGTAAATTTTCAAAATGACGTCATCAAATTTCAAGTTCATTCGAGCGTATCTCACTAGTCCTTCGTCAATTTTCACCCAGATTTCAGTATGATGTAGCTTATCTAATGTTCTTTCAAACATAAGATAACAAAATTTTGATTGGATAACAGTATCACCTCGTAAAAATGGATTGAAAGTAATCTTGTCAAATTTGACCAGTTTACGTGTTATCTCTATGGGAGTGCAGTTTTTCTGGAAATGAAAATTGACATGACTATTTCTATCGAGCCCTATCTCACTTAAGCTTCGGTTAATTTCTCCCAGATTTTACTATATTGTAGCTGAGACTTTACGCTACCGTGAGTGTGCCCTTTGTTTTTTCATGCGATGTCAGAATCACGTCAAAAAATTGGGTTGAAATTCAGGCTTATCTTCGATGTATTGAGATATTTCTTTCTTTCTGTTATTTTCTTTGCAATAACTCAAGAAAAACGGCCTCTATCACTTCCATATTTTGCACATGTTTAGTTCATGTCACGTGAATTATTTCATAAAATAACAACTACTTGATCGGACACCATCTTGGGTATGTAAATTAGGGTCAAAGGTCATAAGTGTTTCACCCTGTATCTTAGTGAATACATGTCCTATCTTTCCCATATTTTGCACACGCAAAGACCATGTTACAAGGATCATTTCACAAAATAACCACTTTTTACTCAGATGCCATCTTGTCTGTGCAAATTGAGGTCAAAGGTCATATGTACTTCTTTTTGTATCTTCGTTATGACGTGTTATCTCTATGGGAGGGAATTTTTTTAAATGTGAAAATTGACATGATTGTCTTTATCGAGCACTAGCTCACTTACCCTTCGGTAAAGTTCTCCCAGATTCTAATATGTTGTAGCTGAGACTTTGCGCTATCGTTATGTGCCCTTAGTTTTTTTTATACGATGTCGGAATTACGATAAAAAACTTGGTTGAAATTAAAGCTTATCTTCTATGTATTGAGATATTTCTTTCTTTCTGCAACTTTCTTTGCAATAACTCAAGAAAAACACGCCCTATCACCCTCATATTTTGCACATGTTTAGTTCATGGCTCGTACATTATTTCATAAAATAACAACTACTAGATCGGACAACATCTTTGGTATGTAAATTAGGGTCAAAGGTCATAAATGTGTCATCTTGTATCTTAGTGAATACCTGTCCTATCTTTCCCATATTTTTCACACGTATAGACGATGTCGCGAGAATCATTTCACAAAATAACCACTATTTCATCAGATGCAATCTTGGGAGTGCAAAGGTGGGTCAAAGGTCATATGTACTTGTTGCTGTTTCTTCGTTATAGTGTATACAGAATTTGGTACCTAACATGGCAGATATGACTCCCTTTGCTAAATGAGAATGCAAACATCACACGGCCAATGTCTCTAAACACAGATGAAACTTGTATGGTCATGCCTATTGCGATCAGGACTCGAATCATTGATAAAAAAAAATCGGATCACCTTAATTTGTCAGTGATGACAAATTACAATCTCTAGTTAGGTGATCCGAGTATCCTCTCGGATCACCTATTGTATCTGTACTGAATCTTTCTTCTTTATTTCTTTCTCCTCAAATGTTGTGCAGCGGTTAACTCAAAAAGTCATTCACCTATCACTTTTAAACTTACACCATATATGTATCACGTCATAAGGACGACAGATCTAATGTATCATTGTGATCAGACAACCATGACGTCACTATGACGTCATTATCTGAAATCACGTTCACATTCGTATCTCATTAATGGAATGGAATTTCTCAATAAAATTTACATATCATATAGTTCAAGTCAAGTTCTATCGATATATTTCATGAAATTTGATCACGACCCTGGTAAACGAGCGCGTACGCGCGCGTTGAAATTTTAACGTGCTCCAATCGAGCTCAAAATTGTTTTGCATACGTTTTAGGTCATTTATAGTATTTCAGAAAAAATCGACGGACGCGTACGCGCGCGCGCATATACGCGCGCAAAGCTCATATGCGACGAATATATCCCGTTTTTTCACACGGATCGAATGTCTGAAGTGTCAAGGAATATTTCTACCAAGTTTCAAGTCAATCCGACTCAATATGACATCATACGGGCTCGTCAAAGTTGAAATTCCGCGCGCGCGTTAATGGTGATATACAGTGCAACTATGCCCAAAAACCGCCATTTTTAAATCCGATTTTACTCGTCAGGATGGACGGTGACCCCCCATTTTCTTTACATATTTTGAAAGCTGATGAGTTGTACATGTCATTTCATGGGGTGGCAATGCTGGCAAAATGATTAAAAGATATCAAATTTCTTAATAAAGTAAAAAAGGTAAATTTTCAAAATGACGTCATCAAATTTCAAGTTTATTCAAGCGTATCTCATTAATACTTTGTCAATTTTCACCCAAATTTCAATATGTTGTAGCTTATTTAATGTTCTTTCAAACATTAATTTACAAACATTTAATTGGATGACAGCATCACCTCGTAAAAATGGATTGAATGTAATCTTGTCAAATTTGACCAGTTTACGTGTTATCTCTATGGGAGTGCAGTTTTTCTGGAAATGAAATTTGACACGACTATCTTTCTCGAGCACTAGCTCACTTACCCTTCGGTGAATTTCTCCCAGATTTTAATATGTTGTAGCTGAGACTTTACGCTATCGCCAGTGTGCCCTTCATTTCTTCATACGATGTCGGGATCACGTCAATACGTTTGGTTGAAATTCAAGCTTATTTTCGATGTATTGAGATATTTCTTTCTTTCTGCAACTTTCTTTGCAATAACTCAAGAAAAACAGGCCCTATCACCCCCATCTTTGGCACACGTTTAGTTCATGTCACGTTAATTATTTCATAAAATAACAACTACTTGAGCAGACACCATCTTCGGTATGTAAATTAGGGTCAAAAGTCATAAATGTTTCATCCTGTATCTTGGTGAATACATGTCCTATCTTTCCCATATTTTGCACACGCAAAAACCATGTTACAAGCATCATTTCACAAAATAACCACTTTTTGCTCAGATGCCATCTTGTCTGTGCAAAGTGGGGGCAAAGGTCATATGTACATCTTTCTGTATCTTCGCTATGACGTGTTATCTCTATGGGAGAGAATTTTTCTAGATGTGAAAATTGACGTGATTGTCTTTATCGAGCCCTAGCTCACTTACCCTTCGGTGAATTTCTCCCAGATTTTAATATGTTGTAGCTGAGACTTTAGGTTATCGTTATGTGCCCTCCAGTTTTTCATACAATGTCGGCATCATGTAAAAAACTTGGTGGAAATGAAAGCTTATCTTCGATGTATTTTCATATTTCTTTCTTTCTGCAACTTTCTTTGCAATAACTCAAGAAAAACAGGCCCTATCACCCCCATCTTTGGCACATGTTTAATTCATGTCACGTACATTATTTCATAAAATAACAACTACTTGATCGGACACCATCTTGGGTATGTAAATTAGGGTCAAGTGTCATAAATGTTTCATCCTGTATCTTGGTGAATACCTGTCCTATCTTTCCCATATTTTGCACACGCAAAGACCATATTACAAGGATCATTTCACAAAATAACCACTTTTTGCTCAGATGCCATCTTGTCTGTGCAAAGTGGGGGCAAAGGTCAAATGTACATCTTTCTGTATCTTCGCTATGACGTGTTATCTCTATGGGAGATAATTTTTCTAGATGTGAAAATTGACGTGATTGTCTTTATCGAGCCCTAGCTCACTTAACCATCGGTGAATTTCTCCCAGATTTTGATATGTTGTAGCTGAGACTTTGGGCTATCGTCATGTGCCCTCCACTTTTTCATATGACGTCGGCATCACGTCAAAAAACTTGGTGGAAATGAAAGCTTATCTTCGATGTATTTTCATATTTCTTTCTTTCTGCAACTTTCTTTGCAATAACTCAAGAAAAACAGGCCCTATCACCCCCATCTTTGGCACATGTTTAGTTCATGTCACGCACATTATTTCATAAAATAACTATTTGATCTGACAACATCTTGGGTATGTAAATTAGGGTCAAGGGTCATAAATATTTCATCCTGTATCTTGGTGAATACCTGTCCTATCTTTCCCATATTTTGCACACGCAAAGACCATATTAAAAGGATCATTTCACAAAATAACCACTTTTTGCTCAGATGCCATCTTGTCTGTGCAAAGTGGGGGCAAAGGTCATATGTACATCTTTCTGTATCTTCGCTATGATGTGTTATCTCTATGGGAGATAATTTTTCTAGATGTGAAAATTGACGTGATTGTCTTTATCGAGCCCTAGCTCACTTAACCTTCGGTGAATTTCTCCCAGATTTTAATATGTTGTAGCTGAGACTTTAGGTTATCGTTATGTGCCCTCCAGTTTTTCATACAATGTCGGCATCATGTAAAAAACTTGGTGGAAATGAAAGCTTATCTTCGATGTATTTTCATATTTCTTTCTTTCTGCAACTGTCTTTGCAATAACTCAAGAAAAAACAGGCCCTATCACCCCCATCTTTGGCACATGTTTAGTTCATGTCACGCACATTATTTCATAAAATAACTATTTGATCTGACAACATCTTGGGTATGCAAATTAGGGTCAAATGTCATACATTTTTTATCTAGTATCTTGGTGAATACCTGTCCTATCTTTGCCATATTTTGCACACGTATAGACGATGTCGCAAGAATCATTTCACAAAATAACTACTTTTTCCTCAGATGCCATCTTGGGAGTGTAAAGGTGGGTCAAAGGTCATGTGTATTTGTTGCTGTATCTTCGTTATCTAGTGTATACAGAATTTGGTACCAAAGATGGCAGATATGACTTCCTTTTCTAAATGAGAATCCAAACATCACACGGCCAATGTCTCTAAACACAGATGAAACCTGTATGGTCATCAGGATTCGAATCATTGATTAAAAAAAAATCGGATCACCTTAATTTGTCAGTAATGACAAATTACAATCTCCAGTTAGGTGATCCGAGTATCCTCTCGGATCACCTTCTGTATCTGTACGGATTCTTTTTTCTTCTTCTTTATTTCTCTTCAAAAGTTGTGCAGAGGTTAGCTCAGAAAGTGCAATGCCTATCAATGTCAAACTTATACCATTGATGTATCATGTCGCAAAGACGACAGCGCAAGTAAAATCAAAGTGATCAGTCGACCTTGACGTCACTATGACGTCATTATATGAAAACACATTTTCATGCATATCTCATTAATGGAATGGAATATTTCAATGAAATTTACGTCACATATATTTCAAGTCAAGCGGATTCTACTCATGTTCTCAAAATTCATATTTATCTCAAAACGCGCGCGTACGCGCGCGTTGAAATATTTGTATGCTCCAATCGTGCTCAATTTTTTTTTGCACACGTTTCAGACCATTTGGAGCATTTTTTGAAAAATTGAAAAAATTGGACGGACGCGTACGCGCGCGCACATATTCGCACGCACAGCTAATATGAAATAGAAATTTTCAATTTTTTCACACGGATCGGATGTCTGAAATATCAAGGAATATTTTTACCAAGTTTCAAGTCGATCCGACTCAATATGACGTCATACGGGCCCGTCAAATTCAAAATTCCGCGCGTGCGTCAATGGGGATACACAGTGCAACTATGCCAAAAAACCGCCAATTTTAAATCGGATTTTACTCGTCAGGATGGACGGTGACCCCCCATTTTCTTTCCATATTCTGAAAGCTCATGAGTTGTACATGTCATTTCATGGGCTGGCTATGCTGACAAAATGATTAAAAGATATCGAATTTCTTAATAAAATAAAAAAGGTAAATTTTCAAAATGACGTCATCAAATTTCAAGTTCACTCGAGTGTATCTCACTAATCCTTTGCCAATTTTCATCCAAATTTCAATATGTTTAAGCTTATGAAATGCTCTTTCATACATGTAATTAGACAATTTTGATTAGATAACGATATCACCTCGAAAAAACGGATTGAAGGTAACCTTGTCAAATTTGACCAGTTTACGTGTAATCTCTATGGGAGCGCAATTTTTATGGAAATGAAAATTGACATGACTATCTTTATCGAGCACTAGCTCACTTATGCTTCGGTGAATTTCTCTAAGATTTTAATATGTTGTAGCTGAGACTTAGCACTATCGTTCCCAGGTCGAAATTCCCATAGAAACCAGTAGAAACCAGTAGAGACCTTCTACTGGTTTCTAATGGTTTCCGGATTTGAGTGGTTTCTATGGGAGTTTCCAGAGGGTTCCAGTAGGATTCCCATAGAGACCATTAGATTCAACTGGTCAAAAGACCAGAACAAACCAATAAAAACCAGTAGAGTCTACTGGTTTTCAAATGGAGTGTTAAATTCAAAGTTAGACCAGTAGAATCCAGAAGAAATCAGTACTGTTTAATGGTTTCAAGTGGAGAGGGAAACCTGTAGAGAACAGTACAAACCAGAAGAGTCGACTGGTTTCAAAACTGGGTTGAAAAAAGACAAGTCAGACCAGTAGAAACCAATACAAACCAGCATTTTTTTTTATGCATGTTAAGACATTACTTGTTAACCAGTAAAAACCAACAGGTACCCGTGCAGCCTACTGGTTTGAAGATGGCTTTAAAAGAAGGGAAAACCAGTATGAACCAGTACAGACCAGTCACTTTTCTGCATGTATAAACAAGAATTAAATCAAACCAGTAGAAACCAACAGGTACCAGTAGTAATGGCTGGAAGAGGGTCATACAATTGTGATGAAGTAATACCAGCATAAACCAATAGAAACCAGAACATTCTACTGGCTTAAAATGGGGGTGTCGAAATATCAAGTCAAACCAGTGGTAACCAGTACAAACCAGTCAATCTCCTATACATGTAGAAACAAATAAGTCAAACCAGTAGAAACCAACAGGTACCTGTAGAAGTCTACTGGTTTGAAGAGGGTTGTAGAAGTGTGAAGTTATACCAGTAGAAACCGACAGAAACCAGTAGAATCCACTGGCTTTAAAGTGGGGTGTCAAAATATCAAGTGAAACCAGCGGAAACCAGTACAAACCAGTCAATCTCCTATACATGTAAAACAAATAAGTCAAACCAGTAGAAACCAACAGGTACCTGTAGATAGTCTACTGGTTCGAAGAGAGTTGTAGAAGTGTGAAGTTATACCAGTAGAAACCGACAGAAACCAGTAGATTCCACTGGCTTGAAATGGGGTGTCAAAATATTAAGTCAAACCAGTGGTAACCAGTACAAACCAGTCAATCTCCTATACATGGAAAAACAAATAAGTCAAACCAGTAGAAACCAACAGGTACCTGTAGATAGTCTACTGGTTTGAAGAGGGTTGTAGAAGTGTGGAGTTATACCAGTAGAAACCGACAGAAACCAGTAGATTCCACTGGCTTGAAATGGGATGTAAAAATATCAAGTCAAACCAGCGGAAACCAACGAGTACCTGTGGAGTCTACTGGTTTGAAGAGGGTTGTAAACTTGTGAAGTAATACTAGTAGAAACCGACAGAAATCAGTAGATTCTACTGGTTTAAAATGGGGTGTCAAAATACTTCTAACAAGTCAAACCAGTAGAAACCAACCGAGTGCCTGCAGAAACCAATAGAAACCGTGGATTCTACTGGAAGTTGTCAAACAACAGAACGTCGTTACAATGAACAACTTTTACGGAAAATTTTGTTAATTTTGTTATCATGTGGATATTAACGATTGCAAAAAAAATAAAAATATAAGTCATATATTTTGAAATAAAATTATACTTATGTAATTGTTATAACCTAATTGTCTTTAAACTCGTTATGCTCATCAATAAATCCCTGGGTCTCAAACGGCAACATGACGTCATACTACCGCGCAGCTAGCCGTTATGCAAACGAGCTACTTTTGGCGGGCAGCGCAATCCGCCGTCCGCTGGACGGCTCCCCAGCCCTGCGCTGGCTGGCTGGCCGGCCGGCCGCCACCGCATTCATATTTGAGCTGTACGTCGGTACTGCGCTGTCGTACACACATCAACGCACCCATCGCAATCTGTTCAACTCTGTCATCCAGCAGCCAATTATACCGAGAAAACTCCACTTACGATTGCATTTGTGTTTCGGAATGAGAATCTTCAATGAGCTCAGGAATCTAAGGTTTAGTTAGCGGTAAACATTGACGTTTTATTTCATTTGAGAGTGACTTTGATGTCGAGTTTGCTTCCAGGCCGTATTCAACCATAGCTGATCATACTAGGTGACGATCGGAATCGAAGCCGTACGTTTGAACGCTACGTTTTTTTTCGGTGTACTAGTACGCCCTACGGTATGTTTCAGAAATGTCGTACACCATACTACATGTATGTTCAAACGATTTGAAATGTGCAAGCTAGTGACATCGTGAAAATTGACGAAACAATCCACTGTGAATCCAAACTGTATCTGGTACTACCGTAGTGGTGGTGGTACGTGTCGGAGACTGACAATGCCCGATAATGGACTGTGAGACACTGGAACAGCTACAGCCACCAGTACGCAGTAGGTTCACTGATATGCATAGCCATGCTGTACTCGTCTGCAGTGCAAGTGTATGAGGAACCCGACTGAGACAAACCGAGCACCAGTGTTGGCCAGTTAGTGAGTGTTTTGCCTTAGACCTCTTGTTAGCCTAGATTTAAAGTATTATTAACGCTAACTACAAAGTTGGATTTAAGTTAGCTCTTTATCACTCAATATCAGTTTGTGTGCCATGATGGAAACATTCTGTTTGCCACATTAGACACCAACAAAATAGTGATGATTTGAGAATACATGTACATTCAGTTTTTCTCATCTAACCGAAACATTCTGTTTGCCACATTAGACACCAACAAAATAGTGATGATTTGAGAATACATGTACAGCTATGTATTTAACTTGTAGATTTATGTTGAATCGTATTTTGGACATGCAGTGAGCAAAGTTGTAGAAAAAAATGCCAAGCTTTGCTTTCATGTGTGTGTGTAAATTGTATGACAAATCTGTGACCATTTAAGCGTACAAAAAGCCAGTATATTATAACAACAGTTCATAGGGAACACCGCTTGCTAGTCAATCACCAATTAAAATACAGGCTATACAGTATGTACCGGTTACCCGGTACATTGTAAGTGAGAGAAATGGAATTGCCAGAAACACTGTCTACCCTGTGCTAGTGATTTATCAATCGGTGGGGGCGGGTTTGTGCATTGAGCAGAATATGTGAAGTTAACTATAACACGCCCTTGACAGAGTCAGGCGTGGAAACGTAACATATGTTGTACATTAATCATACATGTATGTATGAAGAGTTCAAACTGAAACACTAGTTGACCATAATGATATGATTGTTGAATGTTGATCTCCAATGAAGAAGAAAAATGTGCTGATTTTTTTAACAAATGTTCTCAATTTGGCAAGATTTACGTACAACGTGTAGTACAATATATCACTTTAACATCAAACATTGAAAATTGATTGATTACTCAAAGTTCTCTTTCTGTTTGTTTTATCTTTAAGTATTAGGAGACGATGTAGACTAGAGGAAGCCAGCTAAGATCGACTTGCGGAGCTCCGCTATGCCACGTACCTGGTATTTTGACTGCCACGAGTGGGCCCTACATCTTCCCTTGCCTTCTTCAGAGAATGATGACCTCACTGAGAGTTTGGGCCTTCAGCATTTTGAAATCGTCATACAAGCACCAGATGGGCCCAACCAGGGAGGCCTGGCCAAATATTTGCTCTTACAAAAAGTGTATGTTGTCAGCTTGTCATTTCAGGAAAATTTCAAGATATTTTCACACTAGTGAAAGAATTATGTGAGCGAAAGAAATGTAAAACTGAGAGAACCATCATATTTAGCCAGACTCATCATCATCAGTGCAGAGATTTGTTAGCGACAATGTACTTTAAAGATTGACTGGAGGAAAAGGAGTGTCACTATGTCCTGTGTTATTCCATCACTGGTGACAGCTTAAATGAGGAAATACTTGAACAGTACCGTAATGTACAATGTACAAGTTTAGTACATACATGTATGTCAGAACCAGATGACTGGGCTTGGGTGATCTTCTGTGCTACAGTGTATCTTTACATTCATGATGGGTACAAGTATAAACTACAAGAAAGTCAGCATATACTTAGTTCATGTACAGTATTTTATCATTTTGCACAAGAGAGTTGCTGTGCTGGTCGAGGAGGGGAAGATTCCTGCGCTGTACTGATGGCAAAGGATTAGGTGAGGACTAACTTGGACAATAACACAGTATAGCTGTACTTGCTATCGGATAAAAAGACTAACGGGTGTGAGCTTGAAGTGCAAAACCTGCCGCGTCCATGCTGTGTTGTTTGTGCTCAAAGTTGTGTAATTGAATCATGCAACGGTGGACATTGTATTTTTTTCTTTTTTATTTTAAATGGTCAAATGGGTAATGTTCAGTTTGATGCATTTTCTTTCTTTTTTTTTAAATTAAATTAGTGTAACCTTGCAACTTGCAGACCTGCCAGTTTGCAAATGATAATGATTTTATCAGGTCCCAGGTGAAGACTCTTGACTTATTGTGAAAAATCTATGACTACTATTAGACATTAAACCTCACAGATTGTGCATACCACTTTCCAGCTGACAGAACAAGGACCTATTATAGAAAGAAACTAGCCCAACCAAATGCTGTGTGCAGCAAAGGGACAGGGCTGTGTATAATTACAATATAGTAAGAAAGGTGATATGCACTCAAACAGGTAATTACAGGTGAATCGTGGTATTTAGGCCCTTGACATAATGAGGTTCTCTTATGTTTTTGAAAGGCTGTTAACTAACATAAAATGAGCTGCCAAGCATGCGTGAGCATTTTGGTAATTGAAATCTATTCTGTAAACTTACATTCAGATGTGACTATGAATTTGTTTATTTGTTTATTTTCCTCTTCTTTTTTTTTCACTCATTGCCTCTTACCTACAATATCCAATCCCATTTTGGTGCCGCTTTTTTTAACTCTATCTATGATCGATGCTGTTAGTGTTATCTGTGTATGTACCGTAGATGTATGTACCTGGATGATGCCAGCAAGACAACATGGTTTATTTTACATACATAATTATGAATATCTATTCTTTGCCAACCACCAATGCTGTATTTTGTTTTGTCAAGTGAAGTTTTGTTTGTCATGCCATCAGTTTAATATCTTTATTATTAAGTTTGTTTGTGTACGTATGAGTTTTGCATTCTTTCAGATGAAAATTTTCTATGATTAGGGTAATCATCTTTAAGTTATCGCTTTAACAAACAAATGGGGCATATGGAAAGTGCTCAATGACAGGAATGTAAACCTTGTATTTTTGATGTAATAGAAATTTACATGTTTTTTTTTTTTTCAAATACCTGTCGAGGCCTTATTTGTCTTTCAAAAACAAAAATTCCTGTCACATAATCAGTTGAACGAATTTGTTAACTGAAATAAAAATTCTTTGGCTTGGCAAAACAACATGGTGAAAAAAAAGTAATCTGAATAATGAATACTTTGAAATGTAATGTACTCATGTAATATGATTATCATCCATTGACCTGTAATAAAATTTCCTCAACTTAAGACTGTATTTACTCCAGACTTACAGTGTTTGATAGAAGTCTCATGTTTTGATTAATGTATGCATACAAATGCAGTGTGAATTTGTGTGGCATGTGTTGTGTACATGTATGCATTCTTAATTTTGAACATTCAGGTATGTCTCATTCAGTCGAAAATTGGTTAGTACTGTACATTAGTTGATGTCTGGTGGCACCATTACAAATAGGTTTTTTGTTTGTTTGTTTGTTTTTGCTGATTTGAAGAAGAATTTGTACTACTAGTGCACATCCATTATATTGGACATGGTTCTATGGAAACTTTTTTGCAATGTATCAAAAAAGTAAAAAATCAGGTCCTTAAATTACCTGTATTTACAACTGTACTACATTTACAATGTTCTTTCTTGCATTGTTGAGCTGTAACAACATTTTAATGTAACAAAAAGAAAACTGTCGGTCCTGAAGATGTCGTTATAATGGGAGTCATTTGAAGTGCAAGTTCTTCTTCCAAATGCATTGGTACATGCTGTTACTGGTTCAGTAGGAATTTCTTCTGGTTTCTACTGGGGCCAGTACAACATCTACTGGTATTCTGTTGGTTTCTTCTGGTTTCAGTAAGGAATCTACTGGCATTCTTCTGGTTCCAGTAGAAATTCCTACTGGTTTCTACTGGTTCCAGTAAGAAATCCTGCTGGTTTCTACTGGTTCCAGTAAGAAATCCTGCTGGTTTCTACTGGTTCCAGAAGAAATCCTGCTGGTTTCTACTGGTTCCAGTAAGAAATCCTGCTGGTTTCTACTGGTTCCAGTAGGAAATCATGCTGGTTTCTACTGGTTCCAGTAAAAAATTCAGCTGGTTTCTACTGGTTCCAGAAGGAAATCTTGCTGGTTTCTACTGGTTCCAGTAAGAAATCCTGCTGGTTTCTACTGGTTCCAGTAAGAAATCCTGCTGGTTTCTACTGGTTCCAGTAAGAAATCCTGCTGGTTTCTACTGGTTCCAGTAAGAAATCCTGCTGGTTTCTACTGGTTCCAGTAAGAAATCCTGCTGGTTTCTACTGGTTTTCTACTGGTTTTGTTAAGATTTCTACTGGTTTTGTTGAGATTTCTACTGGTTCCAGTAAGAAATCCTGCTGGTTTCTACTGGTTTTGTTGAGATTTCTACTGGTTTTGTTGAGATTTCTACTGGTTCCAGTAAAAAAATCCTGCTGGTTTCTACCGGTTTTCTACTGGTTTTGTTAAGATTTCTACTGGTTTTGTTGAGATTTCTACTGGTTTTGTTGAGATTTCTACTGGTTTTGGTGAGATTTCTACTGGTTCCAGTAAAAAAATCCTGCTGGTTTCTACTGGTTTTCTACTGGTTTTGTTGAGATTTCTACTGGTTTTGTTGAGATTTCTACTGGTTTCATTGAGAGTTTTCATTGGTCTTCACTGGATTCTACTGGTTTAAATCAAGCATTTCTACTGGTTTCTACTGGTTCCAATAAGAATTCTTACTGGTCTGCTACTGGTTCCAGTACAAATTTCCTACTGGTTTTCTACTGGTTTTATTTCACTTTCCATATTGAAACCAGTAGAAAATCGGTCTCCACTGAACCCGTACAAACCAGTAGAATTCTACTGGTTTTAGCTCTACTGGTTTCTATGGGAATTTCGACCTGGGTTATTGTGCCTTTCGTTTTTTCATACGTTGTCGAGATCACGTGAAAAAACTTGGTTGAAATTAAAGTTTATCTTCGATGTATTGAAATATTTCTTTCTTTTTGCAACTTTATGTGCAATAAGTCAAGAAAAACATACCCTATCTCCACCATATTTTGCACATGTTTAGTTCATGTCACGAACATTATTTCATAAAATAACAACTACTTGATCAGACGCCATCTTGGGTATGTAAATTAGGGTCAAAGGTCATAGATGTTTCATCCTGTATCTTGGTGAATACATGTCTTATCTTCCCCATATTTTGCACACGTAAAGACCATGTTACAAGGATCATTTCATAAAATAATCACTTTTTGCTCTGATGCCATCTTGTCTGTGCAATGTGGGGTCAAAGGTCATATGTACTTCTTTTTCTATCTTCGCTATGACGTTATCTCTATGGGAGGGATTTTTTTAGATGTGAAAATTGACATGACTCTCTTTATCAAGCACTATCTTACTTATGCTTCGGTGAATTTCTCTCAGATTTTAATATGTTGTAGCTGAGACTTTGCAGTATCAGGATTTGAATCATTGATTAAAAAAAAATCGGATCACCTTCATTTGTCAGTGATGACAAATTACAATCTCTAGTTTTTAGGTGATCCGAGTATCCTCTCGGATCACCTATTGTATCTGTACGGATTCTTTCTTCTTCTTCTTAGGTGATCCGAGTATCCTCTCGGATCACCTTCTGTATCTGTACGGATTCTTTGTTAGGTGATCCGAGTATCCTTCGGATCACCTTCTGTATCTGTACTGATTCTTTGTTATTTCTCCGCAAAAGTTGTGCAGAGGTTAGCTCAGAAAGTGCATTGCCTCTCAATGTCAAGCTTATACCATTGATGTATCATGTCGCAAAGACGACAGCGCAAGTAAAATCATAGTGATCAGTCGACCGTGACGTCACTATGACGTCATTATATGAAAACACATTTTCATGCATATCTCATTAATGGAATGGAATATTTCAATGAAATTCACGTCACATATATTTCAAGTCAAGCGGATTCTACTCATGTTCTCAAAATTCATATTTATCTCAAAACGCGCGCGTACGCGCGCGTTGAAATATTTGTATGCTCAAATCGAGCTCAAATTTTTTTTGCACACGTTTCAGACCATTTGGAGCATTTTTTGAAAAATTGAAAAAATTGGACGGACGCGTACGCGCGCGCACATATTCGCACGCACAGCTAATATGAAATAGAAATTTTCAATTTTTTCACACGGATCGGATGTCTGAAATGTCAAGGAATATTTCTACCAAGTTTCAAGTCGATCCGATTCAATATGACGTCATACGGGCCCGTCAAATTCAAAATTCCGCGCGTGCGTCAATGGGGATACACAGTGCAACTATGCCAAAAAACCGCCAATTTTAAATCGGATTTTACTCGTCAGGATGGACGGTGACCCCCCATTTTCTTTCCATATTCTGAAAGCTGATGAGTTGTACATGTCATTTCATGGGCTGGCTTTGCTGACAAAATGATTAAAAGATATCAAATTTCTTAATAAAGTAAAAAAAGTAAATTTTCAAAATGACGTCATTAAATTTCAAGTTCACTCGAGTGTATCTCACTTATCCTTTGCCAATTTTCATCCAAATTTCAATATGTTTAAGCTTATGAAATGCTCTTTCATACATGTCATTACACAATTTTGATTAGATAACGACATTACCTCGAAAAAACGGATTGAAGGTAACCTTGTCAAATTTGACCAGTTTACGTATAATCTCTATGGGAGTGCAATTTTTATGGAAATGAAAATTGACATGACTATCTTTATCAAGCACTAGCTCACTTATGCTTCGGTGAATTTCTCTAAGATTTCAATATGTTGTAGCTGAGACGTAGCACTATCGTAAGTGTGCCCTTCGTTTTTTCATACGTTGTCGAGATCACGTAAAAAAACTTGGTTGAAATTAAAGTTTATCTTCGATGTATTGAAATATTTCTTTCTTTTTGCAACTTTATGTGCAATAACTCAAGAAAAACATACCCTATCTCCACCATATTTTGCACATGTTTAGTTCATGTCACGAACATTATTTCATAAAATAACAACTACTTGATCAGACGCCATCTTGGGTATGTAAATTAGGGTCAAAGGTCATAGATGTTTCATCCTGTATCTTGGTGAATACATGTCTTATCTTCCCCATATTTTGCACACGTAAAGACCATGTTACAAGGATCATTTCATAAAATAATCACTTTTTGCCCTGATGCCATCTTGTCTGTGCAATGTGGGGTCAAAGGTCATATGTACTTCTTTTTCTATCTTCGCTATGACGTTATCTCTATGGGAGGGAAATTGACATGACTCTCTTTATCAAGCACTATCTTACTTATGCTTCGGTGAATTTCTCTCAGATTTTAATATGTTGTAGCTGAGACTTTGCAGTATCAGGACTAGAATAATTGATTAAAAAAAAATCGGATCACCTTAATTTGTCAGTGATGACAAATTACAATCTCTAGTTTTTCTTCTTCTTCTTTATTTCTCCTCAAAAGTTGTGCAGAGGTTAGCTCAGAAAGTCCGCTGCCTGTCAATTTCAAAATTATATCATGTATGCATCATGTCCCAAAGACGGCAAATCTAATGTATCATTGTGATCAGTCGACCGTGACGTCACTATGACGTCATTATATGAAAACACATTCTCAATCATATCTCATTAATGAAATAGAATTTTTCAATGAAATTTACGTCACATATATTTAAATTTATGCTCATTCTACTCATGTTCTCAAAATTCATATTTTCTCTTAAAACGTGCGCGTACGCGCGCGTTGAAATATTTGTATGCTCCAATCGAACTCAAAATTTTTTTGCACACGTTTCAGACCATTTGGAGCATTTTTTGAAAAATTGAAAAAATCGGACGGACGCGTACGCGCGCGCGCATATACGCACGCACAGCTCATATGCAATTGAAATTTCCAGTTTTTTCACTTTGATCGCATGTCTGAAATGTCAAGGAATATTTATACCACGTTTCAAGTCAATCCGACTCAATATGACGTCATACGGGGCCGTCAAAGTTGAAATTCCGCGCGCGCGTCAATGGCGATATACAGTGCAACTATGACAAAAAACTGCCAATTTTAAATCCGATTTTACTCGTCAGGATGGACGGTGACCCCCCATTTTCTTTACATATATTGAAAGCTGATGAGTTGTACATGTCATTTCATGGGTAGGCAATGCTGACAAAATGATTAAAAGATATCAAATTTCTTAATAAAGTAAAAAAAGTAAATTTTCAAAATGACGTCATCAAATTACAAGTTTACTCGAGCGTATCTCACTTATCCTCTGCCAATTTTCTCCCATATTTCAGTATGTTGTAGCTTATGAAATGTTCTTTCATTAATGTAAAAACAACATTTTGATTGGATGACGTCATCGCCTCGTAAAAATGGATTGAATGTATCCTTGTAGAATTTGACCAGTTTACGTGTTATCTCTATGGGAAAGCAGTTTTTCTGGCAGTGAAAATTGACATGACTCTCTTTTTCGAGCACTAGCTCACTTTTGCTTCGGTGAATTTTTCCCAGATTTTAGTATGTTGTAGCTGAGACTTTGGGCTATCGTAGTGTGCCCTTCATTTTTTCATACGACGTCGGCATCACGTCGAAAAACTTGGTTGAAAATGGCACGTGGCTTCGATGCAGCGTCATTTTGCTTAATACACAGGGCCTATGGAGCATGAAATAGGTCATTGCATAGCGCATCCGACTCGTAATCCTAAGGTCCCTGGTTCGAGGCTCACCCCTGCCAATATTTTTTTTTTCATTTTTTTAAACACTTTTTTTCTTCTTTTTCTTTAGTTAGTCTTAATCTCCCTTCCTAACTTTATCTTTTTCTGATTTTTTTATGCTTCTCCTTCAAATTTCTATAAAATAACATATTTTTTCTTTATTTTTCTTTCTTTCTACTACTTTCTGTGCAATAGATGAACAACAACAATGGCTATCAATCCCATATTTTGCACATGTTTAGTTCATGTCACGTACATTATTTCATAAAATAACAACTACTTGATCAGACACCATCTTGGGTATGTAAATTAGGGTCAAAGGTCATAAATGTTTCATCCTGTATCTTGGTGAATACATGTCCTATCTTTCCCATATTTTGCACACACAAAGACCATGTAACAAGGATCATTTCACAAAATAACCACTTTTTGCTCAGACGCCATCTTGGGTGTGCAAAGTGAGGTCAAAGGTCATATGTACTTCTTTCTGTATTTTCGTTATGACGTGTTATCTCTATGGGAGGGATTTTTTTTTAATGTGAAAATCGACATGCTTTTCTTTATCGAGCACTAGCTCTCACTTACCCTTCGGTGAATTTCTCCCAGATTTTATGTTGTACCTAAGACTTTGCATTTTGCATCTTGGTGAATACCTGTCCTATCTTTGCCATATTTTGCACACGAATATAGACGATGTCGCAAGAATCATTTCACAAAATAACCACTTTTTCCTCAGATGCCATCTTGGGAGTGTAAAGGTGGGTCAAAGGTCATATGTATTCGTTGCTGTATCTTCGTTATTCAGTGTATACAGAATTGGTACGAAAGATGGCAGATATGACTCCCTTTTCTAAATGAGAATCCAAACCTCACACGGCCAATGTCTCTAAACACAGATGAAACTTGTATTGTCATGCCTATTACGATCAGGACTCGAATCATTGATTAAAAAAACAAATCGGATCACCTTAATTTGTCAGTGATGACAAATTACAATCTCTAGTTTTTCTTTATTTCTCCCCAAAAGTTGTGTAGAGGTTAGCTCAGAAAGTGCATAGTCTATGAATGTCAAACTTATACCATATATGTATCGTGTCGAAAAGACGACAATCGAACTAAAATCAAAGTGATCAGTCGACCGTGACGTCACTATGACGTCATTATATGAAAACACATTCTCAATCATATCCCATTAATGGAATGGAATTTTTCAATGAAATTTACGTCACATATATTTCAAGTCAAGCGCATTCTAGTCATATTCTCAAAATTCATCTATACTTTAAAACGTGCGCGTACGCGCGCGTTGAAATATTTGTATGCTCAAATCGAGCTCAAAATTTTTTTGCACACGTTTCAGACCATTTGGAGCATTTTTTGAAAAATTGAAAAAATCGGACGGACGCGTACGCGCGCGCGCATATACGCACGCACAGTTCATATGCAATAGAAATTTCCCGTTTTTTCACACAGATCGGATGTCTAATGTGTCAAGGAATATTTCTACCAAGTTTCAAATCGATTTGACTCACTATGACGTCATACGGGCCCGTCAAAGTTGGAATTCCGCGCGCGCGTCAATGGCGATATACAGTGCAACAATGCCAAAATACCGCCAATTTTAAATCCGATTTTACTCGTCAGGATGGACGGTGACCCCCCACTTTTTTTACATATTCTGAACGCTAATGACTTGTACATGTCATTTCATGGGTTTTCGATGCTGGAGAAATGACTAAAAGATATCAGATTTCTAAATAAAATAAAAAAAGTAAATTTTCAAAATAACATCATCAAATTTCAAGTTCACTCGAGCGTATCTAACTTATCCTTTCCCAATTTTCATCCAGATTTCAGTATGTTGTAGCTTATTAAATTCTCTTTCACTCATGTAATAACATAATTTTGATTGGATGACGGCATCACCTCGGAAAAATGGATTTAAAGTAATCTTGTCAAATTTGACCAGTTTACGTGTTATCTCTATGGGAGTGCAGTTTTTCTGGAAATGAAAATTGACATGACTATGTTTATCGAGTACTACCTCACTTATGCTTCGGTGAATTTCTCCCAGATTTTAATATGTTGTAGCTGAGACTTTGGGCTATCGATAATGTGCCCTTCGTTTTTTCATACGGAGTCGGGATCACGTCCAAAAACTTGGCTGAAATTAAAGCTTATCTTCGATGTATTTTCATATTCGTTTCTTTTTGCAGCTTTCTTTGCAATATCTCAAGAAAAACAAGCCTTATCAGCCCAATATTTTGCGCATATTTAGTTCATGTCACTTACATTATTTCATAAAATAACAACTACTTGATCGGACATCATCTTGGGTATGTAAATTAGGGTCAAAGGTCATAAATGTTTTATCCTGTATCTTGGTAAATAAATGTCTTATCTTTCCCATATTTTGCACACGTAAAGAACATGTTACAAGGATCATTTCACAAAATAACTACTTTTTGCTCAGATGCCATCTTGTCTGTGCAAAGTGGGGTCAAAGGTCAAATGTATTTCTTTCTTTATCTTCGTTATGACGTGTTATCTCTATGGGAGGGAATTTTTCTAGATGTGAAAATTGACATGATTATCTTTATCGAGCACTAACTCACTTATGCTTAGATGAATTTCTCCCAGATTTTAATATGTTGTAGCTGAGACTTTGCGCTATCATATGCATGCCTTTTAATTTTCATACGGTGTCGGGATCACGTGAAAAAAGTGGTTGAAATTAAAGTTTATCTTCGATGTATTGAGATATTTCTTTCTTTCTACAACTTTCTTTGCAATAACTCAAGAAAAACATACCCTATCACCCTAATATTTTGCACATGTTTAGTTCATGTCACGTACATTATTTCATAAAATAACAACTACTTGATCGGACACCATCTTGGGTATGTAAAGTAGGGTCAAAGGTCATAAATGTTTCATCCTGTATCTTGGTGAATACGTGTTCTATCTTTCCCATATTTTGCACACGCAAAGACCATGTTACAAGAATCATTTTATAGATTAATCACTTTTTGCTCAGACGCCATCTTGGGTGTGCAAAGTGAGGTCAAAGGTAAAATATACTTCATTCTGTATTTCCGTTAGTGTATACGGAATTCGGTACCAAAGATGGCAGGTCTGACTCCCTTTTCTAAATGAGAATCCAAACATCACACGGCCAATGTCTCTAAACACAGATGAAACCTGTATAGTCATGCCTATTGTGATCAGGACTCGAATCATTGATTAAAAAAAAATCGGATCGCCTTAATTTGTCAGTAATGACAAATTACAATCTCTAGTTAGGTGATCCGAGTATCCTCTCGGATCACCTTCTGTATCTGTACTGATTCTTTATTCTTCTTTCTTTATTTCTTTATTTCTCCGCAAAAGTTGTGCAAGAGTTAGCTCAGAAAGTGCATTGCCTATCAATGTCAAACTTATACCATATATGTATCATGTCGCAAAGACGACAGCTCAAGTAAAATCATAGTGATCAGTCGACCGTGACGTCACTATGACGTCATTATATGAAAACACATTTTCATGCATATCTCATAAATGGAATGGAATTTTTTAATGTAAATTACGTCACATATATTTCAAGTCAAGCGGGTTCTACTCATTTTCTCAAAAATTCATATTTATCTTAAAACGCGCGCGTACGCGCGCGTTGAAATATTTGTATGCTCCAATCGAGCTCAAAATTTTTTTGCACACGTTTCAGATCATTTGGAGCATTTTTTGAAAAATTGAAAAAATTGGACGGACGCGTACGCGCGCGCACATATTCGCACACACAGCTAGTATGCAATAGAAATTTTCAGTTTTTTTACACGGATGGGATGTCCAAAATGTCAAGGAATATTTCTACCAAGTTTCAAGTCGATCCGACTCAATATGACGTCATACGGGCCCGTCAAACTCAAAATTCCGCGCGTGCGTCAATGGGGATACACAGTGCAACTATGCCAAACAACCGCCAATTTTAAATCGGATTTTACTCGTCAGGATCGACGGTGACCCCCCATTTTCTTGACATATTCTGAAAGCTGATGAGTTGTACATGTTATTTCATGGGCTGGCTATGCTGACAAAATGATTAAAAGATATCAAATTTCTTAATAAAGTCAAAAAAGTAAATTTTCAAAATGACGTCATCAAATTCCAAGTTTACTCGAGCGTATCTCACTTATCCGTTGCCATTTTTCACCCAAATTTCAATATGTTGAAGCTTATGAAATGTTCTTTCATAAATGTAAAAACTCAATTTTGATTTAATGACGGCATCACCTCAAAAAAATGGATTGAAAGTAACCTTGTCAAATTTGACCAGTTTACGTGTAATCTCTATGGCAGTGCAGTTTTTCTGGAAATGAAAATTGACATTACTATCTTTATCGAGCACTAACTCACTTATGCTTCGGTGAATTTCTACAAGATTTTGATATGTTGTAGCGGAGACTTTGGGCTATCGTAAGTGTGCCCTTTGTTTTTTCATACGATGTCGGGATCACGTCAAAAAACTTGGTTGAAATGAAAGTTTATCTTCGATGTATTGAAATATTTCTTTCTTTTTGCAACTTTATATGCAATAACTCAAGAAAAACATTCCCTATCACCACCATATTTTGCACATGTTTAGTTCATGTCACGAACATTATTTCATAAAATAACAACTACTTCATCAGACGCCATCTTGGGTATGTAAATTAGGGTCAAAGGTCATAAATGTTTCATCCTGTATCTTGGTAAATACATGTCCTATCTTTCCCATATTTTGCACAGGCAAAGACCATGATACAAGGATCATTTCACAAATAACTACTTCTTGCTCAGATGTCATCTTGTCTATGCAAAGTTGTGTCAAAGGTCATATGTACTTCTTTCTTTATCTTCGTTATGACGTGGTATCTCTATGGGAGGGAATTTTTCTAAATGTGAAAATTGACATGATTGTCTTTATCGAGCACTAGCTCACTTACCCTTCGGTGAATTTCTCCTCGATTTTAATATGTTGTAGCTGAGACTGTGCGCTATCGAATGTGTGCCTTCCTTTCTTCATACATTGTCGGAATCATGTTAAAAAACTTGGTTGAAATTAAAGCTTATCTTCGATGTATTGAGATATTTCTATGTTTCTGCAACTTTCTTTGCAATAACTCAAGAAAAACAGCCCCTATCACTCCCATATTTTGCACATGTTTAGTTCATGTCACGTACATTATTTCATAAAATAACAACTACTTGATCGGACAACATCTTGGGTATGTAAATTAGGGTCAAAGGTCACAAATGTTTCATCCTGTATCTTGGTGAATACATGTCTTATCTTTCCCATATTTTGCACACGCAAAGATCATGTTACAAGAATCATTTCACAAAATAACCACTTTTTGCTCAGATGCCATCTAGGTTGTGCAAAGTGGGGTCAAAGGTCATATGTACTTGTTGTTGTATCTTCGTTATAGTGTATACAGATTTGGTACCAAAGATAGCAGATATGACTCCCTTTTCTAAATGAGAATCCAAACATCACACGGCCAATGTCTCTGACCACAGATGAAACCTGCATGGTCATGCCTATTGCGATCAGGACTTGAATCATTGATTAAAAAAAAGATCGGATCACCTTAATTTGTCAGTGATGACAAATTACAATCTCTAGTGTTAAACTTCCCGTTGTCACAAAAAAGTTCTTTCTCCTCAAATGTTGTGTAGAGGTTAGCTCAGAAAGTCATCATCCTATCAATGTCAAAATTATACCATATATGTATCATGTCCCAAAGACGACAGATCTAATAAAATCATAGTGATCATTCGAAAGTGACGTCACTATGACGTCATTATATGAAAACACATTCTCATTCATATCTCATTAATGGAATGGAATTTTTCTATGAAATTTACCTCACATATAGTTCGAATCAAGTTGATTCTACTCATGTTCTCAAAATTCATCTGTACTCTTCAAACGTGCGCGTACGCGCGCGTTCAAATATTTGTATGCTCCAATCGAGCTCAAAATTTTTTTGGACACGTTTCAGACCATTTGGAGCATCTTTTGAAAAATTGAAAAAATCGGACGGACGCGTACGCGTGCGCGCATATACGCACGCACAGCTAATATGCAATAGAAATTTCCCGTTTTTTCACACAGATCGGATATCTGAAATGTCAAGGAATATTTCTACCAAGTTTCAAATCAATCCAACTCAATATGACGTCATGCGGGCCCGTCAAAGTTGAAATTCCGCGCGCGCGTCAATGGCGATATACAGTGCAACTATGCCAAAAAAAACCCGCCAATTTTAAACCCGATTTTACTCGTCAGGATGGACGGTGACCCCCTATTTTCTTTAAATATTTCGAAAGCTGATGAGATGTACATGTCATTTCATGGGGTGGCAATGCTAAAAAAATGATTAAAAGATATCAAATTTCTTAATGAAATAAAAAGAGTAAATTTTCAAAATGACGTCATCAAATTTCAAGGTCACTCGAGCGTATCTCACTTATCCTTTGCCGATTTTGGTCCAGATTTCAGTATGTTGTAGCTTATTAAATGGTCTTTCATTAACGTAATAACACAGTTTAGCTTGGATGACGTTATCACCTCTTAAAAATGGATTGAACGTAACCTTGTCAAATTTGGCCAGTTTACGTGTTATCTCTATGGGAGTGCAGTTTTTCTGGAAATGAAAATTGACATGACTATCTTTATCAATCACTAGCTCACTTATGCTTCGGTGAATTTCTCCTTGATTTTAATATGTTGTAGCTGAGACTTTGGGCTATCGGCAATGTCCCCTTCGTTTTTTCATACGGTGTCGGGATCACGTCAAAAAACTTGGTTGAAATTAAAGCTTATCTTCGATGTATTAAAATATTTCTTTCTTTCTGCAACTTTCTTTGCAATAACTCAAGAAAGACATACCCTATTACCCCCATATTTTGCACATGTTTAGTTCATGTCACGTACATTATTTCATAAAATAACAACTACTTGATCAGACGCCATCTTGGGAATGTCAATTAGGGTCAAAGGTCATAAATGTTTCATCCTGTATCTTGGTGAATACATGTCCTATCTTTCCCATATTTTGTACACGTAAAGACCATGTTACAAGAATCATTTCACAAGATAACCAATTTTTGCTCAGATGCCATCTTGTCTGCGCAAAGTGAGGTCAAAAGTCATATGTACTTTTTTCTCTATCTTCGTTATGACGTGTTAACTCTATGGGAGGGAATTTGTTTAGATGTGAAAATTGACATGATTGTCTTTATCGAGCACTATCTCACTTACCTTTCGGTGAATTTCTCCCAGATTTTAATAAGTATTAGCTGAGACTTTGCGGTATCGTTACTTTGCCCATTCTTTTTCATACGACATCGAAATCACGTCGAAAAACTTCGCTAAAATTAAAGCTTAGCTTCGATGTATTTTCATATTTCTTTCTTTCTGCAACTTTCTTTGCAATAACTCAAGAAAAACGGCCTCTATCACTTTTATATTTTGCACATGTTTAGTTCATGCCACGTAAATTATTTCATAAAATAACAACTACTTGATCAGACGCCATCTTGGGTATGTAAATTAGGGTCAAAGGTCATAAGTGTTTCATCCTGTATCTTAGTGAATACACGTCCTACTCTTCCCATATTTTGCACACGAAAAGACCATGTTACAAGGATCATTTCACAAAATAACTACTTTTTACTCAGATGCCATCTTGTCTGTGCAAATGGAGGTCAAAGGTCATATGTACTTCTTTTTGTATCTCCGTTATGACGTGTTATCTCTATGGGAGGGAATTTTTTTTTAAATGTGAAAATTGACATGATTGTCTTTATCGAGCACTAGCTCACTTACCCTTCGGTGAATTTCTCCCAGATTTTAAGATGTTGTAGCTGAGACTTTGCGCTATCGTTCAATTGCCCTTCGTTTTTTTCATACGAAGTCGGGATCACGATAAAAGACTTGGTTGAAATCAAAGCTTATCTTCTATGTATTGAGATATTTCTTTCTTTCTGCAACTTTCTTTGCAATAACTCAAGAAAACACGCCCTATCACCCCCATATTTTGCACATGTTTAGTTCATGCCACGTACATTATTGCATAAAATAACAACTACTAGATCGGACAACATCTTGGGTATGTAAATTAGGGTCAAAGGTCATTAATGTTTCATCTTCTATCTTGGTGAATACCTGTCCTATCTTTCCCACATTTTGCACACGTATAGACGATGTCGCGAGAATCATTTCACAAAATAACCACTATTTCATCAGATGCAATCTTGGTAGTGGAAAGGTGGGTCAAAGGTCATATGTTCTTGTTGCTGTCTCTTCGTTATAATGTATACAAAATTTGGTACCAAACATGGCAGATATGACTCCCTTTGCTAAATGACAATGCAAACATAACACGGCCAATGTCTCTAAACACAGATGAAACTTGTATGGTCATGCCTATTGCGATCAGGACTCGAATCATTGATAAAAAAAAAATCGGATCACCTTAATTTGTCAGTGATGACAAATTACAATCTCTAGTTAGGTGATCCGAGTATCCTTCGGATCACCTTCTGTATCTGTACTGATTCTTTCTTTATTTCTCCTCAAAAGTTGTGCAGAGGTTAGCTCAGAAAGTGCATTACCTATCAATGTCAAACTTATACCATATATGTATCATGTCGCAAAGACGACAGATCTAATAAAATCATAGTGATCAGTCGACCGTGACGTCACTATGACGTCATTATATGAAAACACATTCTCATTCATATCTCAATAATGGAATGGAATTTTTCAATGAAATTTACGTCACATATAGTTCAAATTAACTTGATTCTACTCATGTTTTCAAAATTTATCTATACCCTTAAAACGTGCGCGTACGCGCGCGTTGAAATATTTGTATGCTCCAATCGAGCTCAAAATTTTTTTGCACACGTTTCAGACCATTTGGAGCATTTTTTGAAAAATTGAAAAAATTGGACGGACGCGTACGCGCGCGCACATATACGCATGCACAGCTCATATGCAATAGAAATTTCCCGTTTTTTCACATGAATCGGATGTCTGAAATGTCAAGGAATATTTCTACCAAGTTTCAAGTCAATCCGACTCTATATGACGTCATACGGGCCCGTCAAAGTTGAAATTCCGCGCGCGCGTCAATGGCGATATACAGTGCAACTATGCCAAAAAACCGCCAATTTTAAATCCGATTTTACTCGTCAGGATGGACGGTGACCCCCAATTTTCTTTACATATTTTAAAAGCTGATGAGTTGTACATGTCATTTCATGGGGTGGCAATGCTGGCAAATTGATTAAAAGATATCAAATTTCTTAATAAAGTAAACAAAGTAAATTTTCAAAATGACGTCATCAAATTTCAAGTTTAGTCAAACGTATCTTATCAATCCTTTATCAATTTTCACCCAGATTTCAGTATGTTGTAGTTTATTTAATGTTCTTTCAAACATAAGATTATAAAACTTTGATTGGATATCAGCATCACCTCGTAAAAATGGATTGAAAGTAATCTTGTCAAATTTGACCAGTTTACGTGTTATCTCTATGGGAGTGCAGTTTTTCTGGAAATGAAAATTGACACGACTATCTTTCTCGAGCACTAGCTCACTTACCCTTCGGTGAATTTCTCCCAAATTTTAATACGTTCTAGCTGAGACTTTACGCTACCGTAATTGTGCCCTTCATTTTTTCATACGATGTCGGGATCACGTCAAAAATTTTGGTTGCAATTCAAGCTTATTTTCGATGTATTGAGATATTTCTTTCTTTCTGCAACTTTCTTTGCAATAACTCAAGAAAAACACACCCTATCACCCCCATCTTTGGCACATGTTTAGTTCATATCACGTACATTATTTCATAAAATAACAACTACATGAGCAGACACCATCTTCGGTATGTAAATTAGGGTCAAAGGTCATAAATGTTTCATCCTGTATCTTGGTATATACCTGTTCTTTCTTTCCCATATTTTGCACACGCAAAGACCATATTACAAGGATCATTTCACAAAATAACCACTTTTTGCTCAGATGCCATCTTGTCTGTGCAAAGTGGGGGCAAAGGTCATATGTACATCTTTCTGTGTCTTCGCTATGACGTGTTATGTCTATGGGAGAGAATTTTTCTAGATGTGAAAATTGACGTGATTGTCTTTATCGAGCCCTAGCTCAGTTAACCTTCGGTGAATTTCTCCCAGATTTTAATATGTTGTAGCTGAGACTTTGGGCTATCGAACGTGTGCCCTCCACTTTTTCATACGACGTCGGCATCACGTTAAAAAACTTGGTGAAATGAAAGCTTATCTTCGATGTATTTTCATATTTCTTTCTTTCTGCAACTTTCTTTGTAATAACTCAAGAAAAAAAACAGGCCCTATCACCCCCATCTTTGGCACATGTTTAGTTCATGTCACGTACATTATTTCATAAAATGACAACTACTTGATCTGACAACATCTTGGGTATGTAAATTAGGGTCAAAGGTCATAAATTTTTCATCTAGTATCTTGGTGAATACCTGTCCTATCTTTCCCATATTTTGCACACGTATAGACGATGTCGCAAGAATCATTTCACAAAATAACCACTTTTTCCTCAGATGCCATCTTGGGAGTGTAAAGGTGGGTCAAAGGTCATATGTATTTGTTGCTGTATCTTCGTTATCTAGTGCATACAGAATTTGGTACCAAAGATGGCAGACTTCCTTTTCTAAATGAGAATCCAAACATCACACGGCCAATGTCTCTAAACACAGATGAAACCTGTAATGATGGTCATCAGGATTCGAATCATTGATTAAAAAAAAAAATCGGATCACCTTAATTTGTCAGTAATGACAAATTACAATCTCTAGTTTTTTCTTTATTTTTCTTTCTTTCTACTACTTTCTGTGCAATAGATGAACAACAACAATGGTTATTAATCCCATATTTTGCACATGTTTTGTTCATGTCACGTACATTATTTCATAAGATAACAATTACTTGATCGGACACCATCTAGGGTATGTAAATTAGAGTCAAAGGTCATAAATGTTTCATCCTGTATCTTGGTGAATACATGTCCTATCTCTCCCATATTTTGCACACGCAAAGACCATGTTACAAGAATCATTTCACAAAATAACCACTTTTTGCTCAGATGCCATTTTGTCTGTGCAAATTGGGGTCAAAGGTCATATGTACTTCTTTCTTTATCTTCGTTATGACGTGTTATCTCTATGGGAGGGAATTTTTTTAATGTGACAATTAACATGATTGTCTTTATCGAGCACTAGCTCACTTACCCATCAGTGAATTTCTCCCAGATTTTATGTTGTAGCTGAGACGTTACGCTATCGAGAGTGTGCCTTCGTTTTTTCATACAATGTCGGAATCATGTTAAAAACTTGGTTGAAATTAAAGCTTATCTTCGATGTATTGAGATATTTCTTTCTTTTTGTGCAATTTTCTTTGCAATAACTCAAGAAAAACAGCCCCTACCACCTCCATGTTTTGCACCTGTTTAGTTCATGTCACGTACCTTATTTCATAATATTACAACTACTTGATCGGACACCATCTTGGGTATGTAAAATAGGGTCAAAGGTCATAAATGTTTCATCTTGTGTCTTGGGGGATACATGTCCTATCTTTCCCATATTTTGCACACGCAAAGACCATATTGTGAGAATCATTTCACAAAATAACCACTTTTCCCTCAGATGCTATCTTGGGAGTGTAAAGGTGGGTCAAAGGTCATTTGTATTTGTTGCTGTATCTTCGTTATCTAGTGTATACAGAATTAGTACCAAAGATGGCAGACATGACTCCCTTTTCTAAATGAGAATCCAAACATGACACGGCCAATGTCTCTAAACACAGATGAAACCTGTATGGTCTTGCCTATTGCGATCATGATTCGAATCATTGATTAAAAAAAAATCGGATCACCTTAATTTGTCAGTAATGACAAATTACAATCTCTAGTTCTTTGTTTTCCTTCTTCTTCTTTATTTCTGGACAAAATTTGTGTATCGGTTAGCTCAGAAAGTCCTCTTCCTATCAATGCCAAAATTATACCATATATGTATCATGTCCCAAAGACGACGGGTCAAGTAAAATCGTAGTGATCAGTCGACCGTGACGTCACTATGACGTCATTATATGAAAACACATTTTCAATCATATCTCATTAATGGAATGGAATATTTCAATGAAACTTACGTCACATATATTTCAAGTCAAGCGCATTCTATTCATATTCTCAAAATTCATATTTATCTCAAAACGCGCGCGTACGCGCGCGTTGAAATAATTGTATGCTCAAATCCAGCTTAAATTTTTTTGCACACGTTTCAGACCATTTGGAGCATTTTTTGAAAAATTGAAAAAATTGGACGGACGCGTACGCGCGCGCACATATACGCACGCACAGCTAATATGAAATAGAAATTTTCATTTTTTTCACACGGATCGGATGTCCGAAATTTCAAGGAATATTTCTACCAAGTTTCAAGTCGATCCGACTCAATATGACGTCATACGGGCCCGTCAAATTCAAAATTCCGCGCGTGCGTCAATGGGGATACACAGTGCAACTATGCCAAAAAACCGCCAATTTTAAATCGGATTTTACTCGTCAGGATGGACGGTGACCCCCCATTTTCTTTACATATTCTGAAAGGTGATGAGTTGTACATGTCATTTCATGGGCTGGCTATGCTGATAAAATGATTAAAAGATATCAAATTTCTTAATAAAGTAAAAAAAGTAAATTTTCAAAATGACGTCATCAAATTTCAAGTTTACTCGAGCGTATCTCACTAATCCTTTGCCAATTTTCACCCAAATTTCAATATATTGTAGCTTATGAAATGTTCTTTCATAAATGTAATTAAACAATTTTGATTTGATGACGACATCACCTCAAAAAAATGGATTGAAGGTAACCTTGTCAAATTTGACCAGTTTACGTGTAATCTCTATGGGAATGCAATTTTTATGGAAATGAAAATTGACATGACTATTTTTATCGAGCACTAGCTCACTTATGCTTCGGTGAATTTCTCTAAGATTTTAATATGTTGTAGCTGAGATGTAGGGCTATCGTAATGTGCCCTTCGTTTTTTCATACGTTGTCGGGATCACGTAAAATAACTTGGTTGAAATTAAAGTTTATCTTCGATGTATTGAAATATTTCTTTCTTTTTGCAACTTTCTTTGCAATAACTCAAGAAAAACAGCCCCTATCACCTTCATATTTTGCACATGTTTAGTTCATGTCACGAAAATTATTTCATAAAATCACAACTACTTGATCAGACGCCATCTTGGGTATGTAAATTAGGGTCAAAGGTCATAGATGTTTCATCCTGTATCTTGGTGAATACATGTCCTATCTTTCCCATATTTTGCACACGTAAAGACCATGTTACAGGGATCATTTCATAAAATAACCACTTTTTGCTCAGATGCCATCTTGTCTGTGCAAAGTGGGGTCAAAGGTCATATGTACTTCTTTTTCTATCTTTGCTATGACGTGTTATCTCTATGGGAGGGAATTTTTTAGATGTGAAAATTGACATGACTCTCTTTATCGAGCACTATCTTACTTATGCTTCGGTGAATTTCTCTCAGATTTTGATATGTTGTAGCTGAGACTTTGCAGTATCAGGACTCGAATCATTGATTAAAAAAAAAGATCGGATCACCTTAATTTGTCAGTGATGACAAATTACAATCTCTAGTTAGGTGATCCGAGTATCCTCTCGGATCACCTTCTGTATCTGTACTGATTAGGTGATCCGAGTATCCTCTCGGATCACCTTCTGTATCTGTACTGATTTTGTTTTCCTTCTTCTTTATTTCTGGACAAAATTTGTGTATCGGTTAGCTCAGAAAGTCCTCTTCCTATCAATGCCAAAATTATACCATATATGTATCATGTCCCAAAGACGACGGGTCAAGTAAAATCGTAGTGATCAGTCGACCGTGACGTCACTATGACGTCATTATATGAAA